>NC_135784.1:291402998-291733712 GCF_051106095.1 Pogona vitticeps
ATTGAGATGCTCATGTAGTTGAGAAAAACAAAATCATGGCATATGTGAACAGGATCAGTAGGGGACAGAAAACAGATTTTTAAAAATCCAAATGCAGGAAAGGTTGCCATTGAATTGGGCCAGCAGTGAATTAAGAAGAACCAAGGATACAGTTCTCCCCTTTAACGAGAAATATCTGTGCCTATCAGATGAAACATGCAGTTGCTTAAGTTCACAATCTGCTGCATGAATTTAGAGGTTGCATTGGTGATATTTTAATTGGGCACAAGCTAAACCTTGCATTTTGTTCTAGTTGCAAAGATCCATACATTCCATAGCTTCTCTTGGAATTTTGACATGCATTGTTCTTTCAGAGACAAGTGGTCTTACGTTGCATTTTCACACTTCTTCAGATATGATATTTTCCAGAATCCAACAGTGGCCAGAATATTAATTACTTTTCTATATTAGCCATGATCAAGAATTTAATGCTTTTGTTCCTCAATGTGCACCAGTCACATGACTTGGCACCCAAGAAGACATGCAAATATCACCTTAACTAATGACAATTTGCCACAGCATTTAATACTGTTGACTCATGTCAATGTACCTAAATAAACTGGATTCTGGTCAGTACCTTTAGAATGGAATCTGATAGGCAGTTCTTAAAATGTCCTCCTAAAAGACTATGCGTATGAGATGACACCAGCACCAGGAGTGATTCCCCCCACCCCCAAGGAACCATTTGGTACTAATGTATGAAAAAGGTTCTCTTGGAGATCAAATAGTATTTCTCCCTTTTTAATTTACAGTAATAATTGAAAGTACTTTGATGTCTAGTTCTGCTCAATCTATTCAATAACTGTGATTTTCCTCAGTTGTGCTCTGTTGATTTTTAAATTGCTAATATTGCACTTGGCAAGTGGCATAAACGCACACTGTTTTTCTTTGTTTTATTGCTGGGAGGCCTTGAGGAGAGTATTCAGTAAACCCCTGTATCTGGTTTTAGAAGCCCTTAGACAACAGTGGGCACAAGCCATAAGTATTACCACTGCACACCATCTGTCTGTTCAGCATGGCATGCAACCAAATTGTATGCTTGTTTATGCAGTATAGTTTTGTTTGTGCAGGTCTGAATCTGCTGAATTCAATAAGGCGTACTCCTCAATATGCTTGCCTTAGGACTGCAGCCTTGGAGTAACCCCTATGCAAGTCCTACTTAAATGGATGGAAGATCTCCCCTCCCCTTGGAGCCTCTGCTGAATTATGTCCAGTGTCTTTATACTCAAAAAATGTCACAGTGCAACAAACTTTAATTTTATATATTTAAGGCATTTTTATTCTTAAACGACGAGGCTTTAATTTTACCTTTGTATATGTGGGTTCAAATACATAACAGGAGAGTACATTTCCTATACTCAAATGGTCAGTTTTTAAATATTTTTTTAAACAGCCGTTAGCCATTGAATAGTTTTTTAGAGTTCTTTTCATAGATAGGGCTGTCCTGATACATATTATTTAACTGGGGGGGGGGGAATCACACTTTTCTGTAAGTTTTCTACACTTGTAGGAAAACGTTGACATTGAGTTGGCTGGGTTTCGGGGGGAAAAACCAAACCTCATGTGGGCTTGCAGTGGTGCATTAGAGTTGATTTTACTTAGTGTTACATTAGGACAAGGCAGTAATTAGATAGTTGTACAGTTAAGGAGAACTGCTTTGCAAAAGAGACAGCTGTGGAAGTGTCACCAAAAAAAAAAGGGCTTGCTTAACAGCATCCGCAGAAAAAAATGTCATGGAGCATTGTGTAACTGGCCAAGTACCCTTTTTTTAAAAGATAGCATTTCATAAGTTTGTTTCCGTGAAAAGCTCTTCAAATCTTTTTTTAAAAAATGTATTCATAATGGATTGGGGATGGGTGAGGGTAAAGCTGTCCTTGTGCAATGTAACTTAATGCTGGTAAGAGGATAGATGTCCATCTTTGTGGTGCAATATTTTCAAAGACCAACTTTCATATATGTTTTGACATTTTAAAGTGTTTCAGTACAAGCTTTGGAATATTTACTTTGTCAGCTGATTTTTTTTCATTGTATAGCATAAGGAATGGAAGATCACCTTCTCTTACAAACAAGATGTGCCTATTTCTATTGCAGATTTTTTCTGTTTTTTTTTTCTTATTTGAAATGCTGAATGAAAATTTGCTTGTGATAGCTGTACATGACTTGTTACTTTTAACAAACATTAAATTGTATGCAAGTAAATCTGCCTACGGTTTTGTTATGTCTGCTGTGTCTTGTCTATCTTCATCCCTTTTGTAGCCATATTAATGGGCTCAAGCTACAGGAAGCTAGATTTAGGCTTAATATCAAGAAAAACTTCTAAACCCTTAGGGCAATAGGATAGTGGAACCAATTACCTTGGGAGTTTGGTCAGCGCTTCAAAGCTGGAGACCTTCAAGAGAAAATTGGACAACCATCCCTTAGATCTGCTTTGATTTGGATTCCTGCAGTGAGCAAGGGGTTAAATTCAATGGTCTTATAGGGCCTTTCCAACTCAATTAATTATGATTCTGTGTTTAAGATATTAATTGGTTGGGAATTTCTTTAACTCCTGTTTCAGGTTTAGAAAGGTGGTGCGCATATATAAACACTCAACAGCAGTGAAGGGAGAGGAGACACACCCGTTTTCTCTCTCAACACCAGGAGATATAAAGACTTCAAACTGTATTCCTGATGAATGGAAGAGTTCTTTAACATTTTTCAGAGAATCAGGAACAATGGATAAAGTTCCTGAAAGTAACCTAATTTATCTTTGCTAATGATGATGGGTTGAAATACACCCTGAGTACACCCAGGGAATTACATGCACTAAGATAAATTCAAGACAATACTGAGACATGCAAGATCTCTACAGTGCTGGTTGTTGTGGGTTTTTCAGGTTCTTTGGCCGTGTTCTGAAGGTTGTTCTTCCTGACATTTCGCCAGTCTCTGTGGCCGGCATCTTCAGAGGACTGGAGTAGGAACATGCTCTGTTGCTGTTTGTTGGATAGTTGAGTATTTATAGCTGTAGGAACAGCTTTTGTCTATGAACAGACAGATGGAGTGGCCATGGGGAGCCCCCTCAGCCCTGTTATAGCCAACTTTTACATGGAACATTTTGAAAAACAGGCCCTGGCTTCGGCATCCTTCACACCCACAGTCTGGTTCCGATACGTGGGTGACACCTTCGTAATTTGGAACCACAGCAAAGAAAAACTGGAAGAATTTCTAAACCATCTTAACAACATCCACCCAAATATTCAATTCACCATGGAACTGAACTCAACCATCTGAATTGGGCCCTAGAGGTGAATGGCTATTCCAAGAATGAAATCACAAGAGCCATCAAACCAAGAAAACAACACCAAACTGAAGAGGAAAAACAGCCACCCACAAATAAAGTATTTCTGCCATACATCAAAGGGGTCACAGACCGCATGAGGAAACTTTTGAAAAAACACAACCAAAAAACAGTATTCAGACCCACCCCAAAAATACAACAAATGTTACGGTCAGCAAAGGACAAAAGGGACCCCTCGCCACTGCAGGAGTATACCGGATACCTTGCAGTTGTGGACAGGTATATATTGGAACCACAAAAGGCAGCATTCACACCAGAATCAAACAACATGACAGACACTGCAGACTAAAACAACCGGAAAAATCAGCAGTAGCTTAACATGCCCTAAAACAAGCTGGACATGAAATTCTGTTTCAAAATACTGAAGTACTGGACAACACCAGCAACCACTATGTTAGACTGCACAGGGAAGTCATTGAAATCCATAAACATCAACAGAATTTCAACAAAGAGGAAGAAGGCCTAAAACTAAATGCGGCCTGGCTCCTGATTTGAAAAATACAGCCTGTAAAAAGTCAATGAACTCTACCCAGCCACAAGGGCCAGGGATCATTACACAAAAAAGACCAGCTAATGACACCCATCAATCAAAGTAACAGATAATCTCCCCCTCCTTATCACAACAACAACAACAACAAAAAACCACTGATCACCCTATCTCCTGAAAAAAGATAAAAGCTGTTCCCACAGCTATAAATACCTAACTATCCAACAAACAGCAACAGAGCATGGACAGAGTTCCTACTCCAGTCCTCTGAAGATGGCGGCCACAGAGACTGGCAAAATGTCTGGAAGAACAACCTTCAGAACATGGCCAAAGAGCCCGAAAAACCCACAACAACCATCAGATCCCGGCCGTAAAAGCCTTTGAGAATACATTCTCTCCAGTGCCTTCACATTTTAAAATTACTCTTTTAATCCTATTATTTGTTAGGATTTATCCTGCAGTACACAGGTATTCTGGTTTATGTGTGCAAGGTACTGAATAGAAGAAACTATGTCATACCAAGCCATTCTGGTATGATGGTCAAAGCCATGCTTGGGGAATCTATGACCCCAGAAATGTTATTGGTTTTCAACAGTTCCAGTCAATATGACTAGTTATACCTGATGGGAAGTACAGTATAGTCCAACTACATCTGGAGGGCCACAAGATGTTGGACTCTCCAGATGGCACCATTGGTTGTGCTGGCTAGGGCTGATGGGAGTTGCGGTCCAGGGTAAGCTGAATGCACATGCTTTGTCCATCCTGCATTTAAGGTACGCCAAGAAAAATGAATGTAACTCTGAGAACTAAGAAGCCACCCAATACTTGTTTTGGTTAAAGCTGCCAACAAAATGAGTAAGTAGGTCTAGAAAAAAAAAATGCAGAAGGAGAGAACTTTGCATACCTTACAGAACCACTAGACAGAGACTAGTGTCTTAGGCTGGCAGCAGCCTTCTGCCTCTGAATACTGATTCTGGAGAGAAGCCCTGGCTCAGATTTAGGAAGTCTTACCTGCCCCTTCTTCATGGAACTTTGCAGACACCTGCATGTAAAATGCATGTTGTGTTACTGATGGTGTCATCATGAGGTTTAACATAAATGGATTAATGATCATGACTTAGTGAGAGGTTGGACTTGAAAGAAGATCGAGGAAGATGATTGGATGTGGCAAAGACTGCTTTCAGAATTTATCTTTTAGCTTGCTCACTAAACACGGATTATTACAGTTGGCTCTGTGGTTGACAAGAAAGCAGCACTTTCTCTCTTAGGGAAAGATGTAAAGCCTTCCAGATATTTGGGAGTCATTGTCCATAATGTTACCCTAGGGATTCTTTCTGTTTGGAAGAAGGGTGGCCATCAGTTGCTCTGTAGATAAATTATCTGGATGCATCACTGTAATGAAATCTGAGAACTCCAATCTTGGGAGTAAATGCATTAACACTTGCAGCAGGCTTGCTGTTCAGTGCCAGATGTGTACTTTATGTCCACTGAGGATGAACAACTTTGGAAAGCAATAATGGAAGATGAAGTGCCTGAAACGTTACTTTTAGAGCTATGATCTGCCTGCATATCGGAGCTGGAGATGATTAAATTTGCAGTATTCTCTTCCAAACTACAGAGGCTTATGTTCTCTAGATGCTGAAGGAGCTTAAAATCATTTCCAAAAGCCTCAAAATTTATATGCAAACTGTAGACGCAAACCATGGTTATTACAGAAATGTACAGTGTGTTACTCAGCATGAGGTTCACGGAAGTTTGTTGATCCAGTTACTCATTGCATGCATCTGATCATGACTGATGCAGAAAGTGTGACTGTAATTTTTTTGCTGCTATACTTAAAGCCCATATGTGTCAGTTAGGAATGGCATTCCTGAAATATTCCGTTGGTTGGAAATTAAAAAAAAAAAAGAATAACTAGAACCTATACAGTAATAAAATGTTGCAGTATGCAGGACAATCTCGTCCCAGGGGGGACGTGGTGGCGCTGTGGGCTAAACCGCAGAAGCCTGTGCTGCAGGGTCAGAAGACCAAGCAGTCGTAAGATTGAATCCACGCGACAGAGTGAGCTCCCGTCGCTTTGTCCCAGCTCCCGCCAACCTAGCGGTTCGAAAGCATGCAAATGCAAGTAGATCAATAGGGACCACCTCGGTGGGAAGGTAACAGCGTTCCGTGTCTAAGTCACACTGGCCATGTGACCACGGAAGATTGTCTTCGGACAAAACGCTGGCTCTATGGCTTGGAAACGGGGATGAGCACCGCCCCCTAGAGTCGAAGATGACTGGACAAAAATTGTCAAGGGGAACCTTTACCTTTACCTCTACCTTTACCTTTATAAAACCCAGTTATAATAGATGTTTTACTATTGTTATATTACTCTGTTATTTATTGTTTTGTACATTTATATCCCAGCTTTCTTCCCATGAGTTCAAGATGATACACATTGATCTCCTCCTGCAGATCTACTAATATGAATAATGAATAAAAGTAATTATATTATTATTCATGTGTTAATCTTAGCCATATTATAGATCAAGTGTCAGGTGGATACACAATTGGCTACAGAGTCGTACTCAGAGGGTGATGGGTCCTTCTCTAACTGGGAGGAGGTCACAAGTGGGGTACCCCAAGGCTCAGTCCTGGACCCGGTGCTCTTCAATATTTTTATTAATTACTTGGATGAGGGAGTGCAGGGAATTCTTGTCAGATTTGCAGATGATACCAAATTGGGCGGAATAGCTAATATCATAGAAGACAGAAACAAAATTCAAAATGACCTTGATAGGATGGAGCACTGGACCGAAAACAACAGAATGAAATTCAGCAGGGATAAGTGCAAAGTTCAGCACCTTGAAAAAAATATCAATTGCATAGTTACAAGATGGCAGATACCTGGCTCAGCAAAACTACGAGTGAAAAGGATCTGGGAATTGTTGTAGATCACAAGCTAAATATGAGCCAACAGTGTGATGTGGCTACAAAAAAGGGTAATGCTATTTTAGACTGCATTAATAGAAGTACAGTTTATAAAATCCCACAAGGTGCTAGTCCCCCTCTATTCAGCACTGGTTAGACCTCACTGAGTACTGTCTCCAGTTCTGGACACCACACTTCAAGAAGGATGCTAACAAATTGGAACAAGTTCAGAGGAGGGTGATAAAGGTGATCAGGGGGCTGGAAACTAAGCCGTATGAGGAAGGCTGAAAGAACTGGGCATGTTTAACCTTGAGAAAACCTTGTCGTACAGAGGAGGGGCAGGATCTGTTCTCGATCATCCCAGAGTGCTGGACACGCAACAATGGGCTCAAGTTAAAGGAAGCCAGATTTCGGTTGAATATCAGTAAAATGTCCTAACTGTTAGAGCTGTATGACAGTGGAACCAGTTACCTTGGGAATTGCTGAGTGCTTCAACATTGGAGGCATTCAAGAAAAACTTAGATAATCACTTGGCAGATATGCTTTGATTGTATTCCTGCATGGAACAGGGGGTTGGACTTGATGGCCTTGTAGGCCCCTTCCAACTTCACTTTTCTATGAATTCTATAGCTATAATCTGAATATTAATATAAAGCCAAGCCGTTCAGAATTGAATTCCGTGCTTCTACTACAGTAGGACCCCCTTATCCATGGGATCAGTATCCACCGATTCACTTATCCATGGTTATTGAAAATATTAAAAAAAAATAATAAAAAAAAACCTGTTTTCACATATACAGTATTTACCAGAACCAGCCACAAGCTATGAATACTTGTTAGTGAATACATAGGATGGTCTCTGGCACCCTCTCGTAGCCATTTCTGGTAACACATGTGAAAATAAATTTTTCCAAATTTTTCTTCGCTTTTACCATACTATTCTACAATTGTAGGATTGATTACACATTACACAGTTGTATTATCCACTGTTTTTCATTATCCACAAGGGGGATTGGGACCAATCCCCAGAGGATATGGGTGTGTGTGTCCTACTCTAGCCACAAAATTGTAGTGCCCACAGCCATCTACCCCCCCCCCAACCCCTCAGCAAAAGCGTCCCTGAGAGACGGGCACCCGACCTCTTTCACCATGGAGAGCCCGCCACCTCCCCAGGGAAGCCATTCCCAGCTCTTCCGAATGTTTCGCTGAAAACTCGCTCGTCGTAACTTTTCTCCCTCTCAATTAGTGAAGCGGCTTCAAAATCTTTTCAGAGGGCGCAGCGTCAGAAAAGTCACTGTAACCTCCGGCAAGTTTTTGCGCACGTTACCCTCTCCACGTTAGGGAACGTGTGCATTTAAGCACAAGGAATTTTGCGCATTCTTTTCACACTGGGCATCGAAGCGACTAAGAGCCTCGCGTTCTCGACCAAGAACGTCTTCCAGACCATTATAGAAAAGAACTACAGCACCCAGAACGCTCCGCGGTCGGGCACGACCATAGAGTGCCACCGCTTCACGACTGTCGGCTCTAGTTTCCGGTGTGGTCGCTTCCGGAGAGGTGGGGCTTGAGCCGAAGGAAACCAAAACGCCGCCTGAGAAACGAAAAGGGCCTACAGGGAACGGGGGAAAGGCAGCGTGTTGCTAACTGCCAGGTATCCAAGGGCAACGCGGGGAGAGATCCTGATAGCTAGAAGGGCCGATTGTCGCCTGAAGGTGCCAAAGAGGTCGAAAATGCTAGAGAGGCACAGACTCGGTTTCCGGTAAAAGCTCACAGCGGCTAAGGTCGGCACAGAGCGCTGCCGGGGTCTTTCATGGAAAGTTTTACTTTGTGTGCGTCTTCCGAGTCGGCAACGGAAAGTAGAAAAGCATTTCCGTTCTGGGCCGGAACTAGGGTACCGTAGAGTTCAACGGCGCGTCCTCCTAGAGCGACGCCGTTTCCGGTGTGCTGCTTCCGGAGAGGCGGGGCTTAAGCCGGAGGTGAGCTGACCCTGCTGGAGAAGGGAAGGGGGTCGCCGGGAACTCTGCTAAGGAGGCACGTAGGAGGCTGCCTGACCCCGAGGGTGACCATTGGGCCTTCCAGCCCCAGAGCGTCAGTGCTAGCTTGTGGTGGTGACGTCTGTCCAAGGTCTGAGGCTAGACTTTTTCCAGCCGTCCCTGAAGGTGCTGAGAGTAGAACCCCGAGGGTCTTCTCCGTGTAAAGCAGGTGCTCTGCCATCTCACCTTCTTTCGTCCTGGGACCTCCTCCTGTCCTGAGATTAGAAGGGTGAACTATAAGCCCAAGTCCCCTTTCCGAAGAGGAGCATTTCTAAAAGCAAACCCCTGACCCTCACCCTTCTTCCCCAATTCAAGAGGATTCACACCTCAGGCCCATTCTACTGCACTCGGATGATCCCCTGCCTCAAGAGATTCCTCATTTTTATCATTCAGTCTGTGTGCAGGGATGGGATCTGTGGTTTGAAGGTGGTTTCATAAGGATTGGACGCAGAAGTCGTGTAGCTACACGAGGATCTGCAGATCAGATCTGTTTTGGGCCTACAGTGACATAGAATGGAAGATCTGTGCTTTTTCTAGTTCGGTCTGTGGGCATGGACGGGATCTGTGAATTGCTGATGGTTTGGAGGAGGATCTCATGTGGTGTCTAACAAACTGGAGTAAGTCCAGAGAAGGGCAACAGGAATGATCAGGGGGCTGGAAATCAAGCCCTATGATGAAAGACATGGGCACATTTTGCCTTGAGAAAAGACAACTGAGGGGAGATGGGATAGTACTTTTCAAATACCTGAAAGATATTCAGATACTTGAAAGGTATACAGAGGAAGGCAAGATCTGTTCTTGATCATCCCAGAGAGTGCAGGACACTTAATAATGGGCTCACCTCCAGGAAGCCAGATTTAGACTGAATATTTTGGATTGAATAATTTGGACTAAAGAGTGGTCCGGTGGGCCAGATAGGCGGGGTATAAATAAAATAAATAAATAAATATCAGGAAAAACTTCTTAACTGTTAGAGCAGCATGACAATTGAACTAATTACCTTGGGAGGTGATAAGTGCTCCAATGATACAGGCATTCAAGAAAAATTGGACAACCATCTGTCAGATCTGCTTTGATTCAAATTCCTGTATCGAGCAGCGTATTGAACTTGATGGCCTTGTAGGCCTCTTCCGTTATTCTCTGATTCTGTATTGTATGCTAAACTAGAATTGTATAAGTGTTTGAGAATATCCTTTCTTTTCACCTTTTTTTCAGTTTTCTCAGATGGCTTCCTTTGGGTGGAAGAGAAAGATTGGTGAGAAGGTGTCAAAAGCAACATCTCAGCAATTTGAAGCTCAGGCTGCTGATGAGCAGGGTCTTGTGGATGATGATGATGATGTTGATTGGGTTCATGAAGCTAAAAGGAAAAAGGGACTCCTGCTGGAAGAGTGTTTGGCCAAAAGTAAATGTCTAAAGGAGGAAGGTGCAGCATTGGCTGAAAACGAAAGGTATGGATGCTTTTTGTTAAAATCTCCTGTGAGCTAATTCTAGTTTTTAACTAAAGAATGTATTCTGAATCCTGCATTCACTTAGGGTCAAAAAATGAAAAGTTCATGAATGGCAAGCAGAACTTTACACAATATTCCAAGTGTCATGACACAATGGGTTAATTTTTGAACTTAAACTGTGTATGTGTGTGTTCTGTGCTATGCTGTCAAGCTGGAACTGACTTATAGCGACCCTAATAGGGTAAGTGAGATATTTAAGGAGTGGTTTTACCAGTTCCACTGCCCCAGTGAGTTTCCAGGGCCAAGTGAGAATTTGAACCCTGTTCTCCAGAGTCCTGGTCCACTCTATCTACTATAAACAGATTAGATTCACTGAATGAATTGGCTTGTGTAAATCCTGTTGATTCAGTAGGTTGTAAAAATGTATGATGTTAGGTTTAATTGTAGTCATTTTTTACTGAATTAAGAGTTTATCTGCAACTGTCTGGTGAGTCTTTCACTTTCTACAGTTCTGCTTGCCAGCAGTGAAGAGCAGCGGGTGCTTGCTATATTGGCAGGCAGTGATTCTGTTTGCTTATGCAAAACCGTTTTGTGTTTTGATTCTGCATGTAAAATTGGAACTACATTTACACAGATAAGAACATAAGAAGAGTTCTGATGGATCAGGCCAAGCGCCCATCTAGTCCAGCTTCCTGTCTCTCACAGTGGCCCCACCAGATGCCTCTGGGGGCACACGAGGCTACTAGATAGCTGTCTCCTGATACTCCCTCCCCTGCATCTGGCATTTTGAGGTACCTTCCTTTTAAGCCTGGAGATTATACATCCCCATCATGGCTTGCAACCTGCGATGGATTTTTCCTCCAGAAATCTGTCCAGATCCCTTTAAAAGGCATCTAGGCCAGATGCCATCGGAACATCATGTGGCAAGGAGTTCCACAGACTAACAACACGCTGGGTAAAGAAATAGTATATTTTGTCTGCTCTCGCTCTCCTAACACTCAAATTGAGTGGATGTCCTCTGGTTCTAGCATTGCGTGACAGGGAAAAGAGCTTCTCTCTATCCACTTTATCCATCCCCTGCATAATTTTATACGTCTCAATCATGTCCCTCCTCGGGTGCCTTTTCTCTAGACTATAGAATCCCAAATGCTGTAGCCTTCCCTCATAAGGAATGTGCCCCAGCCCAGTCATTTAGCCATTCTCTTCTGCACCTTTTCCAGTTCCATGATGTCTTTTTTGAGGTGCAGCAGCCAGAACTGTATGCAGTACTCCAAGTGGGGTCTTACCAGCATTTTGTACAATGTTATGATGTTGGCTGTTTTATTTTCAATCCCCTTTTTAATCATACCTAGCATGGAACTGGTCTTTTTCACTGCCACTGCACACTGGGTTAACACTTTCATCGAGCTGTCCACCAGCACACCAAGATTCTTTCCTGATCCATCATGGACAGCTCAGAATCCATTAGCTGAAAACTAAAGTTTTGACCCCCCCCCCCCCCAATGTGCATTACTTCACATTTTCTTATATTGAAACACATTTGCCATTTTGCTGCCCATTCTCCCAGTTTGGAGAGATCTTTCTGGAGCTCTTCACAATCCCTTCTGGTCTTCACCACCCGGAAAAGTTTCATGTCATCTGCAGACTTGGCCACCTCACTGCTTATCTCCAGGTCATTGATGAGCATGTTGAAAAACACTGGTCCCAGGACAGATCCCTGGGGCACACCACTTTTCACGTCTCTCCATTGTTAAACCTGCCCATTGACACCTACTCTCTGTTTCCTGGTTCTCAGCCAATTCTCAATCTATAAAAGGTTAGCGTTTTTTAACAATTAATTGGTTTTCATAGATTAATTGCATTAAATGATTAAATGGCTTAAATGAAGATTAAAGTGGATTAAATGAAGATTAAATGCCTTTTGTAGAGTATCTCCTGTGTTCCTTTTGAATAACAAACATCTCTTGATTTTAAACTGAGAAAAAAATTGAGAAAAAGGAAGAACTGATATTGATTGGCTCGGTCACAAAAATCCTCTAAAATCCTATTGTTTTTATATGCTAATATAAGTGCAGTGCTGTTAATCACACTGACAAGTTACTGCTAGTTAGGTAGTTACCACTTACATTCCAAGTCACATGTTGAATAACTCAACTAGCATGCAATGAGGGCTACCGTGTTTGACACCATAACCAGCGGCAGTTTTTCACTGCGGTTTATGCTGTTGCACATAACATTGGCATACATAAGCAGCAGGCTTCTGTGCAAAATGTGTTCTTCAAGGTAATCTCAGATATTACAACTCTCACTTATGCTCCATAGTATACACTTACCAGGAGACTAGCTGATCACAGCTCTCCAGTTACCATACTTCTGTGATGCATTGTTTATTGAGATCACATTTTATATTTGCATGTGTACACTTGAACCATTTGTTCAACTGAAAATGCAACAGATACAAAGTGGCCTGTCAAGACAGAGCTAGGATGTTTAAAAGAAAGCACGTTTACAACTCTGGTAAAGTCCAAAGAATGAAAACAAGACAAAAATATGTGACACCTTAAATACTAATTATTCTGTTTCAATGTGAGCTTACATGGACACATCCACAAAAGCTGACATTAAAATAGAATAGTTAATCTTTAAGGTGCCACATGTTTTTGTCTTGTTTTGTTTTGGTTCTTTGAATTTTGCCAAGTATGTTTGCCCAGACTAACCTCTTCCAAAACTACAACTCTGTTTAATTTAGTCTTTATTTGGTAGTAATGTTGATTAGCCTCTAGATGGTGGTAGAAACCATTGTAACATGGCATTATCTGCGGTTCCTAAAGAGGGAGGCGCTGTAGGGATTGGTTGATTTTAGTAGTTTTCAAAGAGACAGTTGTGCTAGACTGTTTCTGCATAAGAAAAACAAAATAAAAGACAGAATTATTGTGGCAGCATAAAGGCAGGTTTATTTCAGTGTGAGGTTTTGTGAATTATAATGTATTTGTTGAGATAATTTAGCTGCAGTGTATATACAAGTATGTGTTGTGGAGGTAGGAACCTACTGAATATTGATAGTGGCACCGAAGGCGAAATTTCAGAGTAGCAATAGCACTATTAATACAATGCTTAACATACGTCATTGAGCATATTTTAAAAAGTGATAACTTAGATGAAATGTGACATTTCGTTTCCATTACTGCTTAAGTAATATTCAAGTATGTACATCACAGGAAATCACAATGCCAATAAAGAATCAGTTATACAAGGAGGTACCTATAGGGGATTCAAACATCACCTGTCCAGAATTTTGTTTAAGAAGCTGGAGGGCTAAACTCGGTAAAATGGGGACCAGATAGGGTGAATCAGCATCAATTATTTTTTGAATCAAAATGATTTAAAACTTGATTTAATTTTTTTAAAAAAAGATTTTTACATTTAAATCATCAAAAATCCCAATTTGTTTGATTATAATCGTAATTGATGCAAATCAATTTGATTTAAATCAAATCCACCCTGGGACCAGACATTGTTGACAAGGTTCTCTTTCATTTCTGCCTCAGGCTGTTTTCATGGCAAATGTCAATTTCTCTCGCAAAGCCAGTGGCCATTCATGTGCATTCCATTTGCCTGCAAAGAGTCCTTCCAACGTTCCCTCTAATTTTTGGCCCCAGTGTATGGGAGGCTTGTCCCCTGTGCATGTGGGGGCTGGTGTTTCATCCAAAACCAGCTACTGGTGCACAGCTCTGATGGAGCTCTCTATGTGCGCACACACATGCAGCTTAGTGAGAACGTTGAGTCCTCCTAAGGTTTTCCATCTTTATGCAATTTTAGCTTATCCAGCTGTTAATAAAAATGACAAGAAGTCATTGTGGTCTAATAATTCATTGTTGTCTAAGAACAAGGAAACTATACAAGCACAATGTAAAATGGTTTGGCCTGCTATTTTTACCAAAATCTTATGAAGCTTCTTCAGAAACCTGAATGCTCTTGGACATGTAAGCCAAATATGAAAAGGTGTCACCCTGTCCTTGCATGCCCTCTATCAGGATTTATTATCAATTCAAGCTAGTTTTGATGGGCACAAATGCTATCTGTGAACAATCTTTAGTGCATATTCCTTTATTTGTACTGGTATGGTTTTATATGGGGATGAAATCCATAAGTTTTCCTATTTGGATTTAGGAATTGAGGGATTGATTCTCATGGCAATCTAAATGCAACAATTTTTCCATATCACTTAATGATCAGTCATTTACAAATAATGATGCAGTTGTTCGAGGAGAAAAGGGGTGTTTCAGATTTTCAATATGAGATTTCGGAGGGGCCCAACCTTACATAGGAGCATAGTTGTAAAAGTCATAATTTGCTGCATCTAAAGGCATCTAATTTGTGTTTCTCTTAGTGGCGTTCTGTATCAAATAAATCCTTAGTTCTATACAAACTCATCTCTCTCTCCAGTGTTTTTATTACAATATCTTGCCCTCCAGGCAAAAGACTGGATGATCTAATAATTGGCACAGGAAGGGAGGCTGGATGTGAATTGGATCAAATGTTTTCTCCAGGTGTTCTCAGCACTTTACTGCACAAAATCTTATCCATGTGGTTGTGCCAGTGTGAACCAGATCCAGGTGCTTGAAATAATCCATTTACATGAATTAAAAGCTTCCTATCTCCCCGTTTCCGGTTCCAGAACTCCCTAAAGCTCCCTTTTGCCATGACAAAGCCTTTGGGAGCCTCAGATCTTGAGATATGGAGGAGCCTTTAATAATCAGAAATCATCACTGAATTGCTACTGGCAGTTCCAAGCCTGGGGGTGGTAATCTGGGAGTGATTTTTGACTGTCGAGGCCTCCCCCCCATCCCTTGGCCCCCAAAGGCTTCCCAGAGCAAAACTCTAGGGACGGGAGGGGTACCAGGAGTTTTCAGTTCATTTCGATGGTTTATTTCTGGAGTCCTTACTTGGTTTTCTCCATAGTAACTGCAGTAGACAAACAAGATTTTGCTCTTTACTTCTAACATAAATGAGTTAATTTTGATAAAATATGTGATTAATTACTGCCATTTTTCAAGTGAGATCTGTTTGTGTATTGACTATGATTTTAGCTTTGTTAGTACTCTGCTCCAACTATCACCATTATGTTACTGTTTATTTCTGTTGGCATAATCACAGTACTCAATTACTACTCATTAATGCACCACCAGTTGTATTCCTGTGGTTCGGTTTTATGCCATTTGTTACCCTTTTGATCAAAGAAATGTTGAAAATTTTTATTATAATGTGTATTCTTTGTAAATCATCTTTATGGTAAATCAGCTTTCTTTTAGTCATTGTACATAAGCCAAGGGCCGAGATTGTGCTACTGAGGTGACTAGAAGATGAGATAGGTGGCAGGCCTGTCTTGGTGCTTTGATTGAAAGTGATGCAACTAGGGTAGTATTGTTATGATGATTATGATTATGTAGTAACATGACTTATTCATAGATAATAATACTGTAGGTACAGCACAAAAATAGTCATAACATTAGTACCATTATATAACCAGTTTGTCTTTTTGCTTAAATAAATTCTCGCAAACTCCACCACCATTACATAATTAAAAGTAATAAACAACATGGTATATTACTATATTCTTTCAAACCGGAACCTCTTGAAGCAAACAGCGATCTGCAGCATCGTGCAAGACCTTGTTTCATTTCTTGTCAAGGACGTTCATTTGTCTGATGTAGTGATGTTATTTAAATAACTTTAAAATGTAATTTAAAATACATCTCCCAAAATCCTGCAATTAGCAGGCTATTGTGACATTGGCTGAGCAGTTCTAAGAGCTTTAGTCCAAAAACTTACTTTTCCAAGTTTTGCCTACTTCACAGCAGCCAAATTCCTGTTGCTTAGCATTATAAATTTATTTATTTATTTATTTATTTATTTATTTAATTTATATGCCGCCCACTCTACCCAAAGGTCTCTGGGCGGCTTACAACAATTAAAATTCAATGCAATAAAATAAAATGATTAAAATACAATTAAAATACAATTAAAATACAATTAAAATTGCCATCATTAAGACCCACAGTTAATGTTATTTCAATTAAAAGCCTTCTGGAACAGGAAGGTTTTGACCTGGCGCCGAAATATCATCAGTGTCGGCGCCAGGCGAATTTCAGTTGGGAGGGCGTTCCATAGTCTGGGGGCAGCTGCCGAGAAGGCCCTTTGTCTACAAGCCATCCCTCTTACCTCCTTGAGGGATGGCTCTTTCAAAAGGGCCCTCTGGCTAGATCTTAACAGCCGGGTAGGCTCATATGGAAGGAGGCGGTCCTTCAAGTATCCAGGGCCCAAGCCGTTTAGGGCTTTATATGTCAAAACAAGCACTTTGAATTGGGCCCGGACAGCAACTGGTAACCAGTGTAAATTATACAGAATCGGCTTGATGTGCTCTCTGGCGGCCCCACCACTCACCAGCCGCGCAGCTCGATTCTGAACCAGTTGCAGTCGCCGGACCGTCTTCAAAGGCAGCCCCACGTAGAGCGCATTGCAATAATCAATACGAGATGTTACCAGTGCATGTGTAACTGTCATGAGACTCCACTCGTCCAGGTAGGGCCGTAGCTGGTATAATTTCCGCAGCTGAAGGAAGGCGCCCCTGGCCACCGAGTCCACCTGAGCTTCCAAAGTTAGACTGGGGTCCAGGAGCACCCCCAGGCTGCGGACCCTGTCCCTTAGGGGGAGTGTAACCCCATTCAGGACAGGGAAGTGGCCCTCCAACCTGTCCGGCGAAGCACCCACTAACAGCACTTCCGTCTTGTCTGGATTGAGTTTCAGTTTATTAACCCTCATCCAGTCCATTATCAGGTCCAGACACGAGTTCAGCACAGAAACTGCCTCACCTGGATTGGTGGAAAACGAGAGGTAGAGCTGAGTGTCGTCAGCATATTGCTGACTCCTCAGCCCAAACCTCCTGATGACCTCTCCCAGCGGTTTCATGTAGATGTTAAACAGCATGGGGGACAGTATCGAGCCCTGAGGAACCCCATGACATAAATGCCATGGGGCAGAGCAACTGTCCCCCAGCACCACCCTCTGGACACGGTCAGCTAGGAAGGAGCGGAACCACCGTAAAACAGTGCCCCCAACTCCTAACCCAGCCAGCCTATCCAGAAGGACACCATGGTCGATGGTGTCGAAAGCCGCTGAGAGGTCCAGGAGTATCAACAGGGTCACACTCCCCCTGTCTCTCTCCCGGCAAAGGTCATCATACAGGGCGACCAAGGCTGTCTCTGTACCAAAACCCGGCCTGAAACCCGATTGAAATGGATCCAGAAAATCCGTTTCATCCAGCAGCGCCTGGAGTTGCCCGGCCACAACCCGCTCCAACACCTTGCCCAAATAAGGGAGGTTCGCCACTGGTCGGTAGTTGACCACCAGCCTTGGGTCCAGGTTAGGCTTTTTAAGGAGTGGTCGAATTACCGCCTCTTTCAAGGCGGTAGGGACCACTCCCTCTCTCAGAGAGGCGTTCACGGCCTCCTGGACCCAAGTGCGAACCCCCCTGGCAGATCTTCTAATTAGCCAAGATGGGCAAGGGTCGAGCGGCGTGGTGGTAGAACGGACAGATCCAAGCACCCTGTCCACATCCTCGGGTCTCAACAATTGAAACTCATCCATTAAAGTTTGACCTAAGCACGGCACACTGGACACATCTTCCGATTTTGCAGTAACAGTGGAGTCCAGCCCACTGCGAATCTGAGCGATTTTTTCCTCAAAATGAATAGCAAACTCATCACAGCGAGCTGATGAGCAGTCCGGGACCTCCACCGGGTTTCCCGGTTGAAGAAGATCCCGGACCACCCGAAACAGCTCTGCTGGACGACATTCTGAGGAAGCAATGCGGCTGGAGAAATATTGCCGTTTCGCCAGCCGTATTGCCACGAAATAGGCCCAATAATGGGCTCTTAAGTCGTGTTCGATCGGATTCCCAGCGGGACTTCCTCCACCTGCGCTCTAGCCGTCTCCCCTCTCGCTTCATCGCCCGCAGTTCAGAAGTATACCAGGGAGCTGTCTGGGCTCGGCGAGCAGGGAGAGGGCGCTTAGGCGCAATCGTGTCAACCGCCCGGGTCATCTCCCTATTCCATAGGGTGACCTGAGCTTCGACAGGAGCGCCAACCATATCAGACGGATACTCCCCCAGAGCATTCAGGAAACCATCCGGATCCATTAGTCTCCGGGGGCGGATCATCTTAATCCCCCACCCTTGCAGAGGGAAGAAGAAGCTATATATGTTCAAAACATAGCATTCTAAAGCCAAAACCTTGTTTCTTAGCATAGTAAATCACACTAGAGTAGGCCCATTGAATCAATGGGAATTTAGTGAGTTGGCTCTGCCATATGTTCCATTGATTCAAATGGACCTAATCTAACTGCAACTTATTTAGCATAGCAAGTTGCGGTTAGAGTAGACTGATTTGAATCAATGAAATTTGCAGAGGAGTTGATTCACAACATCTCTCTTGATTCAATGGACATATTCTTTTGCGATGTACTTCATTGAACAACTGGATTTCTGCCAGAATCTAATTATAAACGTGCATATCTCTCCCAGATTTTTCACACATTTCTCTCCCTCCTCACTTAGTATCTTTGGGATAACTGTTGTTTCCCTCTCCATTTTTTCTTCTTCTCATCATTTGTTCCCTGTTCCTAACATCGATTTAAGTGTGAGGATATTGAAAGGCACATAATCCATTAACAACTTTGTATCCTTCCACTTTATTGTTTCTCAAATTTACAAGGAAGCCTTTATTAGTTTTACAAGGAAGAGAAGTCTCTTAAGATTTCTTAATCAGTAATTATTTGGCATAATTTGTTTATTTCAAATCATGCTTCTTGAGAATTGCAGTTCCCAAGCATATACTTCCTTCCTTTGCTCCTTCCTCTGAATTTTATAATTCAGTATGTACCCCTTCATGGATTGCTGTCTTCTCGTGGCGAAAGGGCTTCAGTAATTCAGAGAAGCTATGGGCTATGCCGTGCAGGGACACCCAAGACGGACAGGTCATAGTGGAGAGTTCTGACTAAGCACGATCCAGCTGGAGCAGGAACTGGCAAGCCACTCCAGTATCTTTGCCAAGAAAACTCCATGGACAGAAACAAAAGGCTAAAAGATATGACACTGGAAGATGAGCCCCTCAGATTGGAAGGCGTCCAACATGCTACTGAGGAAGAGCAGAGGACAAGTACAAGTAGCTCCAGAGCTAATGAAGTGGTTGGGCCAAAGCCGAAAGAACACTCAGCTGCAGACACACCTGGAAGTGAAAGGAAAGTCCGATCTCCGCAGGAACCTGGAATGTAAGATCTATGAACCTTGGTAAGCTGGATGTGGTCAAACAGGAGATGGCAAGAATGAATATTGACATCCTGGGCATCAGTGAACTGAAATGGACAGGAATGGGTGAATTCAATTCAGACAATTATCTACTATTGTGGACAAGAATCCTGTAGAAGAAATGGAGTAGCCCTCATAGTCAACAAAAGAGTGGGAAAAGCAGTCAGTACTGGGATACAATCTCAAAAATGATAGAATGATTTCAATATGAATCCAAGGCAGACCTTTCAGTAATCCAGGTTCATGCACCAACCACCAATGCTGAAGAGGCTGAAACTGACCAATTCTATGAAGATTTCTAGAACTGACACCAAAGAAAGATGTTCTTGCCATTATAGGGGACTGGAATGCTAAAGCAGGGAGTCAAGAGATAAAAGGACCAACAGGTAAGTTTGGCCTTGGAGTTCAAAACGAAGCACGACAAAGGCTAATAGAGTTTTGTCAAGAGAACAAGTTGGTCATCACAAACACTCTTTTCCGACAACACAAGAGGCGGCACTACACATGGACATCCCAGATGGGCAATATTGAATCAGATTGATTATGTTCTCTGTAGCCAAAGATGGAGAAGCACTATACAGTCAGCAAAAACAAGACCTGGAGCTGATTGTGGCTCTGATCATCAGCTTCTTATAGCAAAACTCAAACTTAAATTGAAGAAAGTAGGGAAAACCACTGGGCTAGTCAGGTATAATCTAAACCAAATCCCTTATGAATACATAGTGGAAGTGAAGAACAGATTTAAGGAACTAGATTTGGTGGACAGAGTGCCTGAAAAGCTATGGATGGAGGCTCATAACATTGTTCAGGAGGCAGCAACAAAAACCATCCCAAAGAAATGGAAATGCAAGAAAGCAAAGTGGCTCTCCAACAAGGCCTTACAAGTAGCAGAGAAGAGAAGGGAAACAAAATGCAAGGGAGAAAGGAAAAGTTACAGAAAATGGAATTTGGACTTCCAGAGAATAACAAGGAGAGACAAGAGGGCCTTCTTAAATGAACAGTGCAAAGAAATAGAGGAAAATAATAGAAAAGGAAAAACCAAAGATATGTTTAAGAAAATTGGAAATATTAAAGGAACCTTTTGCGCAAAGATGGACATGATAAAGTACAAAAATGGTAGGGACCTCACAGAAGCAGAAGACATCAAGAAGAGGTGGCAAGAATACACAGAAGAATTATACTAGAAAGATCTGGATGTCTCGGACAACCCAGATAGTGTGGTTGCTGACTTCAGACAGACATCCTGGAGAGTGAAGTCAAGTGGGCCTTAGAAAGCATGGCTAACAACAAGGCCAGTAGAGGTGGTGGCATTCCAGTGGAACTATTTAAAATCTTAAAAGATGACACTGTTAAGGTGCTACACTGCATATGCCAGCAAGTTTGCAAAACTCAGCGGTGACCAGAGGGTTGGAAAAAAATCAGTCTACATCCCAATCCCAAAGAAGGGCAGTGCCAAAGAATGCTCCAACTGCCATACAATTCCACTCATTTCACACACTAGCAAGGTTATGCTCAAAATCCTACAAGGTAGGCGTTATCAGTATGTGGTCCGAGAACCCCCAGAAGTACAAGCTGGATTTCAAAGAGGCAGAGGAACTAGAGACCAAATTGCTAAAATGTGCTGGATTATGGAGAAAGCCAGAGATTTCCAGAAAAACATCTACTTCTGCTTCATTGACTATGCAAAAGCCTTTGATTGTATGGACCACAACAAATTATGGCAAGTTTTTAAAGAAATAGGAGCGCCTGACCACCTTATCTATCTCCTAAGAAATCTATGTATAGGACAGGAAGCAACAGTTAAAACTGGATATGGAACAACTGATTGGTTCAAAATTGGGAAAGTAGCATGACAAAGCTGTATCTTGTCTCCCTGCTTAGTTAATTTATATGCAAAATATATCATGTGAAAGGCAGTACTGGATGAATCCCAAGCAGGAATTAAGATTGCCGGAAGAAATATCAACAACATTCGATATGCAGATAATACGACTCTGATGGCAGAAAGTGAGGAGGAATTAAAAAACCTCTTAATGAGGGTGAAAGAGGAGAGTGCAAAAAATGGTCTGAAGCTTAACATCAAAAACAAACAAACAAACAAACAACTAAGATCATGGCCACGGGTCCCATCACCTCCTGGCAGATAGAAGGGGAAGATATGGAGGCAGTGACAGATTTTACTTTCTTGGGCTCCATGATCACTGCAGATGGTGACAGGAGCCACAAAATTAAAAGAGGCCTGCTTCTTGCGAGGAAGGTGATGACAAACCTCGACGGCATCTTAAAAAGAGACATCACCTTGCCAACAAAGGTCCACATAGTCAAAGCTATGGTTTTTCCAGTAACGATGTATGGAAGTGAAAGCTGGACCATAAAGAAGTCTGACCACCGAAGAATTGATGCTTTTGAATTGGGGTGCTGGAGAAGACTCTTGAGAGTCTCCTGGACTGCAAAGAGAACACACCTATCCATTTTGAAGGAAATCAACCCTGAGTGCTCACTGGAAGGACAGATCCTGAAGCTGAGGCTCCAATACTTTGGTCTTCTCATGAGAAGAGAAGACTCCCTGGAAAAGACCCTGATGTTGGGAAAGTGTGAAGGCAAGAGAAGAAAGGGATGACAGAGGACGAGATGGTTGGACAGTGTCATTGAAGCGACCAACATGATTTTGACCCAACTCCAGGAGGCAGTGGAAGACAGGAGGACCTGGTGTGCTCTGGTTCATGGGGTCATAAAGAGTCAGAGACGACTTAGCAACTAAACAACAAAGCAGTATATGTAATAATATTATCTGTCAAGTTAAAGGTACACTTGCTACTGGCACATCGGAAGGTACAGAAGAAACTAAATAATGTTGTTTCTTGGATACAAATTACTTTTAAACATGGGGATGGTGATAGAGGATGACATTGTTAAGAGTTGCTTAATTGGTTAAGGAAGTTGGCACTTCTTGCATCAAGGCATTATGAATGAGATCCATTTTTATTGAGCCATATAATCTCTGAGGAAATGTAGCAGCTGTTTATTAGCGTATAATATTATTATACAACAGGTTAGGAAATGAAAGAGGTGTGCAGTGATAAGAGCAAATACTGTATAGGGAGTTCATGGTTCTGGCTGAGATTTTAGCAGAATAAAAAGGCCCAGATCTTGAATGATAATGTCCCCTTCATGCTCTTTAGGGAGACCAGATGTTTGCTACTGTTTATGATGCAAGCAGAAGAAGAAGGTCTTGGGAAGCTTGGGTTTTCAGCAGGGTGGATCTGATTAAATAATGATTTAGATCTTGATTTAAATAAAAAATTGGGTTTTTGATAGTGTAAATAAAATATTTTAAAAAATGTAAGTAGTGATTTAAATTGATTTTTAAATTATTTTTTTATCCACCCTAGTTTGTAGAAAAGAGAGCTTTCTCTCCCTTCACTAGTTGATCCCCTAAGGCTCAATGTGGACTGAGGAAAAAGTAAAGTAAAAATCTGTCATACCTTGGATGAAACTCTTATCTAAACAGTATAACTGGAGGGTGGTGTAATCTCTCTCACTGTGATCACTGGGGCCCAGGGAGAGCATTATGTTTTTTCTGAAAGCAAACTTGGGCGATAGCTATTCTGAACTGATAGTTATTTATTTAAAATAATAATATGCCATCTTATCCAAGGCAGCTTATAGTATTTAAAGGTAGTAAAGTTAGAAGCCAAATAATAAATTATTACAATATTAAAGAAGTTTTAAACAAATATATTAAAACTTATCATAAGAACAATATTGAAAACACAAATAAATGTTCAGTGGGTGCCTGTAGGTGTTCTGTAGAACAGTTTTTAAAACTTGATGGTGACAGACCCTGTCACCCAAGATATTTAAAAGCAACATTGGTTCAATTGATGACAGTAGTCCATTAGCAGCCTTGAACCTTCCTTCTTTGTCATAGAAGACCTTCATAGCTGAATAGCTTTTGGTTGATTCTAGTTTCAGTTTAAGGAAGACAGGGTGATGAGCTCATATGGAAGATTGCTAAAGCACTTTTTGTAAGGCAATAAAAATCCAAATAAAACAATTGTTTAAAAGAAGAAGAGAAATGCATTTACAATGCCACTGGTAGCAATATGAGATGCATATAGTGAGAGGTAAAAGAATTTCTGGGAATTAAATTATGAAACGCATACAAAAGAGATAAAAGCATTTGAAATCTTGTTTGCTGGTGATCTTGGCTGTGTGCTTCAGAACCACAAACACTACTGCCATTTAGAGCCCTTGCAATCCAGAATGAGCCATTATTTTCCTCAGAAATTAAAAGAGCGACTTCTTTCTACCCATGTAACAGCCATTAAAATTGTACATTGCTCTAAATTGTCAAATGACACCAACAAGAGAACGCTCTTACAAAGCAGGAAATTGGATAAGTGGGAACATGCCTTTAGTTTGAGGGCAGATGAATTGTTCAGAAAGAAATGAGTGTCACCACTGAGAGCAGGTTTTCTGGACTGGAGTGTCAACTGGTTTCTACCGTAAAGGCTTCTCAGGAATGAACCCCATGCAGTCTCTGGTTGCTTCCCAAGTAACTGTTAAATGCAAGAGCAAGTTATTATAATTATTATAGTTACTTGTACTGTGCCATTCGGGGTGAAGATCCTTCCAGTGTCAGTTGAGAGTGAAGCGAAGCTGGGGAGAACCCAGTTCAACATCTGAGAAGGCACCAGAGGCTACAGTTCCAGTGGTGGGCAAGGCAAAAGCAACAATCAGACATCTTGGCCAGTCTTTGGGTCTGAGTCTCTGGTCTGGTACCAAGTCCTGAGTCCGAAGTCTGAGTCCCTATTAAAAACAAGCTTCCCCCGCCCCCAGAAAAAAAGAGAGGGGCATGTGGATTCTGGATTGTGAATCAAGTCCGAGTCATGGGGGGGGGAGAAATCCGAGTTGAGAGACCAGTGCAGCCTAAGTCCAACTTGATAGTGAGTCCTACATCTTGAATCCTGGTCCCTGCTATAACAGTGCCATCATATTTTAACTAAAAGTTCTTACTGCCAGTTACTCAGTGTTTGGAGACACATTTCATACTTGCAGATCGGAGAACAAAAGCTGGGAAAGCTTGAAATGATGGTGTCACAAGGAAGAGGGCAATCATCTGGTGACCCCAGGGGCTGCCAGGTTTGGACCCAGGGTCTGGGATTCCCCACCCCTGGTGGATAGAATCTAAAGTATCTTCAGTACTGAAAGGGAAGGTGCCTATCAAGAAGGCTCTCTATCTAAATCATAATCTGCTACTGCCCAGTTCTACTCTCTAAGCATGCCTGTACCTGGAACACGCTTCTTATCATTCCCTTTCACCAGTGAAAAACCCTATACTTAAGGAATGCCGGGGGATCTTTGTAAAATTGTGCTTTGTGTATAGAATTGCCTTGCCCTTTCAGTGACAGCGACTCCAATCAAGAGCACTATTGATATGTCAGAAGACAACTCCCGTCATCTCAACCAGCACAGCCATTGGGTTTACTCATTGGGAATCATGAGAGTTGTAGTACAACACAAGTGGCAGAGGAGAGAAGGTGCTTCTGTTAGAAAGGAACGGGCTGCACAATTGTACAGCTGGAGTAGAAATTTTGTAGCATTTCTGATAATTGTTCTAAGAGAGGGGCTCTGTGTCTTCTAATTTATTGGGATGAAAATTTGGGGAGATTGAAAATCGTGCACTACTTATTTTAAAGCACTCTTTGTCAATTGAAAGTACTTTGGTATCTTAGAAATAGACATAATGGGTAACTTGGTTACTACATACGATTACCATGTTTGACATATGAATTTAAGGGTATAGTTTATTCAGACAATAATTATAAATGTATTAACAGAATTTACTCTTACATTTGCAAGTAGAGCCATCACCTGCTGAACTCTCAAAAATGTAGCTTCTCTTGGTTTTTCTAAGAGAAGCAGGTGAGGAGCTAAAGTTGAAATCCTACGAAAACATCAGTGTCATGGTAGAACAAAGCAAACAATTGTATATTCTGCATGTAAGTCTTTTAGTCTCCTCCACAGAGTGAAACAGATACAGGAAGCACCCATTTCCAAGAAAAGTGTTGAGTAAAAGTAAGGGAAAACCCAAGACTCATTGAATACTAATTTCAGTATCTGAAGTGGTTCTTGATCAGTCACATTTTCTGAGTAGTGTCAACAGGTTCTTCTAATTTTTTTTTGGTCATAGTTGTGAATTTAAAAAAAACGAAGCAGTGCTGAGCTAGAGGCAGATGTTTCTCCCCTTTCTCATGCTACGGTTTTTTTTTTCTTGATTTGGTGTCAGTGGTTCCAAGTATAGATCTAGTTTCTTTTGCATATTGTAGAAGACAGAGGATTCTGAAGTAGATTTGGTGTCAAAAGCTGTGCTGTGCAGAGGTCTTGCCATTATATTACAGGAGTAAGAGAACAGCTTTCACCGACAAAAGAACTGAAGGTGTTCTGTACTCTAGCATCTGAAAATTATTACCATCACTCAATCTTATACACATCAGTTGTAGGAAAGAAATGCCCTTCATCTGAAATATTTTAATGATTCTTCTGAAAATTGTTTATAATTCAAAATGGTTCACTTTTTCCAATCTTGGAAATAAAAGGAAGCCAATGGTGATCTGTTCTCCCCACCCCGTTTTCTCTATTTGTGTTCAAGCTTTCATATCTGTAGCCGCTTCTTGAACAAAAACCTAAAAAACAGCATTAACCAGGATTAATATCAGCCATTCAGATATACAAGGAAAATAACATTCTCTCAAACACTTAAGCACAGGGTTCTCTTGCTAACGCCCAGAGTTTTATACTTCCTGCTTGCACAATCCCATTCTAGTTTTGATTTCTGGATGTGGTAAAATGTAATAGAATTTTGGGATCCTTTCTAGATAGGAAAGGAAAGAGAAATAGAGGGTATTCCAGAGTCGATGCCTGGAATTCAAACCATCACTAGAAGAGAATTCTTAATATCCAGAAGAATCAGGAGACTTGCTTGAGTTCCTTGATGTGCTGGGATAATGCCATGACATTTGTATTGGGCTAAAGGTTGACACATGTTATGTTAAATTAAATGAATGTGTACCAAAAGGATATTGGGCTGTTGACTGACTAAATTGGCAAGAGGACTTTGAAAAGTAAATTGTTTAATGTAAATTTCATGGCAACAACCTCATAGTATTGGAATATGAATTGCATGCCAATAAAGAAAGGTGTAAAGGGCTTTATAAACTAACAGCTCCCATAATACAGTATATGTCTTATTATTCTCACTTTACAAAATAAGTACAGTACATGTGTAGAGCAGCATATCCGTGTTGGTCCATAATATTTCATCAGTGAAATATTTCCCCTTTCACTTAAATGACTCTGCATGCTGAAATACTCTTTACCCAGAGAGAGGGGATTTTAAGCAGAGAAATTTACCCAAAGTGAAATAGTTTTCAAGAAAACAGTCTCAGTTTCAGCATTCTCTCTCTCTTTACCCTCAAATGGTTTTTCCCCCGTACCACAATGTTGTCTGTCATGAAAAAGTTCTCACACCAGATTTAACTTTCCATTTTAAAAAAATACTGGTGCACCATGAATCAAGAAGAAGTAGGTATGAATACAGGTTAAAAGAAACTAATCTTTCCAGAATATGTAGATTGATTAAAGAAAGTGCCTCAATAACCCTTTTGGAAATTGTTTTACCGTCAGGATGTTGTCACACATCAAGACATGACTCACTAGTGATTAATTTGAATAGTCTTTTAAAGCTTTTGATAATTGTTTCTCTGTTTTCATTGGACATGGCCCGTTTTAGTAGTCAGCATGGTACCTCTGTGCTTGTTCTTATATGGTTTCCTCCTTAAGCAATTGTACACGTGACTAGTGCTTTTTCTAACATGTTCTGGTAATATTTTCTGTAAAATTTTGGTCTCTTGAGTAGCAGATCTTCTAACAAATAGAAAAAACTGGGTATTGATACAAATATATTCTGAGAGTAGCATTTCTTGCTGGCTTTCCTTTCTAACATATCCCAGGAATGTTAAAATGGCAACTACATTTATTATGAACTCAAAGGTAACGAACCTTTGTTGTGTTAGCCATGTGCAGACAAAGCAGCCACTCTGCAAATACGGCCTTCTCTGATATTCTTTTGCACAGCTCTGTGTGTGCAGTAGTGAAGATGTCAGCACTGGCAAATCATTGCTTATTAAAGGCTTCCTTTGGGAATCTTGGGGTGTATGTGATGTCACACTCTGTACAAGTTGTTTTTACCCCAGATCACCTTTATTAAGGGCTTATTCATTTTGAATCAGTGGCGATTTGTGGCTGATGATTATATCGTCCCAGTTGCATGTGCGGAGCTGCGCAACATGATTACAGCCAGTGTTTGTGAGCGTAAAAACTGTCAGAGTGTACAGTGGTGCCTCGCTTAACGGCAGTAATCCGTTCCAGGAAAATCGCCATTAAGCAAAAACATCGTAAAGTGAAAATAAAAAGCCCATTGAAATGCATTGAAAACCTTTCAATGTATTCCAGTGGGCTTAAAACTCACAGTCCAGCGAAGATCCTCCATACAGCGGCCATTTTCGCTGCCTGCATAGCGAAGAATCCATCCCTAAACACAGCGGGGAGCCATTTTATTTACCTGGTGGCCATTTTGAAACCACCGATCAGCTGTTGAAAAATCATCGTTTTGTGAAGAATCAGTTCCCGAAGTAGGGAACCGATCATCGCAAAGCAAAATCCCCCCATTCAGACCATCGTTTTGCGATCGCAATTGCGATCACAAAAAGATCGTCGTAAAGCAGATTTGTTGTAAAGCGGGGCAATCATAAAGCGAGGCACCACTGTAGTTACATTTCTGCTTTGAACTGCAACTCCCAGGCTCTTACAGTAAGTTGCAACCACCAAATTTAACAATCTAACCTTTGGAAACAGTTGCCAGTTTGTATAGACAGTAAGCATGAGTAGACATTGAGTAGTGTTTACATGTCATAACAAAATTGAATTTGACGGAGCTTGGGCTTATTGAGGAGAAGCCAGTGTGCTGGTACACCCTGGGTAATATTTTCCATTTATACCAGATGTTTATTTGTATCTTGTGAGATGGAATCCTACAGGAATCACACCTGGCTTATGTGTTCCTTGACAAGCGAAAGAAATAACCCATGGCTTGTCCTAAGGCTGTTTCTTTGTCTGAATTGTCTGACGGGAACTAGACTTGAGGTCCAAAGTTTGTTGCAATCAGGCATGGTGGACCAACATTAAGCCTAGCTTACTATGATGTTCAAACTGGCATGCTCAAGATTCTTGCTTGCCTGTTACGTTGAAGCATCTGTTAACATTTTGTGTCCTGTTGTCCTTTGTATCTTGTGTAACATAAAAGAACTGTAACAGTGAGGCTGTCTGTTAGTTGGACTGGGTGAACATTCTGCTTCATCTTGGCTATATGATTCTGCCTTTCCCTACGCTTAACACAAATATGGTAGAAAGCAGGAAATGTTCCTGCTTCCTAACTTACAATATTCATCATTTCTACAAGTTCCTCTCTTGTTAAAATGTTGCCTTCCGTTTTTATGCAGATGCTGTAGGCCGCAGAGAATATGGGGCGGATATCATTTGAATACATTTGGTACAATGTCTGTTCCCACTCATAAATGGACAGTGCCAGCTTGCTATTCAGCCCTTTACCTTCTAAATTGTTTTTTGATTGTGAGGTCAGAAAACATAACCAATTGATGTGAAGTAGACCCCTTGGGAAAGAGACTTGGGACTATCTGCACTTGAATAAGGTAACATCCTAAATACAGTGGTGCCCCGTAAGACGATTGCCTCGGGGGATGAAAAACCCGCAAGACGATTGTTTTTTGCGATCCCCTATGGTGCCTCGCAAGACAGTTTTTTCTATGGCCATGCTTTGCAAGACGTCCCCCCCCCGAGATAGATGCCTTGCAAGACGAATAAATTTCGCAAGACGACGATTTTTTCACAAGATGACGATTTTTACAGAACGAATTAAAATCGTCTTGCGAGGCACCACTGTACTTAGCTGTCCATTATATCAGTCAGAAATGCCTTCATCAGACTTTCCCAGAATCAAAGTTCATCACTGCTGTAATTGTCCTGTGATTCAAGAAAGAGTAATGCCAGATAAATAATGTGTGCTGCTTCCTGTCACATTCTGAGCTGGTTTTGGTGGTAAAGAGATGATTTGCCTAGCTTTTGCTGCATGGCTGGAGGCCATTCATTCATCTGTGTATATAATTACAGCCTATTAAAAAGATAAGCATCTTCAATAAGCAAAGCTTGTCTCCAGCTCCCTCCTGTTTTAAAGCTGATTAAATAATTCTTATCCTTTAAAACAGTGATAGAAAAAGAAATTAAGAGTTCAACACAAAGTGTATTTGTGTTTTATTCTACAGGATGTAAAAGGAAATGAGCTTTGTTTGAAACAGACTCACGGACATCAAGTCAAACACCTGCAGTTTTATATATCTTGATATGTTGAGAGGTCTGGAAGTAATTAATGAGTCAGCTTTACCTTTCTTATCAAGCTAAGAATGTTATACCGGGATGTTCTTATCAAACAAATTGCTGTGATAGTTTTAGGAGTGATCTTCAAACACTGTTCTTTAAGTTGTTTTTCTTCTTCTGTGTGTGCATATATGTGCCTAGATATTTGAATGTAGATTGGGAAGATGATATGGTATTCTCTTTGTCTTATAAAAATTGGCACATTACTTTTCAGTTCAGCAAAAGAGTTGTTCCTTTTACTTGGTCCATGTATAGACTGCACTGATAAAAGATGTTACAGTATTTCCTAATTTTCAAAGCACCTTTCCTTTTCTTTGTGCCAACCTCTATTCCTTTTAAGAGGAAGACCTCAGTCCTCCCCCTCTTCTTGTTCTTGATTTTAGAAATGGAGAGCTGGAAGGGACCTATGGATCATTGAGCTCAGCCCTTATCAGGAATCAAACTCCTAGCCTCTGGCTTTGCAGCCAGATACCTAAACCACTGAGCAATCCACCAGTTCACATAAATATTATTGGGGAGAAAAGGCGATAGTTAGGAAGGTGGCAAAAGTACTCTGCTACCAGCAGCCTAGCTGTACCCACCTTACTCTGGATTCAGCTCTGAATATATGTGGTGGTGTCTCTCTTTTTCTGTTGCATTTCTGCTGTTTTGAGGGTCTTTTGTTCATACTTCTTTTTATGATGTTCCACATTGGGAGTTTGAACTTAGTAAGTAGATTACCGTATTTGCCGGCGTACAAGATGACTTTTTCGCCCTGACAAACATGCCTCCAAGTGGGGGGGTCATCTTGTACGCCGGGTGCATGTCCAGCAAACCCTCCCTCTCTCCCAGCGAAGTCACTTACCTGGTAGTAAGACTGAGTAGAGCCCCGCTCCTAGCCTGGGAACAGCCTGACTCTAGCACCGAACAGCTGACTGTCGGGAACAGCAGAGAGGCGGCAGCCATTTTGAGATGCGACCACATGGCTGCTGCCTCTCAAAATGGCTGCCACCTCTCCATAATGGCTGCCGCCTCTCTGCTGTTCCTTCTTCCAGCAAACCCTGGCTCTCTCTGAAAAGGAATCAAAAGGGGCAAAAGGAACTCTCCCCATGATGCAGCCAAAGCAGAATCACACATGCGGAAGAGGGGGTAGTCTTATACAGCAAGTATATAACAAACTCTACATTCTGAGTGGGAATGTTGGGGAGTGGTCTTATACGCCCATCACCTTATAAACCAGCAAATACGGTATGTATTTTCTGAGCAAATGATATAAAGAAAGTTCTTTGCAGTCCTCTTCCATTATATTGAGCTCTCTTCTTCAAATTCACCAAAGCTTGAAGTTTGTCATCACAAACCCTGTTTGGCCTTTACAAACTGCTGATCAAAACTTACCCATAGAAAGGGCCCGTCATCAGTTGTTTGTTGTCCATCTGATAAAGAATCCCAGTTGGTTGTTGTCCATCTGATAAAGAATGTGAAAAATGTTACTAGTTTTTGGTAATCAAGATAACAATGTACTTCATTTAATTGAAAAAAATATGAAAATATTTTATAATAGGAAATGAAATAAATGTAAATATCAAGAGGCCATGGATTCTTAGCATAGGAAGAATGCTAGCTTCAGAATTATCAAAAAATATCTCTACAGTCTATTGACATTACAAGTGGTTTTAAAAATACACAAAACATCTAAAAAAATGAGTACCAGGTACTTCAGAATGCTAGATAGCTCCCAGCAGTTGGGAGTTTGATTCCCATATTGTTCCTCCTTAACAGGGGTTGCTCAATGATCCATAGGATCTCTTTCAGTTTTGCAGCTGGATAATGATAATTATCCAGCTGCAAAACTGAGAGGGACCCTATGGATCACTGTAGATAAAATTTTCTTATTTTGGGGTGGTGGTGGTGGGGAAATGAATGTTTGCCTGATATTCCATGTAGTTTGAGTTATGCGTGCAAGACATTAATATTGATATAAAGTAACATACCTATATCTGTACAGTGAGTGTATTGTCCTGTATGTTTTGTGGCACTATTTTGTCCATGAATGATGGGTTGGATGCAGCCTTTATTCTGCCCAGTTCTGGACAAAAATTTCCTACTGGCAGCAGAAGGCTGAACAGTTTCCTCTCCTCAACAGTTCTGAAAGGTCCCACAGTCCTTTGGAGGCCAACATGGATTTCAGGAAGAGGAGGAGGCGTGGATTGACAAGGGGTGTGTCCACCTTCCTCCACTACCTTCTGCCTGCAGATTCCTCCACCCTCTGTAGGAAGCTTATGCTGGATTCAGTCTGATGTGTGGCTTGTTTTTCTGCCATACTGCTGGGTTAAATAGCTCACCCACACAGTTATAGTCAGTATGAACTTCAGACATCCCTGATGTAGCTTCCAAGGGTATCTTTCTGTTTATCTGCACCCTTCCTTAAAAGACTGAAGATTAATATTGTATATTTAAACTTTAGCAAGCATGCAGTCCGATCCGTGCTTTTTGATCTGCTTTTCTTTCTCCTCCTGCTCCTCCTTCCTCTTCCTCTTCTTCAGCATTGCTGTATGTCAGAAGTGATTAGACATCATATAATGACAACATAACTATAAACAGTTATACCTTCAAAAGAAACATGGTGTAAAATGTCAGTGTAACTGTAACATTTAGTTACATTGAATTATGGGAATGTGGCTTCACTGTATGGTGGAGGAAGAATATCATAAAGTCTAACGATTTGCTCCTGCTTTGCTTTATCATGTGCGTTGGTTGATGAAATGACAGGAGCAGCAAGGATTTTGTATCAGAGGCCAGCAATTTTTGTACTAATTAGATTATTCATGCTACTTCTTGCTTTGAGAAACAAAAACACAAATAATTTTTAAAATTTAATCATAGCTCAATATTTTTAGGGCCTTGCGACGATTACTAATCTCTTCTTGTGAGCCCTCTTAGCTTTCTCTGCTAAAGAGTGATAGGATAACAGTTTTCAAGTATTTGAAGAGCTGTTGCATGTAAGATGAAATAGAATTGTTTCCTGTAACTCTAGTGTCTAGAGGGCAGGACCTTAAGTAATAGATTCAAATTATGAGAAAGGAGATTTTGGCTTAACATTAGGCAGGATTTCTAGACAGTAAGAGCTGTTTGACAGGAAAATGGGCTACCTTGGGTGGGCAGGGTGGATTCTTCTTATGAGTTTTTAAGCAGAGGGGTTTAATGGCCACCTGGCAAGGATGTTTTAGAGGTAGACTTCTTTCTTTGGCAAGGGGTTGGACTCAATAACCCTTGGGTCCTTCCTGCTCTATACTTCTGTGATGCTCAGGTTCTATGATTCCAAGCCTACTATGGATATCAAGTACAGTGGTGCCTCGCATGACAACGTTAATTTGTTCTGAAAAAATCGCTGTCGAACGAAAACGTCGTCATGCGATTTTAAAAAGCCCATAGAAATGCATTAAAACCCAATTAATGCGTTCCTAGGGGCTTAAAACTCACCGTCCAGCGAACATTCTCCATAGCACGGCCATTTTCGCTGCCCGTGCAGCAAGGAATCCTTGCCAGAAAACAGCAGGCGGCCATGTTTTTCAGCAGGCGGCCACTTTGAAACCGCCGATCAGCTGGCCGAAAATCATCGCTTTGCGATAATCGGTTAGTGAAACAGGGCCGATCATCGCAAAGCGAAATTCCCCCATAGGGAACATCGTTTTGCGATCGCTTTTGCTTCCTTATTGCATCACTTATTACCTGATCCTATGACATGGTAGCAGTGCACCTCTTCCAATCATTTATAGCTTTTTTGATTTGTTTTTGTCATGATATTTCAGATTTCCCATAAAATTATTGAAGGAGGCAGGTTTGATGAGGGCGTGAGATGTTTATATTTTTCAGAAAAGGGCATAGGTTAAAAAAAAGATCTGAGAGTCCAAAACAGTCTCCATTCAAAGCACATGGAAAATATCTTTGTTCTAGCCAGTAAGTCCAATGTACATGCAAATCCTCCCATGTACTCACACATTTTAATGGGCATTTTTAATTCATTTGAAAACTTAGTGATACTGGACATTAGGGATCTTTTTAGACATCTAAATTTCTAGTCCAGCTTACTGGCAAAGGTGGTAATTGGTTCTTATTCACAAGGAAGCGTTATTTTCATATTTCCCTTTATGTAAGAGAAAAGTCAATTAATGTCATTTTCCATGCATTGCCATTACTACTATACAGTATTACAAAGGAGTCCAGTGTTTTATTCCCCACCCCTCCTCCAGCATAGCTTCTTCCTGTGTCATAAACATAATATTGTAACCCAGGGACGGGGACCTGAAGGCTTGGTTTGTTCCTTAATTGTCTAATTTTTTTCTCAACTTATTTCCAATGGCACTGTATATTGCTCTCTCCCACCCTTTCTTCACAGCAGTACTGTGAGTTAGGTCAGGCTGAGAGAAGGCCACCCAAATTCATTTTAGGGCTCCCCGAGGAGCTAAACTAACATCTGTCAAATCTATGCCCAAGCACTGTAACCAGTGCACTTCACTGGCTCTGGTGTCTTGAGATAATGTCTTCATGGCTGTGACTAAATTTGAGATCTGAAGACAAGTTTTGCAAAAGAAGTGCATGCAAAGAAACAATCTTGGCAGAACCAAGCAGTTTGCACCTTTTTCTTCACTCAGGAACCGGAGAGTGGTCAGTGGTATGGCCCTGTCCCCTAATGTTGTCCTGTCTGTTCAAGGTCTCGATGAGGGGAATCCAGGCCTCTACCCATTAAAAAAAACCCTTCTCTAATGTGAGGAAACAGGTGATTTGTGGGTGTGGAGGAACAACAACAGATATACACACAAAATAACCCCAGTTATCTGAAACGTAAGGAAATGAAACATTTTAACATTTTGCAATGTTTTGGTGCAAAAAAAGAATTATCAAGATTTTATCTGGGCTGTCTAGTTGCAAATATGTTTTAAATGGCAAGAGCAAGAAACCCGGAGTTCCCTGTGCAATGCGTGGTACTTGCGAACGTGCAGAAGTAATCTGGTTTCTGCTCTACAGAGTCAAGAACACGACTGTTTCCAGGCTGCAAAGGCACTTGTTTGGTTCATGCTAAATGCTTATTTACGGACAAAGAAAAATTTGGCTGCCGTCATGCCGGCAGCCTATGAGGGAATCTGGCTAAGCACAGAACTGTTAGCTGACTGGATACCTTCAGATATTTCAGACTGCACTGTTAATAGTACAGTCGTGCCTCACTTAACAATTACCCTTATAACGACAAATCCGTTTCACGACAATGTTTTTGTGATCGCAATTGTGACTGATTCCTCGCTTTTACAGGCACCAAAAATGGCCGCCCCTATGGAGGATCTTCGCTGGACTGTGAGTTATTCAGCCCATTGGAATGCATTGAACGGTTTTCAGTGCATTTCAATGGGCTTTTTTATTTCACTTTACGACGTTTTCGCTCTACAGTGATTTCACTGGAACGAATTAACGTCGTCAAGCGAGGCACCACTGTAATTGAATTTGTCCAAGCAGAAGCAGCAGTAGGTGCAGAAGCAGTGGCATGGGTGCCAAATGGAACACCTGCTTGGGCTTCCTTTGGGTCCAGGTTGGCGCTGGATGAACCCCTTCCTTGGCTGCTGGCTACCAGGCTGTCTTGAAGATCTTGTTAACATAGATAGCCTTGAACAACCTGGGATTAGATGATTGGAAAGGTCATTTCTCCGTTCATAGTTGTGTTAGACTGCTGTAGTCAATTGTGGAGATACTGCTTGTGACATTACATCTTATTGACTCCCATAGAACAGAGGCCCAGAAGAGAACATTCTGTTGCCCCTCTTCTCAGGAATCTCTCTCTTTGTGTTCCAGATTTCTTTTGAAAATACTTTATTTTTGTTCAGATGTTTTCTAATGTTTGCTGTAGGATACGGTTTTTCCTTTTTCTGGTTATTGACTTTGACTTTGAAAGGTGTTGCACTCAGGCTGTAGAAAGATCTTATCCAAGTGATAATTTAAGAAAGTTGGGTGTGCCTGTTCATTTGGATTCCAGTCTGGCCATAGTTAATTGTGATGAAAATTTCAGTCTTAAGCTTTCTTAATGGGAAGGAAGTCCCACTGAAACAAGTGAGAATTGCTTCCGAATAAATTATACATAGAGGCCTGGTGCATATCCTGTTGAAACTAATTTGGCTGGCTTTTATATTTAAATATGCTATGTTCAGCATTAACACAGCCCTGCAGCTTCCTTGGACCTTAGTTTTCTGGCAGGGTAGATTTGTTTTAAGTCAAACCGATTTTAATCACAATTTCAGTCACTGGTCAGTAAGCATTTTATTTTAAAAAATCTGATTTAAAAATTAAAAAACTTGGATTTTTTATTTAAATTGGATTTTTTTAAATAAAAGGCTTATTGAGTAGTGATTTAAATCATGGTTTAGATTGTGGTATCAATTGCTTTGATTTAAATTAAATTCACCCTGGTTCCTGCTATGCCTATATTCCTCATGAAAGCCAGGTAGCCCTCTTCCACAGGGACAGTTGTTAAATGTCTCCTCAAACCCATGGGGACCACATGATGAGAGGCCTCTAGAATGCCCTATCATTAACAGCCCTGCTCAGCTTTTGAAAACCCAAGGGTGTTGCTTTATTTATTGAGTCAACCCATCTTGTATTTGGTCTTCCTCTTTCCCTACTGCCTTCAACGTTTCCGTCCTTATTGGCTTTATCCAGCTAGCTCGTCTTGTCTTCTCATGATGTGTCCAAAGTACACCAGCCTCTGTTTTGTCATTTTTTTGCTTCCAAAGAGGGCTCAGGCTTTATCGATCTGGTACCTCCTTGTTTGTCTTTCTGATGGTCCCTGGTATTGGTTAAGTTCTCCTCTGATGTTTAGAGCTTAAACAGGGTCCATGGTCATCAGTTGTGTGGAACAGTACCACTGATGTACTCCATGACAGCTAGTCCAAAGGCCGTTCTCCAAGTGTGTCATGCACCACGGTAGGTGGATTGCTTAGCATGGATTGTGGAGATCTTGTACAGGGGTGCCTCGCTTAATGACGATAATCCGTTCCAGGAAAATCGCTGTTAAGCGAAAACATTGTAAAGCGAAATTAAAAAGCCCATTGAAACGCATTGAAAACCCCTCAGTGTGTTCCAGTGGGCTAAAAACTCACCATCCAGCGAAGATCCTCCATACGGCGGCCATTTTCGGTGCCTGTATAGTGAGGAATCCATCCCTAAGCACAGTGGGGAGCCATTTTAAGCACCCGGCAGCCATTTTGAAAACCCGACGATCAGCTGTTTTGATCGTCGTAAAGCGAAAATTGGTTCCCGAAGCAGGGAACAGATCATCGCTAAGCAAAATTCCCCCATTTAGACTATTGTTTTGCGATCACAATTGTGATCACAAAAACATTGTTGTAAAGCAGATTCGTTGTAATGCTGGACAATCGTTAAGCGGAGCATCACTGTTTTACATTTTATCATTTAATGAAATTAACATGAACAAGGAAGCACAGCCTAGGGTCAACGTCAACTAAAAATGTATACCACACAGGATAGAGAATTGATAAAATGTGGGGAACCAGTTCCAGAAGTAAGCTGGTGTGGGGGGATTTTAGTGGTTCTTTAAAAGAAAAAGTGTAGGTCATGATCAGAATGTCCACAGCTAATCTACTATAGAGGAAACATTGTAAAGATTTTAACAGCTGTTCTTAAGCCTGAACTAGGAGCTGATCACCACCTGAGAGGCTGCTGAAGCGAAGGGAGAAAGTGGAAGTAGTTTCTTTACATCCTTGCTATTTGTGATGCTTAAAGCCTCTACCCTTGCCATTGGTATGAACGGGCCCACGTCCTAGTCTGAAGCAGCAGCTCCTGAGTAGCTCCACTGAATTTTCTGAAAAGTGCACATAAATGCATTTTCTATGAGCAGTTATAAAATTGTTTCTCTTCATATTTTGCATGTGAAAATGTAACAATATTTCCTGTTTAGCCTGGAAGACAGCCTGCATTTGTTCACTATGCTGACTCTGAAAAATCCCAAAGAGCTTAATTTTTATCACAGCTGCAAGTTATGACTTTAATTGGCCATTTATTGTAACGATTTTATAGCTGTGCTTTTTTTGTTCCATATTTTCAGTAGCACGTCCAACACTGAATATTCTCTGTGTTTTGCCTTCTAGAAGGAAGAAAGATAAAGTTAATACCTCTGTTTCCTGTGGGTTTTTTGGGTTTTTCTTTAATTATTCAATGGCATGTTTCATAATCTAGCATGGTTTATATTTGTAAAACAGCAGTCAGTAAAAAAAACCTGTGGTTGTGCAATTTTATGCAAATTAAACTTTTTTTTTTTCAAATGGGAAAGTTGCCTTAAAATGCCTGGTTCTCGTTATTATAAAACCACATTATTCATTTGGGTATTTTCATGTAGTATCCAACAAACATAGTTAACTTTAAGATGGTGCTGTATTAAATCAGTATTTATATACCCACTAAAGGGTATATAAGACTGTTGGATGAGATGCCTTTATATAGTATTAGAGGTGGGGCATGCTGTGGTAGTTATACTTTTCTGTTACCACATTTTGAAGAGTGATATTTAGCCAAAGTCTTTGTTTAACAGTACAGATGGAAGTTAACAGAGCTTCAGAAGTTGAAGAATGATGCATATTTGTGCTGTCTGCTGGGTATCGGATTCTTTTCAGTGCTTTAGAGAGAGCTTCTCAACTTTGGGTCCCCAGATATTTTTGCTTCAACTCCCAGATGTTCTGGCCAGCATAGCTAGTGGTGAGGTCTTCTGGGAGTTTTAGTCCAAGAACATCTGAGGACTCAAGGTTGGGAATCATTGCTTTAGCAGTTAGTCTCAATGTGGGAAAAATTAGTACAGTACTCATCAGTGGCTCAAAGTGTTTGGATCTGACAGCTCTTGCCACATGTTGTGCCTGCATCTAAATTTTTCTGAGGTTAGAATCGTATGATAATCTTTTCCCATTTGTCTCCTTGTGTAGCTTTCCTCTGCATGTTTTTTTTTTTTGGGATAATATGAATAAATAGAACAAGACTGACACAGAAATGACTTTCCCCCTGACTGAACGCCCTTGTTTGTTCATTGCTGCAACTGTTTCTTAACGAACACCTGGAAGTCTCAGTGGTGTGGAAGCCTATCTGTGAAGAGTTGTTTACATGGGGGGGCCCTTCCCCTGCCCACCGTGTGGGTGTCGGGATGGGATCAGCATCATGTCTGGGTGCAGGTCCAGCATTGTGGCCTGCTCCTGGTTATTACTTGGGTCCCTTTTATAAGACAATTGTGTGAAAGGGACTCTAGTTGAGCTGTGGACTATAATTACCTTCTCTGCACAAACCATGATGGAAATGCCACCTTGTTTACCTCTGATTTTGTCTGGTTTTGGAAGCTAAGCAGGGTCAGGCCTGGTATTGAATGGGAGACCACCAGGTAAAACGAAGGGTCTCTAGGTAGGTCTAGGAAGGACTTTTGTCTCAAACTCTGAAGAGCTGCTGCCAATCAGAGTTGGTAATGCTGGACTAGATGGACCAGTAGTCTTGACACAGGTTTCTATGTTTTCAGTACACATTTCACACATTGGGCTTATTAGAATTTTAAAAATCTACCAGGAAACCTTTTGATTTGTTTGGTTCCTTCCAGTCGCATGACATGCAGTGAGCTCATGTAGCTCAGATTTTGATTTGCTTGATTGAATACTGATCACCAAAGTAAGCCCTGCTTAGAGAATTGTATATATTCTGCGGTTTATTTGATTATGACAAAATCAGTTTATATTATAACATTTTAAAGACTGTGTTATATTGGCTTTCAGTAGGTGACTTGTAGCGAGTAATGAAAAAATACAGTACACAGGGAAATTTAAGGGTTGTTTTTCCGTTACTGAATCCCAGCCAGCATGGGGACTGGCTTTGCTTCTTGACATAGTGCAAAAAGTAACTTCAGCAAAATTTAAGAAGTTTGAATTTCCAAGAAACAGACACCTAATTCCTGGCATCGGCAGCAATACAAATTACAGTTACTAGATACATGTTTTAGGAGCTTACAGGGTATCCAAAATTGAAACTTCCACTAGGATCTACTACCCCCGCTCAGTTTTTGTGAGATAAGAAGCTCAAAATAGATAGCCTTTCATATCTTGTGGAGTGACGAGGGCATAAGTTAAGGTTAGTATTTGTAAGGCATAAATATCACTGTGGTCAAAGTCATCTTCACGCTTAAAACATGGAAAAATCTACTAAGACCTTATTACTGTTCAATCTGCAGGTATCGGAAGGCTGTTCAAAAATGGGATGAAGCACTTCAGTTAACTCCAGAAGATGCTACCCTCTATGAGATGAAATCACAGGTATGTGTAACAGTGCCTTGGGAGCATAAAAACCTTGTTTTGCCTGTAGACAAGATGTGGTACAGGTAGCTGTGAAAGAAATCCAGCACTTAAACGATGATAAAATTCAAGGAACACACAACATAATATTGTCATAACATAGCCAGTAAAGGCAGCAGAATAGAAAAATCTTTAAATGGCTACATGTCTGGTCTGTTTGCACCTGTAACATTTCCTCCATCCATAGCTACTATGGCACAGCACGAACATGACCAACATACTGTTTGTTGCTTTAGACTAGATATAGGCAGTGTGGCTCATAGGCCACATGTGGCCCCAGGTAATTTTTTGTGCTCTTCTGTGATGGGAGAAAACCCTTTTAAAAAAGTAGAATAGCATAAAATAACATTTTACTTAACATTAAGAAAATAACATTCATTTTATTTTTAAAAAAATTTTTTTACCCCTCCCATCTAGTGGCTACTACTCTCAGCATCTAACTGCCAAATATCAACATCAACCTAACATAACATAATGTAAAATTCATTAATAGGCATGAATTAAAACAGAAGCAGAAAGGAAGCCCTCCCTAAGCCTAACTATATTTAAAATCCTAAACTAATATAAAAGATGGTAGCAAAATCAAATCAATTAACCTATATGAACAGTGGGTCATCAGTAATTAAAGGAGATAAAATTAAGCAGGGCTAAGACTGCAGATAGCCTGGGTAAAAATCCACATAGTTATGTGGTTTGTTTGTTTTGGTTTTGCTCCTGTAAGCCTTTAGGAGCAGCAGTTCGTAATTAAAAAGACTCCCCCATTCACTTCTTTTCCTAATCAAAACGAAGTAAACATCCAGGCATTTCTAGTTGGGATTTTTTAAAATTTAAAACAATATTTTCTTGCATTTCTGAGGCTGATCCACCACTTCATGGGTGCTACCATTGAAAACATGACCTCCAGGCATGACAGAATTGACCACCTCTACTTTGGACTTCAGAACAGTGGGAATTGGGGACGAGGAACCATTATGAGTGATCATTTCCAGGAGTGAAAATTGATTTCGGCCAAAGTCTCTATCTGGCACTGTAGTCAACAGCCTGTTCTCTGATATCAGACGCGCAGATATGGCTCCAATCCAATCCACAGAGGATTGTGGAGTAAGGGAGAATTGGCTCTAAGTCTAAAGTCATTCTCCTGCCACATGTTCTACAAGCTCAAGACACCGGCTAATTGAAATGGTTTAGCAGGATTGTTGTATTCAAATTTATGCTCCTTGAACATGGTTTGAAGATCTCCCTGCCCCCCACAAGTCTTAAGCTCTGTCTATAAATGACTTAGTAGATAATCGTTCTGAAGTCTTTATATAAATGTGCACAATAAAATGTACATTTTATCATACATCCAGTTTTCTCTGGGTGGGAGTATGCTTGTTGGTTAGCCTGCCAACAGTGATTGTAAGCAGTTGTAGTACAGTGGTGCCTCGCTAGACAGTTACCCCGCATGATAGTTTTTTCGCTCGACATTGACTTTTTGTGATCGCTATAGCGATTTGCAAGACAGTGATTCCTATGGGGGAATTTCACTGGACAATGTTTGGTTCCTGCTTTGCAAACTGATTTTCACTAGACAACGATTTTGACAGCTCCCTCTGCATTCGCAAAGCGGGTGTTTTCGGGACCTAAGCTTCGCAAGACAGCTATTTAAACAGCTGATTGGCGGTTCGCAAAGCGGCTTTCCTTTGCCCATTCTTCACTAGACAACGACGATTCTTCCCCACTGGAATGCATTAAACAGGTTTCAATGCATTCCAATGGGGAAATGCTTTTCGCTAGACGGTGATTTCGCTAAACAGCTATTTCAGTGGAACGGATTATTATCGTCTAGCGAGGCACCACTGTATTTTGGAGTAGCATATGAATCTGATTGGGATATTTTTTTTCCTATGCCATGTGTAGCAAGAGTATTAATTACTTCTGGCAAAGATGACATTGTCTGATTATTGGGTGAAAGAGTAGATAAACACCAAATGTGTCAAAGGCTGTACCAGTATCATGTAAGGTATGACCCAAAGGCAAAGGTGAACAATCAGCAGAGATTTTGTACTTACACCTAGTGCTGCTGCTTTCTAATTCAGACTGTAATGTTTCAGAGGACATTTCTTATCTCATTGTTCTTATCTAGGCAATATAGGAACAAAACCTGGAAGAATCTCTCTACATTACATTTTTACAACCACAGTATCCGGTCATTGTTTCTACTACCTAAGGTCACATGGGGAGAATTTACACTTACTAGTGGCTTATGTGGGGGGATTTTCCAGATTGCTGCCATATGATTTTCCACTGCTGAACCTGTGTAACTTTCCTACGGAAGTTCACTTTGAATGAGACAAGCAAATAGAATGATCCTGGTATGGAAATGATTTCACTGGCTCAGTGAAGTTGCTGTCAGAGATGAGCATGTCTGATGTGCATAATCTGGTACCTCTGGAGAGATCAGCATTTTTGTAACAAGTGTAAGTGGATCTACCATGGTCTTGAAGATACATAATTGGAAAGCTGAGCACATCTAAGATAAATGACACATAATATGTGTAAAATTAGGAGTGTGATGTCACCCAGTATTAGGGCTTGTATGATTCTGATGAGATACAAGTGCTCTCTGGAATCAAAATCTTCATTCTAATGATGCCCTCTAGAACCAGAAGGTTTTGGTGATCTGCTAGGCTTTCAGAAATGGAATGGCCAAGAAATGTAATCAGGATCAAAGCCAATTTTTCTGCATAAATGTGTGATAAAACCCTGTAAAAATACTTACAAAATGTAACATTGCCAACTAACTGGTTGCAGAGGTTACTTTCATTTCAGCTATTTGAAATTTTGCATTATAAATAAGCTGGTTTAAGGCTTGCTCCTTATTTCTCACCTTTCCCCTTTAGGTCCTCATGTCCTTGCATGAAATCTTCCCTGCTGTGCATGCTGCAGAAATGGCTGTCCAAAGAGATCCCCGTTCTTGGGAGGCTTGGCAGACACTGGGACGTGCCCAGCTTGGTTTAGGAGAAATCACCCTGGTAAGTTCAAAAGGCAAAGCCAAGCCAAGCCAAAACCTATAGCCAGTGTAGCCATATGTCAAAAGTGTTTCTCAACCAATTCAGTCTTGTAAAAACAATATGGTATGTAGAAAATTAAGGAATCTGTTCTCTACTGGTTATTTCTATCATGGATTATTCAGCTAACGATCAAGATGAGCTTAGTTCAGCTGATGCTCTCAAAATGCTGCAGCTTTTACGGTATGTGAAATTATCTTTAAGCTTCCTTAAATGAGATGTTCACATGCATCTCTTTGCTCCTATGGAAACCATTTATTTCTCTCTCTTTTATAAGGGAACATTCAGATGTGTTGCATTGACTGTTCCAGATGGGTATCTTCATTAATCAGTGGAGAGGATTCATAATATTTTCCATGAAACACAGTGTCTTTCTTCATGTTTTTCCCCTTGTGAATCACTAGAAGCTTTGGAGGATTGTACTTGGCTTTCCAAACATGCTTTTAAAAACATGGGCAAGTCCCAGGGTCTTCTTCTGATTCCTTATCTGTTTGGGAATGAATCAGAAATGATCCACTCAGTTTCACGGAAACGCTTTCCTTCAGGGTAACTTGTATGTTAATGAAATAGTTTTGTTTTGTTCTGAATTACATCTGCTTCTGATATCAGGTGGGAAGAACAAAGAAGGTTTCCATCTTTTCAGCATCATAGAAATTATCTGGAATCAAAGTGCTTGCTCAGAATAAATCAGATCTTTTCTTGTTCTTGGAATTGATAGTGATCAGCCACCTTGACTTTTCCATGTCGTTTTTTCCAGGCCTCATTAGAGATGTTTTTGTTTGTGGGCCGGCAACCCAGGACAGAACAAAACAAGATGTAGAGTCTCTGCTTTTATTTGTATTGGCTTTGCTGTAAAGAATTGAAGAATGTGGTAAAGAAGTGAGGACTAAAACAGAAAGGCAGCATAAAGCAAGAAGTGGAGCACCATCTACAAACCCAATAAAAATTCAGCCCCTTAGTACGAGAGGCCTCACTGTGAGGCCTCTCATACTACATATTGCAGGATTTTCATTTTCCCATAACATCCAATATTTCACATATGGAAGTGGGCATAAACCTCACAGTTGTTGCCCAATTAGAGCAGAAGAACATAAGGAGCCATGCTAAATCAAAACAGAGGCCAACCATATATTTATGACAGTGGTTCTCAACCTTTTGGTCTTCCACCTGTTTTGGACTTTATCTCCAAGAAATGTCATTAGATAGCTCCATGTTGCTCTTGAGCAACATCTTTAGCCTCTTATTTCCCCATCTTCCACTTGCTCCTTGACTTGATTCTGTAGGCCAGGAATGATCAAGCTGGGGGAAGGGGGTGCTTAGGAGCCAAATTAGTGCCCCCAGTCCTCTCCCTAGGCTGCATGGAACTTCCAAATGCCTCTTCTTAGTCATGTAAAAAAAATCCAAACAGGAAGTACCTGGCTGAAGACATTTGGTGATTTGCTTTTATTTTTGCCTTCTTAAAAACTTTTTGGGGAGGTGGGGTACCCTTAAGACAAACTCTTAAGACCCAGGAAGATTGCTTGTACTCCTAGAGGCCTCCAGGAGCAAAAAAAACCCCCACAAGTTTGGATTTTTTTAAAAAAAACAATCCTCCCCCTCTTTTTTTTAATGGTATCATCTTGGGACCCAGTTCCAAAAATTCTCCTGAGGACCACATGCCGTCTGTGTGATGCACTTTGCCACCGCCCCCTCTGCTTCAGACCCCAGCATCTGTGCCCATGTCCTCCACTCTAAATAGCATCATCGCTTTAGCTCTATGTGTGTCATTATATCCACAGAAATCCATTGCCATGTAACCTGTATTTGATTGATGATCCCTTTTTTGCCACACCGCCTGCCCAAAGTGTGTTTGCTATACAGCAGAGCCGAGCCTGGGAAAGTGATGTTCTAGGATTACAACTCTTGGACATCTTTACTGGCCATGCTGGCTGGGGGAGGCTGAGATTGCAGCCCAAGAAATAAGTTCCAAGCTGTGGGCGATTACAGTCACACCTTTTTCAACTTAAGACACCCATCAGCTGTGGAAACTGGTTGCTGTTATGTGCTGTCACGTTGCTTTTGACCTTGGGTGAACCTACAAATGAACAATCTCTGAAATGGCCTGTTTTCAGGAGCCTTGCACAGCTCCTGCAGACTCAAACCTTTGCGTTATTTTAGGAACCAAATCCATCCTATATTTGGTCATCTTCTTTTCCTGCTGCTTTTCTCCTGTTCCAGCATTGTTATCTTTTCTAGAGAATCCTGCCTTCTCATTGTGTGCCCAAAGTAGGTGACCCTCACTTAAAACATTTTTGTCTCCAGAGTGAGGTTCCCTCTAAGCTGGCTGCGTGCACACGCGTGCCTCTGCCTTCCTGCATGCAGCTGTCTTCCTCCTCTATGCAGTGATTGAATTAGGGTATGATTGCGATGGAACCCTGCGCTCACAGAAGGGGCAGATTCACTTCAACGCAGGGGCAAAGTCACACGAAAGAGAGGTGGAGCCCTATGCAGTGGAACTGAAAGTTAGAGAGTACATTGCTCTAGAGATAGTTCAGGCATGATTAGATCTAGGCCCACTTGTTCGTCTTTTTGGCAGTCCAGGGTATCCGCAAAGCTCTCCTCCCACACGTTTTGAACAAATCATTATTTTTCCCCGTCAGCTGTCTTAACTTTCACACCTATGGTCAAAAATACAAGAGTGTGGGTGATCTTGGTCTTGGTCTCCACTGACACATCCTTACATTAGATCAGCGGTCCCCAACCTTGGGCCTCCAGATGTTCTGTTGAAGTCCAGATTTCTGGACTTCAACTCCCAGAAATCCTGGCCAGCAGAGGTGGTGGTGAAGGCTTCTGGGAGTTGTAGTCCAAGAACATCTGGAGGCCCACGGTAGGGGACCACTGCATTAGATGATTTTTTTTCTAGTTCCTTCATGGCTGCCGTTCCTAGTCTCAGTCTTCTGATTTCTTGGCTGCAGTCTCCCATTAAGATTGATGATTGAAACAAGGTACTGTACAGTGGTGCCTCGCTAGACGATTGCCTTGCAGGACGAAAACCCCGTAAGATGACTGGTTTTTGCGATCACTATGGTGCCTCACAAGACTTTTTTTCTATGACCATGCTTCGCAATACTTTTTTTTTTTTTGAGACTGATGCTTCGCAAGACTTTTTTTGAGACCGATGCACAGGGAACCTCGCAAGATGATTTTTTCACAAGATGACGATTTTCGCGGAACGATTTAAAATCGTCTTGCGAGGCACCACTGTTTACTATTTCAGTTTCTTCATGGTCAACATCAAAGCTGTGTAGTTCTTCTGTAGTCATGATTTTTGTCTTCCTCATGATCAACTCCAGTCCTGCTTGGCACTTTCATCGTTCACTTTCGCTAACGGTCGGTTCAAGTCATTATGTGGAAACTTAAGCCTTCCTAAACAAGCTATCCTTTGAAAGACTTCACAGTTACAGTATTAAGAAACCTCTGAAAAACTTCCAGGAAGTATTATATTTTTAAGGAATGTAATTTGAAAACCACTGTCTGATTTAGTGGGACCAGTGATGAAACAATGAAAATGGATGAGCTGCAGACTAACTATGTTGTACCCCTCTTATATATTTCATTTTAAAAACTGCAGCCATTCTGCTGGAATACCTTTTCTAAACTGAAGGCCATTTTGTTAAAAGAAGTGACTTTTTCTGTTGAGCTGCCTTTCTGTCGTAAGGTGCTGAATGACCCGTTCCAGTAATTGAAGGTAAAAAGGCTATAAGAGCACGAATAGTTGAGAATTCTGATCAGAGTCATCAGGCGCAGCCCCTAGCTTATAGCAATGACCACAAAAGTGAGGAAATGTATTTGTAATAATAGTAATTGTGCACAATCAGTTCTTTCTTATGGTGCCCCTTTTCAAGGGTTTCTTAGGTAGAGAGTACTCAGAAGTGGTTTACAGTTCCCTTCTGGGGGCCATCCTAGGACTGTGCAGCTTGCCCAAGGCCACCCAGGCTGGCTCTTCTCCTGGAAGGCACAGTGGAGCCTTGAACTCCCAACCTCTGGGTCTGCAGGCAGATACATAAACCACTGAGCTATATAGCGAGCTAATGTATCTGTGGGTTATGGCAATTATGAATTTAACCAGAGAAGAAATCAGTTAAAACATAATCATGAAACACACAAGCTGACAAGGAATAGAAGGAATATGATTAGTTTTTAAAGGGACTTGGACAAACATGCCGTCATTACCAGTTCATTTCCCAATCTGTTTGGTGCAGAAGCAATTATCTGTCAATTTTCGGTCATTACCAATTGACTATGCCAAAAAAAAATGTTCTGCAATTTTATGTCCTTCTTTCTGCAATACTGTGTTACTGGAATCAGTGCTAGTACATCACCAGACTGAGTTCGAGCCCTGTCTCCTGGATCTTGGTTCTGGCTTGGTCTTCAGGATCTTACTCGTTTCACAGATTTGTCACTAGATCGCCTGAAATGAAAGATACTTAAAATTCCAAAGTTGAATAATAAATGAGATTAAGGTAAACACGACTACAGAAAGATTTTTAAAAAATACAATTTCAGCAGACAAGGAGGGGTTTTTTAATGTTAGCAGTCCAGATAGTAGAAAGGACAGAATGTTATGCAGCTTGACATGATTCCACATTACTGCACGAAGGAGACGCTCTTTCTTTTTCTCCACTTAATAGGTGGTCCTGGAAAAAATGACTAAATAATATTTAGAGAGATTAGGAAGTATTTTATGTATTGCACTCTTATACACGCACACAGGCAATCCTGACCAATGAATGAGAAAAACCTCCATAACACAGCCAAACAGCCTGAAAAACCTACAAGAACCAAAGCAGAAAAACATTTTTCTGGTGCTCAGCAACAACCCTGCCTCACCCTGTTCATCTCTTTTTCCTAAGAAGTAGAGCATCTCCTTGTGCAATGAAAGTACAGTCATAATAATATATGAAATTAATTCAGTGATAAAGCATCTGGTTCTGTTTATAGGAGCCAGAATCTAATGGGTTCTTTTTTTATTCAACACCAGCAGAACCAGAACCAGCAATTTCAGAAGGTTTTCCTACAGTTCAATGCATTCCAATGGGGGGGGGGGTGGAATTCACCAAAAATTAACGAAGACTCAGAACAAAGCCAAATTAAGTTTGCAAAGGTTTTACAGGGTGCACTAATGATTCCAAGCATTTTAAACAGTTTTTGAACATGTAAGACACACTTAAAATAGCAAAAACAGACATCGCTAAGCAAAACAGGGGGACCTAAACTGTCATCGCTAAGCAAAGCAAGGTCCCGAACATCACTATGTGAAATTTCCCCATTGGAAACATCGCTAAACAGAGCGCAAGATCGCTCCAAAAACTTCATCGCTAAGCGAATACATCGTTAAACGAGGCAATCGCTAAGCGAGGCACCACTGTATTTAGGATTACCCCTTAGTGTAAGAGGTTGCAGTAATCTCTCAGAAAACCTAAAGTACTTTACTCAATGACTCCCAGTGCCAGGATCCTGTCGGGTGCAGCCACAATGGTTACATTGATATCCGATTGCTGTTGTCTGCAGTATAGGAATACTCACGATAGCCAATGGGGCAGAAGTTGATTCTAAGCATCTACGCCTACATACAGATTGTATTGGGAGAGCCTGTTTGTTTTGTTTAGAATATTTTTACCCCACCTTTCTCCTTAAAAAGGACCAAAGGTGGCTTACGTAATTGAAGGACTATGTTTAAAAACTAAAAATAGCAAGTATACAAACTAGAGATGGGGTAGTCATATATGAATCCCCCCCCCCGGAGGTGCAGATAACGAGGGTCTGGCCCCCTGGGGCCGGACCGACCACTCACGATTCTGCCGCACTACCTTCCTGTCTCTCCTTTGCTCATGATGGATTAGCCATCCTGTGACCTGGCAGAGAGGCTCATCATCCCACCTTCTGCCAGGACCGGCTGATTCATCGCAAGCAATGGAGCGACAGGAAGGCTCCGCAGAGCTCACAGCAGTGGCAGAATTGTGAGTGATCGGTCAGGCTCTGGGGGGCGGGACCCTCGTTATCTGTACCTGTGGGGAGGATATTCGTATACGAATACCCCCATCTCTAATACAAATAATTAAAAGAATCAGACAGATACCACAACAAACATGCTTTACTTCTTTCTGTTATCAGTTTTGAAGCCTGGAGATCTAGAAACAGTTATTTTTAAAAGATTTAATGTGCTGTACTTTTATTTACAGAATAAATTCTGGAATGGACGATAGTGGCATATGTACTTCTGCAATTGATTCTAACATGTGAAACTGTCCCTTAGAGTTGAGTACCTTTGCTAGAAATCCTTCTAATCAATCTGTGCAAGTGCCATTTGCAAAATTATTTTTGGATTACTCCCTAAATACTAAATACTAAATACTCCTTCCTTTTTCTTTCTCTCTTTATTTGATTTATTTTTATTTTTCCCATCTTACAGAATCATCTAATTAATTAATTGTTATAAATTTTTTAGAACTTGTTATCATTTGTTGTAAGCCGCCTAGAGTGGTCGAAATGATTAGATAGGCGGGGTATAAATACAATAAATAAATAAAAAATAAAAATAAAATAAATCATATCTTACGCCTTTTCTGTGCTGAAATGAGGGATTTTTCTTAATAACAGTTAACCTTCTGGGCCTTGCCCCAAAAATGTTAAGCAAGCAAGTTTGTAAATTGTTGTAAGCCGCCCAGAGACCTCTGGGTAGAGTGGGCGGCATATAAATTAAATAAATAAATAATAAATAAAGTAAGTTTCTTCATTCTAAAAATGGAGTTTTTAGAGGTGATCTTGTCTTTGGCAAATTTAAAGGCCTGTGAGTTTACAGTTGTTTAAAAAAATGCTAATAGCCTTATATATCAATATCAAGAAAGAATTGTGCCTGGCTATGGAGTTCTGTTTGTATCCAACATCATACATTAACCTAGAGATAGCTGTTAAAACAAAGGTGGTTAGTAATACATTTTTATAGCCTGATAAAACTAAATTGTTATTTAACTGACAGAGTCATAAAGTGACAAATCCATGCCCTGAAGTTTTTCCCCTCAAAAAAAAACCAAAGTTATATTGTGTGTTGTTTTGTAATCCTTTGGATATTTTCATATTTACTCACAGTCTGAGCACCTACTTGAAGCTAACAGCTGTTGACGGATGTTGTGTTTGAAGCATTGAGCCAAGCCCTTTCAAGTGTGTGCTGTGTCCAGCTTGTTCTGAAACTTAACAGCTGGCAAAAGGCCCTGAGTCAAAGAGATTTCTTCCCACCCACACACCCGTTCCCCCTTGGACACCCATTGGCAATTGGTCAAGTCCAATAAAAAAAACAAAAGGGATTATCATTGTACTCTGTGATTCAGAATTTCTTCACAAAGATCGTGGAGTTCATACTTGTGTTCTCTCGGGAACCACCTTCTTCATATGAAACGCATGTGTTGCATAGGAAACTGGGACACAGCTTGGAAAAGGGTTTTGGGGGTCAGGGGGAGGATGTATAGAACTCACAGAGCATCCCTGGGCAGTATAGCTAATGTCCAGGCTGGTCAGAGGATCTTCATCAGAAATCTAAGTCTAATGTAAAGTTATCTGTCAGCAGACATTAAGAGGCAAACAAGGGCTGGCAATATGACGGAGTGAGCTCCCATCACTTGTCCCAGCTCCTCGCCAGCCTAGCAGTTCGAAAGCATGTAAATGCAAGTAGATAAATACGTACCTTCTTGGTGGGAATGTAAAACTGTGTTCCCTAGTCATGCTGGCCATGTGACAAAGGAAACTGTCTTCAAACAAGTACTGGCTCTACGGTTTGAAAAATGAGATGAGCACCGCCCCCTAGAGTCGGACACGACTGGGCTAAAAATGTCAAGGGGAACCTTTATTTTTCTATATACTGTACTTTGTATTAATATAAACCTCCTCACAGAGAAGAATATAATTTTAAAAAATATGTTCAGTCACTTTACAGCCAGAGAAAAAAATCACATTTTTTCACCTACACTATAGGAGAAATTTTCAGTTATAATCTTCATCTTAGCATTGCAGAGCTGGAGGGGACCCTATGGATCACTGAGTCTAGCCCCTGTCAAGGAGACACAGTGTGGCTTGAACTCCCAACCTCTGCCTCCATAGCCAGATGCCTAAACCATGGAGCTATCCAGCATCTGGAAGTTATAGTTGGGAACTGGGAGGGGAATCTATTATGTGTGTTTCAACTTCTTTTTTGTTAAGGTTTTTTTTTTGTCAGTGCCGATGTGTGAATGCTTTTGAGCCATACAAAACAGCATAAAAATTCTGTGTCAATCCAAAGCTTTAATGCTTTTGCTTTATTACTTAAGAGAAATAAACAGTAATTTAAATGTGTCTGTATTGTAAAAGCACATGTAAAACTACTGGTACTTATGTTTTAGAATTGGAAGAGAGGTGTGTATGTTTAAGGGAGAGGAAGAGAGATGTGACTGATTTAATAGTAAAGTGTTTTATATTACCTGTAGTTCATGTGCATTATTCAGCTCAGTGAGTTGGGTATCTGGCTGCAGAGGTTTGAAATTTGATTCCCCATGTGTCCCAGGAGATGTGCCAGCCTGTGTGGCCTTGGGCAAACTGCACAATCTGAGATTCCCCCCCCCCCCCCGAAGAAGGAACTGGTAAATCATTTCTCAATACTTGATACCTGGAAAAACCAGAAAGGGGTTGCGATAAGTCAGAATTGACTTGACAGCATATAATTATTACTATTATAATGAAATGTGGCTGACAGTTGCTTTGAACATTCAGATCCTGCTATCTGCATCATCATTCAGGTGAGCTTTGTTTTGACATCTAAGCCACTACAATATGCAAGATTGGGGGCCCTCTTCTGTAATTTGGGGAAAACAGGGAGTAAGTGGTCAACAGGCAGATCAGGTATTTAGTGTAAGACATTTTTTTTGGTACATGAAACACTTTGAACTCTTAAATGCCCTTTAGAAAGGTAAAGTATAGTTCATTGTTATTACTTCTACAAAGCCACCAATGAATATATGATAGGAATTTGAGCTCAGATCCAGGTGTGGCCAAGCCGCAGAAGCCAATTTCATATCTCTGAAAGCTGAGTCTCGTGGCGCAGTGGTTAAACTGCTGTACTGCAGCCAAAACTGTGCTCACGACCTGGGGTTCAAATCCCAGGTAGCCGGCTCAAGGTTGACTCAGCCTTCTATCCTTCCGAGGTCAGCAAAATGAGTACCCAGCTTGCTGGGGGGGGGCAGTGTGTAGCCTGCATAATTAACTTGTAAACCGCCCAGAGAGTGCTTGAAGCGCTATGGGGCGGTATATAAGCAGCGCGCTTTGCTTTTTGCTTTGCTTTGCCAAGGGATATGCCAGTCCTTCAGAATAAGTGTGAAAGAACTGGAGTAAGAGACAAAAAAGTTACCATAAGTCCACATCCAATTTTGTAATTTAAATAAAAGAACAAAAATTCAAGGGGTTGTTCCTTGTTTATATGAAGAATCACTGTTCTTGGGGGTTTCTAGGAGCCATGGTGGGGGAGGAGCCAGGGAACCCCATTGTGCAAAGAATCAATTATAATATAATTATTAATATAATATAATATTAACCTTAATATAATAATTATTATATCATCCAGAGCCCTAGGTTTAAATTCAGTGCTCATTCTTCTCGTCTTCCCTGTTTGAAATATTCAGATTCCATATTATATTGGCAGTATTTCTAACAGGAACAACACTTTTCCCAGTAATGCCCTTTCTCCTCTCCACTCAGGAAGACATGGTACGTGCTGACAAGTTCTAACTGGGATGTTTCCGCTCTTGTTTTTATAGGCCATTCGAAGTTTCCAGATTGCGCTGCATATCTGCCCGCTAAGCTCTGAACTGTGGAATGAAGATCTCTCTTGGGCAAGGAAGCTACAGCAGCAGAAGAAGAAAGCAAGCAGAGCAGAGCCAGGCACGCAGACAATGGCATCTCAGGGACAGAGTTCAGAGGAGCCGATTCCGGATTACGATTTTGAAAGCGAGGAGATTTTGGCTGTCTGTGCTGCAATCGCCGAAAAGGAGAAAGCTTCCTTGGCCTCTAAAAGTGTCGTAATCGTGTCCGCTTCCGGGACGGTTGAGACGGTCACTGAAAAAGAGAAATGCACGACAACGCCTGACAGTGCTGTTTTTATTAAAGCACGATAAGCAACATTGATTGACAGAATGAAATCTTCTGGCATCTCCCCGTGTCTTTGAGGATCTTGGTTTCCACCCCCTTCTTCTTCAGCCTCCTTATGGATCCTCAGGCACTGGGGTTGTCACCAAGTGAAGCTTCAGATTGTATAGAGTTTTCTCAGTTTGCTTCATAATGTGCTCACTAATAGCATGCCCAAGATGGGAGGAAGCTTGAATGGGGTGGAGACATGTCTTTGGCACTTGAGGCTGATCACAAATCAAACACCACTCATAACAGGAGGGAAAATAGAGAGCAGCTGGAAATGGCAACTTTCAGTTCCGAACTGAAAATTTGAAAAGTTACGTGTGCTCATAGTCCTATAAAGAGCCCTTATGAGATTTTTCTGGTCTACCCCCTTTTGTTCCTCGCCGCGCGCTACACGCAAGCCTGGAGAGGCTTTGCAGATTTGCTGCCTCTACCTAGACCTTCGTGTGGCCACTGTATGGCAGGGGAGGAAAAGGGGTTGAAGGCCCCCCCACCTTGGAGGTCAGGAGGAGGCAAAGCCTCCAAATGGAACTCAGAAAGAAGTAGAAGGTTCATGGCGCTGCAGTGTATGCCAAAGCTGTTTGAACCTCTCGTCGTTTGGGACAAAATATGATCTGCTTCTATTGCCTTATGGTAGTTTGTGGCACCAACTCCTATTTCTAATTCAAAAGAATATAGGGTGGTTGTTGTTTTTTGAAACTATGTGATTAAAATATTCCTTTTGTTTGGTTTTATTTTTCAGTTGGATTGGGTAAACACAAAGAAGACAGGGTATAAATTGACCCCTTTTCTTCCCCTTCCCAGAACTTTCCAAAGAAATAAAAGTGCTAACATATACGACAATGAAGAAAAAGAATGAGCGTTCAAGGTACAAAAACAAATGATTAAATCTTCTTGCTTCACAAAAAGAAGTGTACTGTAGAGTGATGCCCTAAAGCTGGTAAGAGGACAGAATTCCTTCTGTGAGTCGAATTGGAAAGTGCCAGGTGACCCATCCCACTGCAGCCCCCATGCGTTCCAAAGATGTGCCCTGGATATTTAGGAAAACCTCGATGTAGCCAGGTTTTGGAGGACAGCAAGACCTGCTGGATGTGCCATAGAACTGGTTCTCAGCATAATGTTGGCTTTAGGCCATTTTCAACACCATTCGGGGGTACACATGTTACTCAGATTAAATGTACTGTAAGATGTACATGAGTTGTGGCATCCAACTTCATTCTAAAATAACTCTCAGTGGGGAACAATCCATTGTGGCCAATAGAGGTTGGAAACCACATTTTTAAAAAACAAAAACACTACAAATTTAAGATAAACCACACTGAATGCAGGCTATGAAAAAACAAGACAGATAGTAGTTGTCTCGAGGTGTTCTTGTTTGGCACATTTTAATGCCCTGTGACAGAGCCATAGTTCAGCATTGATGAGAGTTCCATACACTCAGTAGAGACAAAAGATTTTGTGTGTAATTAAATTATTTTGTGTTGATCTTTTGCTGATCTCATTCTGTTTGTTTTGTAAATGGATCTGCTCCCCAAGTTGTGCTTCCAAGGTCAAGCTTTACTGTAAATGTAATTTTGATAGCCACATTGAATTTGTTAGAACAGGGACATTATTGCGGTTATTTCTCCATCAGGCAATTGTGGGGTCAGCTATGCATTACAGAGATTTGGGTATAATATTTTGAATGGACTGGAGAGATTCTTTAGTGAGTGCTCCAGTTTGCAAAAATTATCTTCATAAGGTAAATCTGTTGTGTTTAATCTCAAATGCTTTCCATAAAATTCTGCAGACATCTGGTCTTCTACTCAAATATTTTTAACGTTTTGTCACAGAGGTTTCCAGCGTGATAGTTTATTGCAGCAAAATCAACAGAGTATTGTGGCAGCTTAAAGGCTAACAGGTTTTGTTAGAATAAGCTTTTGTGGACTCCAGCCCAGTTCTTTAAATGCAACATCGAAGTCCACATAAGCTTATTATGCTACATAGAAGTTGGTAGTCTTTAAAGTCCCAGCAAGGCTGTTTGATGTTTATTTTGGCAGAGGAGTGTCACATTTCTAAAACCTGGATCTAGGTGGAGTATACCCATTATTAGATCAGCTGCTGGATGTTGTCAATTGTTATCTAAATCTCATTGAGTCTATTCTATTTGGGATTCCTAGTTGATTAGCCATGTTCAGTAGTATCCACTTTCACTCCAGTGTCACTTTTATTTTAAAGGGATTTGTGCCCAGATAAATGTGCAAAAGTCCATAGAAATTGGGAACTTCAGACTCATTTTTGCTGTGCAACCTCAGTTGTTGGTGACATGCCTGACTTTGTCATCTTGATTTTGGATGTCATTGTGAGCTACTCTAAGGACTTCGTTGTTTCACTCTTTTTCTTTTGTATTCTCCATATTAATAAGCAGAACACAGGACTTCATCAGCACTTTTCTCCTCAGTATGGATCTTCATTGGATAGCCTTTAAGTAGTAGCCAGTCATTGTTATTCAGCTGCTAATATTCTACCCTGGTTTTATGTTCTTAACTTCCTGGTTTATATTTTGCTTGTCACTGAAAATTCTTATATCGTAATAAAGTTTGTTTCTTGTGAAAACAACGCCTTTGCTTAAATGTGCAGGGTCTGAAATATACTGCATTCAAGAGCGGCGTGTACTTTTGAATGCTGGAACCCAGGACTGTGCATATTCTCTGATAAATTCTATATCCAGGTCATTGACATTCTAAAAGCTCCATCCTGTAATTGTTTAAATTATGCATATGGAGTCATTTCTCTTAGTTTGCTTTGATTTCTTTGGCAAAGCTTTATAATTTTGTCTAGTTTTCAGGGTTTAGCTCTGAGAGTTTCAGGTTCTTGACCACTGGAGGCCGGGCTTAGCACTGCTCTCTCTTTTAAGATTTCTGCAGACATGATCAATGCACTTTCAAGCGTCTCTTGATAGCCCAAAGGGGAGGAATCAGTGTGTGTTTGTGTGTGCCCTTTTAAGAAAAAAGGCAGGACAAAAATATTTTAGATGAATAAAATAAACAATAACAAAAACCATCAGGAAGTTAGTGATTCCTAACACTTTCTGAACTTTCTCCGCGCTCTCACAGAATGCACCATATAAACCAGGTCAGCAGCTAATTTTTTGGAGGGCCAGTTAACAATAGATTCTAGGTTAGCTGACTGTGGAATTGTTTGGCTGTCGAGATGTTAACATCCTTGCTTTCTCATTTCTCTTTTCCTTTATGCATTCTCGATTCTTTTCATTTGGAAATTTTCAACCCCATTTGATGGCATTTCCTTAGATGTTTAGGTCTTGAAGGAGAGCTTCCCAATTAAATTGGTGGAAATACCTATTATCTGGGCAAATACCCCAACATATTTTGACTAGGAAAGCAGAAATAGCAGAGTTGTGGCACCATCAAAGATTAACAACTATATAGTGGTGCCTCGCATTACGAGCGCTCTGTTTGACAACGAAATCGCTTTACGTCGATGTTTTTGCAATCGCAAAAGCAATCGCAAAATGATGTTCCCTATGGGGGATTTTCGCTTTGCGATGATCGGCCCCATGTTTCGGTAACCAATCATTGCAAAGCGATGATTTTCACACAGCTGATTGGCGGTTTCAAAATGGCCACCGGGTTAAAAAAAATGGCCACCCACTGTTTTCTGGCACGGATTCCTCGCTGCACGGGCAGCGAAAATGGCCACGCTATGGAGGATATTCGCTGGACGGTGAGTTTGAAGCCCCTAGGAATGCATTAATCAGGTTTCAATGCGTTTCTATGGGCTTTTTAAAATCGCATGACACGTTTTCGTTTTACAGCGATTTTCACGGAACAAATTAATGTTGTCATGCGAGGCACCACTGTATTATGATGTATGTTTTTGTAGACTAGACTCCAATGATGAATAAGGATGGAGTGAGCCATGTGTAAGTTCTCTCTTCTTTCAGAAAAATAACCAACCACTAGCTAAAAGAGAAAATTTGTGCAAAAGAGAAAATTTGTATTCGGAGCAAAATGCAGCGTTTTCTGTGCAAGACATGGGTTGAGGGGATTGCACAGAATCACTTTCATAATTTTCTCACAAGAAAGTGCTGAAATGGCATAAATGCAGGGACAACATTTTTGACATATTTTGCCTGCAAAATCAAATAAGATTTAGTCTCCTAACAGTAAACAGAGGAAAAAATGTTATCTCCCTGTTAAACATTTCTATTTGCTAGTGTTTATAGATTCCTGAAGGTATCATTCTACAGTATTGCTTTTTTCCCTGATTCCTTTTCCTATTTATTTGTCTTTCTAGGTAAGAGACTCTGTTTAGAATCCTGTTTTCTATTTTCAGACACATTTTCAACCTTTTTTGTCTTATTTGTTGTTGTGTCCCTAATGTTTTTCAGTGTTATGACGAGATAATCCCAACAGTTACATATCAGAATGATTGCTCAAGTACAGATTCACACGGACGTCTGTAGTCCAGTGGCATGTCTGCATTTAATTGTGATTTCCAAAAGAGGTTTAGGCCAGTACAAACTGTTTTTTAAAGTGTTATTACTGACATTCAGGCTCAGAATTCTAATTCCAACAAAAATCAATTCACACGAAGAAGACCACATTAAGAAATGCATCATGCTTGATATTGTCTTTGGCAAAAAATCAAAACAAAACCCAAGAACTTCTGAATAGCACGAGGTAACAATAGTGGGATATGAAAGTCAACACTTTTTGAATATAACAGAGAAATTCTGAATATTCTCTGGTTTATACAGTAACTGCCTGTTATTTTTAAATATAGCAAAAGCTTATATCTGTCTGTCCTTGGGTATTCTACTGGTTGTTAATGTATAATAGCAAAACATGAGATTTTATTTTCATGTGTTTTTTTTCCTTTTTCTGTTTGGTCTTAATGGTTAAAGTGCACTCTTTTTATGCTCAAATAATGTTGCACACTCACTGTGCCTGTGCAAGCAAAGCAGACAGCATGAAGACCAAATGGGCCAACCCCATTTTGAAACTCTGATACACCACCACAACAGTTGCAATGGTCAGTGATGGCCCTCTAGATGTTTCTGGATAGTGACTCTCACCATTGGGCATACTAACCAGAGCTGGTAGGAGTTGTGAGCCCAAAACAACACAAGGAGGGGCCCAGTTGCCTAACTCTTTTGTAGAGGCCAGCAGTGGGGAGAATGGATGGTCCTCCAGAAGGTTAACGCGCAAATTGTACTCTAGGCAGTGTGGCCAACGAAGGAGCATGATGAGAGTTAAAGTCCCCAAACCATCTAGAGGGCCACATGCCTGGATTGAAGCTAAAGAAAATTGCACAGTTGCAAATGGATTAGATCACATACATCTTGGAACACAGGCTGTCCAGATAAATGCGCAGGCAAACACAGTATGGCCCCAAGTTGTAATCAGACCATCTTTTCTACTGCAGACTGTTTAGGATATAAAGGGTAACACTATTTTATAGAGGCTTTAAAAGTTGCATTCTTTTCAGAATCCCCCGGCCATCATGAACCCTGGGAGATTATAATCCAAAAAAGTAAATACACAAGAGCCGGTATTTTGCCATCTCTGGAAAATGGAAAATTTGTTATTCTGGGACCGCAACTATCAGTCCATATAAATAGTGTGCACTGCCCCAAAGACTTAACGACATGACTGGCAAGTCAAAACATTTCATCAGGCTTTTAAGAATTGGCAGTGCTGGGGGTCGAACTTGTGTGTCCCATTAAACAACCTCTTTGCAGCGAGAGGCAGGTGTCTACAAGCAGTGCCATCACTATCAAATTGTAGTTGCACTACAGTGGACCCTTGACTTACAGACGGCTTGACTTACAGACTTTTTGAGTTACAGACTTCTCTGGCCGCAAAATTTAGGTTTGACTTGCAGACTGAGATTTGACTTACAGACCAGAAAAAAACCAAAATGGAACAAAAACGGCCTGTTACGGGATTAATCGGTTTTCAATGCACTGTAGGTCAATGGAGACTTGACTTACAGACTTTTTGACTTGAGAACCGCCTTCCAATACGGATTAAGTTCTCAAGTCAAGACCCCACTGTATTTTGAACTGCCATAAACCCACATTTCAGGGGTTTGCAGATAAACCTCCTGATGTGAATGCACTGGCTCATATGCAAGGAATACCTTCAAACTGGAGAGGAGATACACAGGCAATGGGACTTGAGGAGAAGTAGGCCGAAAAAAGTAACTTTTTTTCACTCTTGAGTGACACACAAGCACAGCTTGGAGATGCCCCTGCTTGCTCTTGCATGAAGTGGTCCTGGAAATAAAATCCTAAATATTTCCAGTGTGTGAGCTTATTGCAGCAACAGCAACAAAGAGTCGTCCATCAACTTAAATCCTAAATACTGTATATTGGACAAAACTGATTCAGAAAGATTTGCTTTCAAGGAAATAAGAGTTGGGTAAGACGGGAAGTCAAGCAGATGTTCGTTTTAGACCTCAGTTCTGCAAACAAACTAGATGTGCTATAATGATGATCATTAAGGCTACAGGACTGTACCGACTTACTTTGGAGCAAGATCCATCCAACATAGCAAGCCTTACATCTGAGTAAGCCTACTACAAATTGGGCCACGTGTATTAAATATTTAAAGAACTTGGTTATTTGCTTAATTAAACGACACTGGGTTTTTACCATTATACATTCAGAGGACGTAAACTCTTAGGTGTGCACACATGATATAAAGAATATTTTGAAAACAACTTTATTTTTCTCACTGGTATCATAACATTGTTCCCATTTAACACCACATTTCTCCACTCCTTTCTTTACAAATTTAACTCTGGGCCACTGAACCCGCATATCTGAAAAATAAATCTAATGTAAAGTTATCTATCAGCAGGCATTAAGAGGCAAACAAGGGCTGGCAATATTATTTTTTCTATATACTTTGTATTAACATTCACCTTCTCACAGAGAAGAATAGAGGGTTTTTTTTAAATACAGTCACCTTATTTACAGCCAGAGGGGCAGAAAAAAAATTCACATTTCCCCCACACACACCATAGGAGAAATTTTCAGTTTTCATACCAACTGGAGCAGTTTTGCACAGCTACCAGCAGCTGAGTTTTAATCAGTTCTCTCTGAGCAATTACATTAAAACCTCAGGGGAAAGGGACAGGGGATAAGTATGCTTCAGTCACAGTGGGATGGGTTCAAATGGCCAACTCTTTGTAACCATGGAACCCAAGGCCTATGTTGCAAGGCGCGGCACAGCCCGGCCTGCAACCTGTGCTTCTGATACCACTACATTCATCTGTTGCACTGCTAGGTGACTCGACAGCAGAAGATCAGGGAGGGACCCATAATCTCGTCCAAGAACTGTGCTTATCACATAGAAATAAAACACGCATGCACACACACTACTTCAAGACACAGTAGCTGCCCCTCTACCCTAAGACAGAGGGTGCACCAAGCACGGCATTAGAGATGGAGCAGCCAGAAAATCAGCATCTTTGCTTTCAACCCCTGATGGCTGCCATTTTGCATTCCATATAGTCTCTTACTAGGTGCCCGTTTCCAGTTCAATGGGTACTTGATCCCCACTGGACTGGGGAAAGTGTAAAGTTAAATAGACCTTGGGAGGATATTAGTCACAACACACCAGACGGATGTTGGATTTGTCCATCGTATCAGTTCTTCCCAGGGCTACTGTGGGTCCAAATGCTTTCCGTCGCTTATATACACTTCTCTGACATGTTCAGTGCCTCACAGGGGAAGGTGACTTGGAGAGAGCTGCCCTTTGGACCGGGACTGACCTCACCACGGGGCCTGAGCGCTTTCACTAAAAAGACGTTCTCACAGTTCTGACCCTGTGAAGACTCTGAGGTGTCCGAGTTCCTCAGTGTCCTTAAGGAAGTCGTGTCCAATCGGGCTGGGTTGCCACTTGTACCCGGTAACAGGGCACGGTCCCCGACGGTCCCTTCGCTCGGCTCCAGGGGGTACAGAAGCGTCTGTGAGGTGCTACTGATCTCCCTCAACTCCCGGGAGATGAAGGAAGGGGAGTGGCTGGCCGAGGCAGAGGTCCTGCGCCCATCTGTGCAGTTGTAATTACTCCCCGAGTGTGGCCGATGGGCCCCTCCGATGCGGCAGAAGAGACACTTGACCTTTTCAATGGCTTTGCTCAGCACTGTTTTGCGGAGGAGAATATACACCCATGGGTCGAGGATGGGGTTCACAGAAGCGATGCGGATGGCCTGCAGATCGGGGTTCTGCTGAATGTCCTTCACCAAGGGTGGCTGGTACAGCTGGTTCACAAACACACGCACCTGGAGAGAGGAGGGGAGACAAGCGTATGAGTCAACGACAAGGCCATGCTGACGTTTTGAAGCTTTCTGTCCAGCTTAGCAACTGCCTGTTATCAACAGGAAGGGAAGAAAGCAGAGCCCAGCCTTTTGTCATATCAAAAGGGAGCTATTTTCAGAATGGGAACAAATTTCCAGCCAACTGATTTCATGCACAGATTAAAACAAAAAAAAACCAAACCCCCCTTTCCCTTCTATTTTATCTGCACTACAGGAATATCCAGAGTCAACAAACCTTTTGAGAATTACACCATATGCCTACTGTCACTTTTCTCTGCCACCCAACATTTCGTTTGGGCTTTCCATTTCTAAGTGCTCCAGGTAAGCCTCATAGGGTGGCTGGGTGGGTGTCTTTCTCTGTTCTTCTGTTCCTTGTATGCCCAAATCTGCTATTAACCGTTCTGGGTGTGTAAGGAGCTACAGAATCTGCCCTTGAGTCATTTTGGCAGATGCAGCCAATTGGTGAACCCGCTAATCCTGCTACCATCCCATAAATACCCATTTCAAAACAAAATTGGACTTGAATTTCTCCCTCACAGGCAAATTCTCCTTCAGGGACAGGCCTGGAACTGCATGCTCTTTTGAGGTTAGAAGTAACTTCTGCTGGAATCCTTCAAGACTTGAATAGGCAAGCCAATTTTTTCCTATAGTACCTTGCTGGAAGATTTTTTTCGTTAAAGACAATTTGCCTTGAATGAACTTCCACGACACCCCAAATTTCTGAAATTAAGGATGGTAGACAGTCCAGAATTATACCGTTGACAGTTTTGCACGCGAAACTGGTGTGTCCTATTTATGTATTACACAAACCGTATCTGTTTGCCTGTCTATCTATCCATCCCGTTTTTCTCCTTAAAAAGACCCAAGGCAGCTTACATCGTTAAAAGACAACATTTAAAAGCCATAAATAGTAAGTATACAAATATTTTAAAAGAACCAAACAAATACCCCACTTAAAACACCAAAAACAGATTCAAAGCAAGAAGGCACAACACTCCATTTAAAATTTCCTCTCAGACAGGGAGTCACTAAGGGAAAGCCTGCCAGAAGCGAAAAGATCTCTGTCCGCTGGTGGGAGGACAGCAAAGATGGGGCGAGCCTGGCCTCCTGTGGGAAGACATTCCAGAGTCCTATGAATTGCTAAAATGTGCAACTAATGCCCAGAATGGTAGCCAAAAATTCAAAGGTGTTCACAAAAAGAGCCATGCTAGATGAGACCTAAAGGCCTACCGAGGCCAACATTCTGTTCCTATAGCAGCCAACTAGTTGCCTCAGGGAACCCCCAAAGAAAGACATAAATGCCATCCTTTTGCTGATATTTCCCAGCAAACTAGCCTTCAGAGGCATCCTTTCTCTGATACTGAAGAGAATATGTGTGTATCGTGACTAGTAGCTCTCAGCAGCTTTTATCTCATGAAGTGGTCTTCATTTTTAAGATCAACCGCTTTCAAATAAGTAGGTGGTAAACACAGTTCCTTTTTGTGGGAAAAGATTATGTGGCATGTGGAAGAGTGAGGATTAGGGTAACCAGAGGTAAAAGACCACAGGGCTCCTGTATAGCTGTATGGGGGATATTTTAGCCGGTGTAGCTTGCATTTCCAGCTGGCACCTGCTAAAATACTCTCTTCTAAGCAACTATTTAAGGTACAGGAACTCTGTCCTCCTTTCTACCCTGCCCTTCTGCTAATGGGACAAGCAGCCAAAGTAAAACGTCAACTTTTAAGCTCCATTGGTTTTAACTGGAAAACATTGAGTAGTTGCTCATCACATCAAAGGATGCCCATTGGTCTTTTAAACACTGAACTTCAGCTGAACTATATCTAATGTAATCACAAGCTTCATTTTAGGAACACAGATGTCAGGAAGGCTTCACTTCAGATCTTATCTCTTGCTAGATGGCTTTAGGCTGGCCACTCTCTCCAACCATTTCACAACAATCCCTTCTTCCCCAACGTGGAGGTAGTTAATGCTGGCCTAAGGTACACATATGGAAGGACTGCAGAAGTCATACATGTGAAGCTCTGAGCACACTGCTGTGTATAATTGCTACTGGGTTAGGGAGAACTGCAAGGTGTCATTGATCCAATTACAGTTGAGTTGATTAATTTATGGATACAACAATTAAGCCAAGGGGCAGAGAGTCAGGGGCTAGAAGATATGGTTTTTAATATTTTAATGCCAGTAAAAAAGAAAATGTCAATTCTTTCTAATGATTCATGTTTTGGACTGGACATTATCTTGTTATGTGCTGTCAAGTCACATCTGACTTATGGTGACCCTATCAGGGTGTCCAAGGTACATTCAATATTTAAGGAGTGGTTCTACCAGCCCACCCCACAATGTGCTGCCATGGACAAGCAGTGATTTGAACTCAGGTCCCCTAAGTCCCATCCCTAATCTATTTATTACATCATACTGGTTCTCCAAATTATCTCATATGTCTTACAGTATCTCAAAATGCAACTTTTTCTGTTTGGAAAATATGAAGACACCCCATTCACTGAAATCACATTGCCTTCTCAATGCCCATACGAAGAGATGTCAAGAAGTCACAAACTTGCATTCCATACTACACACAACACTTTGTCCAGAACTTGGAAAAGTTATGGTTTTTGGATTATAACTCCCAGAATGATTGAGCCAGCATGGGAGCTACAGTCAGGGAAAGCAACTTTCTACAACTCTGATTCAGCCCTAATAAAAACACATTTTGCTTCTTCTTGTTCTATGGGGCAAACTCTTTTAACCTGGAAGTTCAGATGGTGAATTCAAGCAGGTATATTTACAAACCACTAGGTGGCAGAGTGATTTTACTTGTTCAGAGTACTGTACAGTATCTTCTTTTTGTCTGCATCTAATTTGCAAAAGCAGGAAAAGGGAAAACAGGAGGGTTCGGTTGCTATTGGTTTTGCTGCCAAGATTGAAAGTTGTTTCAATATAGAACAGCAGTAACAGCAGCAAAACACCAACAAAAACAGACAAGGATCTGAACTGCCAACAGATGACAAAAACATCAAGTCATAGGCAACGGGTTTAACTGTTTACTGAGCAGGAACAGAATTCCTACATACAATTTATACTATAGCTCATGACAGTGGTTCCCAGACTAGGTTCTGGGGATCTTGGTCCTCCTCAATAAAAGTAGCCACATGAGAAAAAAAAAGGTTGTCCTTTTCTTGCATCTGCAATAACATGCAAGGAAATCTTGGGGTCAAACTACACATGACGTTAACAGTGCCACTTCACCCTAACGTCTTGTGTGCAGGGAAGTGGTACAAGCATGCCTTCCTCACACTTGGCACCCAAGTTTGAGGAAAGAGGGTGCTTTTAATGTCTGATGGTGGCTTCAGCCCCCTTCCCAGCCCCCTGTTTCAGGGGATCATGCCTGCAAACTGTCATGCAAAAATAGAGGAGGCATCTCCAAGAAATCAAAGGATCCTTTCAGCAACTAGGCAAACGGGGCCCATAAGCCCTGATCCGATCAGCAGTAAAGGAGGCAAAGGTCTTGATCCAAATGGAAGATCCTTCTGGGGGCCATTTATTTTAAGCAAAGCAAACACACAAATCAAAAGCGGCATGTTAAAAAAAGGGGCAAAAATACATCCCTGGCCTGTGGGTAAGTGTGTTCTCTTCGTTCATCCAGGATAACTGGAAGAGCAAAAAGATTAGTCAGTGCACGGCCTGAACTGAGTATGTGCTGTCAAAGTCTCCCAGAATCCTTTGCAATACACAGGGATTGTCCTTAAATACTCCCTAGAATTCCAGAGCAAATGCTCAATGATTTTGCTGAGTTTATGGCCTAAGTTGTTCTTAAGGGACATTTGTTAGCCACTTTGCGCTATGTTTTGTTTTTAATGGAAAGGTGGCAGAAAATAAGTATATAAATATTCCTTGGCAAACGAGTCAACGTGGAAAGTTATTACCTGAAGGTAGTAAATCTGAAAACCTTTGGCCTAAGGCAACATTTTTTTTCCTCATCTGAGCCTCTGTGTGCAATTAACATTTTACAATGGGAAAGGAAGAAGCAAACTGTGAGGAACCTGCTCAGAGCCACACTGTGAAATTGTGTCAGAGAGGAGATGTGAACTCATTCAAATCTTTTTGCACATTGCATGCTTTACAGTTTTGCATGTTCATTTGCCCATTAGCTGCCAGAGCTTGGAAAAAAGTTAATTTTCAAGATGACAACTTCCAGAACCCCCTGACCAGAATGGCTACTAGCCTTGAGAGTCCACTGTAAAAAAGAAAAAGAAAAAAAGAGACATTTTTAACCTTGTTAGTAACCTACTAATACGTTTACTATGCCTGCCTGACCACATATCTAGGTCAACAACAGATAACATACATCTGTGCTAACCATTTGTTGCCTGGTGCAAGACAAATGTTTAATTTCTTTGCTTGGCTCCTCATTAAGAGATGACGAAGTGCACAGCTGTATTCAAGTCCAATATGTAAATGCTAACTCAGAGCAGAAGGCTATCATTGTGTGTGTGTGTGTGTGTCTGTGTGTGTGTGTGAGAGAGAGAGAGAGAGAGAGAGAGAGAGAGAGAGGGAGGGAGGGAGGGAGGGAGGGAGAGGAGATATAATTCAGTCTGTTTACAGGTAGAAAGTCCCAGACACATTGAGTAAATGCAGATTGGCAACACTGGATGCAGATAATGCTGAGATCCTCAACTACAGCAAGTCCAAGAGGCCCCAGATCATTGCCCCTCGATTGTTTATTCTGGGGAGGAATGCCTTCCTTTTGTTTCAGAAAGCGATCACAATAGGAGGATCTGCATCTTATTTACCTTGTGCATAAATCTAGCACTGTACATTGCGTAAAGACAGGAACGATCCTTTCATAACAGCCAGAGAAAGTCTGAATAGGGAAATACTGAAACCGAAGGACAAATGGTGCACAGTAGAAACCAGTTTAACATCTCCCTATCTAAACAAATCTTGAACACATATTTTTGTAGAAAATAATGGAAGGCCTCTCAAGGTCAGAGTAAAGGCCATGAGGAGAAAAATCTAAAAGATCAATGGCCGTAACAGAGTCTCTGTAGGGTATATGAGGACCAACAGAATTGGTTTTCAAATGGGGGTGATGGTGTAAAAAGTCCAAGGATGGGTATTTTTAAATAGAATTTTTTTATCAGCTTAATAGAATGTAGTATTTCTTAAAACAAACTATTATGCTATGGGGTTTATTTTTAATGTTAAATTTTGAATAGATTTTGTTGTTAAAAAGGGGTCGGAGGATGGTAAAAGAGAAATAGGGAGGCATGAGAATTTCTCAAAAAGAAATGTAATGTTGACAATTTAGGACTGCTGACTTAGGACATCCGTAACTTGGCTATGTTTCAAGATCAGCTCCAAGAAGCCTTCATCAGCGAGACCGTGTCAAGGAATTTGTGGACTTGAAGTCCAGCTGGCCCAACTTAGAGAACCACTGTCTGAGGAGAACTGCAGGCAAATCTGGCTTTCAAATCTGGAGTCCACCTACAATAGACACACCAATGAACAGTTTCATTTCACCCACATCAGCCACACCTGTACAAACCACTGTGCAGGCTCACGTTTGTGAGACATGATACTGAACAGCTTCTGTTATAACGAAAGCATGAGGTCATTCTACGTTTATGTTTATTCAGAACCTATCTTGCCATTCATTAAAAAAAAAAACCAGTAGTTAAGATGGCTAGCAAATGTGATTAAAACCATAATAGAAACCAATTAGCACCTTAAATAATAAAAAACGTGAACATTACAGCAATTGGGCTCAAATCCAGCAGCAAGTCCCAACCACAGTAGGCCCAGTGAATTGAGGGAACTTCTGGAGGAGATGACTCACCAAACCTCCACTGATTCAATTGGCCTACTCTAATCGCAACTTTACTATTGGATTTCAGCCAGAGCAACAAAAGCCATCACATTAATTAGTAAAAGGCTAGTTTGAAGAGAAGTAGCTTCTTTTCTGAAAGCAATTCAAGTAGGAACTCATTTATAGGAAAATTGCAAGCCCAGCATCCTAGAGATGAAATTTTAAAACACATCCTTGAGATACGTTTGACTAGGGCTTCCATCATCCATGGCTAATGGGCTAGCAATAATGGGAACCGAAGTGCAAAACATTTAGATAGTATTAGCTTGGAAGGCATTCCCTAGGAAAGTCTGGGAAATTATTTAGAACAACAGCTACTGTTACAGCAACTCTGTAGACACAATAGGTTTTTCATTTTGGATCAGTTCTTAACGAAGGTAACACTGCTCTTGACTTTGAAAAACAAATAGAAGGGAAAAGTGCCCTTATCTGAATTCTAGATTGTATCGGTTTCTTCTCCTTCTGCCTGCTAACTGGTCACATGAAATACCCCTATAATCCTCTTGATGTAATAGGGGTACTCCAAGGAGGTGCAGACATGGTCCAAAAATCACACTCACAGACAAATAGCTAGTATGTTACGTAGGAACACTTCCTGGGGTGGAAATCAGTTTGGAAAACTATGACCGTGTACCCAGCTGTTGCTGAAACTTCTTCAATGCTGACACGGCATGCCTGATTAAAAAATAACCCCCCTGCCCCCTCCAAGAAACACAAACTAGCCACTAGACAGGTCATTAGGATTTCTAGCACAATACATTTTCTTTTTTATTATTGCAACATGTTGCACGGCGGATATAATATTTGCTATATCATTTGCAGAGTCTGTGCCAGGGGTGCTTTACGATAATAATCATGTTTTCCGAACTGGGGAAGCTGCTCATATATTTGAGCCATCGGGTTCAAGGAGGAGAAAGACTTTCAAGGAGGCGAAGTGAAACTCCACCCAGTCTGCCTCTGCACTCGCAAGATCAGCACTGCCGTTCCATCTCAGAAATGGCACATTCCTCCCACATGACATCTCCACTCTGCACATCTTTCTGCTGGGGCTGAATGGCCGTACAGAGACCTCTTTAAATGGCAATACGTATTGCTTCACTTATGTCAAAATGTGGTAAGGCAGCCACGCTCCATCTGGCAGCCCACCTGCTGAATTCTGCAGCAAACAGCCTGGGAATTCTGCCCCCAAATCCTATCCTGGCAGCCACACTGCGGAGTTTAGCGCCCGCCAACGTTTGGTGGGTGGACCTGGGTTTCCAGTTTCTACAACTAGCAAGGCGACTGCAATGGCCTTCAAGATGTTTATCAGCTCTGAAATGACAGGAGGTGGTATACTTTTACAGAAGTAGTTTGAGGCTTCATCTGAGCTAAGGGTTTAGTGCTTGTTTTGGGGAAACAAAGCAAACTGCTTTTGAAAAATCATTTGTTACAAAATTAAAATGACAGCAAATAACGTGTTACAGATCATTTTGGCTCCACTACTTGGCTAGTAGTACACTTCAATGAAACATGTGCAGTTATACTTTTTTTAAAAAACTTTCTTCAGGTTTGCAGATGGGATGGATCTCCCTTAATTTAGTTTCCCCAGAACCCCAATTTTTTAAATCGAACAGGAAAAACCCAATCCTATATTAATTCTCCTCAGTTTGAGGATTTTTGCTGAGGTTTCTCAGCCCTTCTTTTTCTCCCAATGTATACAGACATTTTACAGTATGTAATTCTACTGTGCTTGCTAAATGCTCATACGGATCTGCTTATGCCTAAATAGCCACAAACATTGCTCTTTCCTCAATTCTACATGATGGCGCTGTGGGCTAAACTGCAGAAGCCTGTGCTGCAGGGTCAGAAGACCAGCAGTCGTAAGATCGAATCCACGCGAAGGAGTGAGCGCCCGTCGCTTGTCCCAGCTCCCGCCAACCTAGCGGTTCGAAAGCATGCAAATGCAAACAGATAAATAGGGACCACCTCGGTGGGAAGGTAACAGCGTTCTGTGTCTAAGTCGCACTGGCCATGTGACCATGGAAGATGGTCTTTGGACAAAACGCTGGCTCTATGGCTTGGAAACAGGGATGAGCACCGCCCCCTAGAGTCGAACACGACTGGACAAAAATTGTCAAGGGGAACCTTTACCTTTACCTCAATTTTGCCTTCACCTTCCCCTAACCTGATTACAAATCCCATTCTCTCCAGCCAACATGGCTGCTTTAGTTTTTAAGTTTTGGCATGCCCCTTAATGATCTACTCTAAAGAAGACAGAACAATCACTGCTGAAGGTGTACCCCATTTTCAATGCTGACATTTAAGTCTAGAATTTACAAAGAAAAGGTAATGTGTGTTTCTGAATGCATGAAAAATCTATTTTCCTTAGCCTTAGTGTTACTGTCACCGGCCAGGGTGGGTTTGATATAAATCAGATCCATGTTGGCCAGTGACTACAATAATCGAATCGATTTAATTCACGATTTAAATTTTAAAACTTGGCCTTCTTTTGACAATTGGAATAATATATTCTTTGTTTAACTTGCAGTTTAAATTAATTTGATTTTAAAAACTCATCGATGTTTATTCTTCCATCACTGGTAGCACATAAGTGAATTTAAAATTCAGCTTTTAAACAGAAGAATGCAAATATGGGCGAACCTGTTTCTTAACGCCTTTAAATTCAGAAATTAACAAGTGATGGGTCAAAAATAGATATGGCTTTAGGAATGTGTGAAATTCCGTTCCGATTTTTATACATGGGGGAGCTTAGTTAGTAAACTGCAGTCTCACAAGGAAGAATACAGTCTCAAGCCTTTTTCCGGTGAAAATTATCTGACTGAAGACTCTTTTTCTGCCCCCAGTGAGGAAGAGAAACCTCAAATTGGCCCTTAAAATTCCACTCAAACACAAAGACTTTCATATAGTAAAGCCTTTCTGATGACTTATTACCATAGAATGCTTAGAAAAGACCTCGTCATAAGTATGCCTCCCCCTCACATCCAAGCCTAATTAAGTGTAGAAAGCCTCCATATCCGAAAAAGGCTTTACATTATGTGGGGTTGTATCCTCAGCCGGGTCTGAATGCTGAATGGATTCTTAGTTGTTATCCCAGACTTGAAGGAAAGCAAGGATTTTTCCCTCCTGACTAATTGTAAACATAAAACATGTCTTACCATAAAGTGTCCTTCGTTTTATAGCTGTTCCCTCCCAAAACAAACAAAGGAGTAGCCTTCCACAAAGTCTTCACCTGTCGTCATAAAATTCTTATTCTGATACAGAACTATGTATAGACAGCTAGTTAATATTAAGTGAGAAAATGAAATTGCCAACTGGCCTTTGTCCTAAAAAAATGAGACTTCCATCCCACAGTAGTCTTGCTTCCAACAGACCTAGAATAAACCTATTGAAATGAATGGGACTTGTTGCACACAACCAGCTCAAGCTCCTCAGTCTTAGACTCTTCTTTGACTCATTGTAGCTTCCCTCTCTATATTCTTCCAAAATTTGATTTGCCATCAAATACTGCCGATGGGACCATGATGGTGGGGGGAGGGGCTAATGAATCAATCACATTCTGATTATGCATAAATTCACATGGCAAGGAATTTGTAGCTGTCTAGATGTGGTGGCGCTGTGGGTTAAACCACAGAAGCCTCTGCGCTGCAAGGTTGGAAGACCAGCAGTCGTAAGGTCCACGCGACAGAGTGAGCTCCCATTGCTTGTTCCAGCTCCTGCCAACCTAGCAGTTCGAAATCATGTAAAAATGCGAGTAGATAAATAGGTACCACCACAGTGGGAAGGTAACAGCGTTTCGTAACTAGCTGCACTAGCCACGTGGCCACGGAAACTATATTGGGACAAACGCTGGCTGTATGGCTTGGAAACGGGGATGAGTACTGCCCCGTAGAGTCGGACACGACTGGACTAAATGTCAAGGGGAACCTTAACCTTTACTATACACTTTAGACAACAATTCCTATAATCCTTTCCCAAAGATCAAGCATGCTGGGGATCCTGAAAGTTAACGTCCGAATATCTACACAGACAAATGTTCCCCACCCAGCGTAAGTGAGGATGGATAAATAGAAGTTGTCTTCATTCCCTCAGAACCCTTTCTATTATCACAATGAACTGATACCCCACTTCTTTTTTAAAGCCCTTTTCCTCCACTTGACAAGCAGATATAGGAAAGTAAACTATCCCAGTTTGAGAACGCTTGGCCTGGAATCATTTTTCCATGTTACAGGGAGACAAATTTCTGTTGTTGTTTCTCAAACTTATTAAGACACTGGAAACCTATTATCATGGGACGGGAGCACAGCATCCTTGATTTGAGATGTTAAAGACTTTAAAGAAAACTATTAATAGAATAAAAATCCTCCACATGAGGGTACTGTATGTCATTCCCACTCACTTATTTTATTGCAGAAAAAAATTGTGGCTCTTCCCCAGATCACTGATCATTAACTACTATGGGCTGTGTGTGCATGCCATGATCCTTCAGATGTTAGAATGAAACTCCTACCATCCTTGACTATTGGCCATGTAGGTTAGAGCAGATGGAAGCTGGGATCCAGCAACATCTTGAGGTCCACCACTCTTGGACGAAGCTTGGAAAGGAACTTCAGAAGTGCCCCAGAAATTCTAGGCAGTATAATCCAAAATGGAACATTGACCCACAATTCACTGAGGTCTCTATCTAACACGGGCTATACAATCATTTTACACACATTGTAGCAGAAGGAATTGTGATGGTGGAGCCTTTATGTGTTGACAGATGAAAGAGCAGAAGCAAGAAGCTAAAAGTTAGGTTTCATGTACCAGGCTGTGAAAAAGTGCAAGATTACGATTCTAAAGCATAATAACTAAATTGCCAAAGTCCTACTGCCAGCCAGGGATTATTCTGATGGGATGTTCAGTCTAAATACATGTGCAGTGAGATTTTCACATTTAAACAACTACTTCACAGGCAGAAGGTCAATCGGTAAAGCTTTCCCATACTCGGGAGTGTTGCATGCACAATACTTTTGCTATGTTAATGTTAAATTATAAGTTATGGCAAACTAAGTATGGCCACCGTGTGCAGTGGTGTTGGCTTTTCAGCATGTGTAAGCTACACACATTTTATTGCAATTGACATATAGATCACATATTTTGCATTATGAACCACATCCTTCAGGTCAAGGGCCTGATTTCCGGCACACTTCATTCCCTTTCAGTCTCACTTCAAGAAGTACTGTATTTTTCTGTCTATAAGACTATACTTTTGTCTAAAATCTTTAGACTAAAAATTGAGGGTCGTCTTATACACGGAAGTAAGCTGTGGAGAGAACAAAAACAAGTGAAGGGGAAAGCAGTGATCAAAGCAATCCTGCATTGCTTTTATCCCTTTTCCCCTACACTTGCTAAGCCCCATTTAGATTTCTTAATTTTGGATTAGAAAAGTGGGGGGCGTCTTATACATGGGAGTGTCTTATACACGGAAAAATACGGTAATTTTCCATCTTTCCAAACAGTCGTTAGTACTTCTGTGGAAAATAAACACCACACATCACAGAGCTGCTTTAGGTGAAACTAAAATAGCTTGGCAGACAAAAAAGATATTCATCAAATAAGAGATCTGGCATACTTAATATCTTGGCCCATAAACTTCGATTTCCCCAACGTGCTGCAGTGAAACAAAGTGGGCCTGACTTCTGTTCATGGGTTCAAATTCCTACTCAGCCAAGAAACCTACAAGGTCAGCCATTAAATTCTAGGTAGACTTACCTCATAGGGTTGCTGTAAGTAGAACATGGGTGAATCCTACCTAGGTATCCCTAAACACCTTAGAGCGGGGGATCCCAACCTTGGGTCTCCCAAAGTTCTTGGACTAAAACTCCTAGAAGCCTTCACCACTAGCTGTGCTGGCCAGGATTTCTGGAAGTTGCAGTCCAAGAACGTCTGGGGACCCAAGGTTGGGAACCACAGCCTTTGAGGGATGACATGATATAAATGTTTTTTTAAAATAATACAACCTTTAAAAACAACAACAAACTATCATTGTCCTTAGCCCAGTACCAGATGGAGCACCTAAAAGTGTGTGACCAGATCTGTCCTTCACTTGTTTGTCAAACACAAACCACTTCAGGTTTATTATCTCTGCTCTTCACAATAACAGTAGGTCAAAAGCCTTTGTCCAATATTTGACAATGAATCTAGAGAAGTTTTAAACGGAGATCCATTACAATTTTATTTGCCCATGTGATGCTCTCTCTTACCACGCCCATTTTACTGCTAACTGTTTCTTACCAGTTCTCTATAAGATTTTAATTATCTAATCTGGGCTGCTCACTGTACCAAGTCAGATTTGTACCAGAAATATCTGCATTCGTACGTCCACTCATCCAGGAGATCCTCTTAGATAAATCCCCTTTTCTTAGTTTAAATTACTTTCCAGAGATGCTGTAAGGATAAAATGGAGGCAAATGCACACAGAGTGTTACTACATAATATACTGAAGTAAGCTTATATGCTCTGCAATCGGTACATCTCTTCCCTCTTCAGAAAAGTATGTGGGATTTAGTCTAATTATACTTGTTTAGACATGGATGATTACATGATTCTCCCATCTTGTGGTCAACTATTTTTTCCAATTGACAAGTGAGACAGCCTTTATTTCATGTTCTGTTTTGTCTCAAAATTTCAGAGGGATTTAATACGAACATTAAAATATCTGCTTGGAGCTTGGACGTGTTAGTTTTTTGGACTTTGAGACCCTGGGAGTTGCAATCCAAAAAAAGTAACTTTTCTAAGTGCTATTCATCCTGGATCTTGTCCAACACAAACAATTTTGAGAACAGCAAATAACCCCTTGCAGCCTGATCAGCTGTCAGTAAAGCACTTCCCCTGAGGAGGGTATGGGGAAGTGAAATTATTTTTACATCACTCCTCTCTCCTTCTGTTGGTGTCCTTTCATTTTCTCCCTTCTCCCCTCTCTGCTTTCCTTCCCTTGTCCCCACCCCCTACTTTCTCTTTCATTCTCCTTTGGAATCTGCAGCCACAACTGGAAATCCAGGCTACTATCTCCCATCTAAACAACTAGTATGCCAAAAAGAATGCATGCTGTACCACTGGGCCAGAAAGGTGTGTGACAGCTCTTAAAGAGGAAAGATGGCTCAATCTAAGTAGAAACACATGTAGATGTAGTCTTTTTAAAAAAATCCAAACCGTACCCTCAGTGATCCATATACCATATCTATATGCCAGTCTGCATACACTCCCTGTCCCCTGCATCATATGGCAGGTATAGTGAAGTAGGACCTCTTCCTCTTTGTGCAGGATATGGAAAAGGTATTAAATGGAAGGCCCCCTCTTAAAGAATGGAAATCTTACTGCAACACCTGGATCCCAGGTGTAGCTACTGGTCACCCTGGCTGAGGAACCCTGGGAGTCGTAGTTTAAAAGTAACTGTTCCCACCTCTGGGTTCTCTGTTGTTGTTCAGAAGGGATCAGGATTTCTACTACCTGCTTGAGAAATGTAGCAAAAATAAGACCAAAGGAAAGCTCTCTAAAGTGCCAAGTGCCCTGTTCCCCAAAGAGCAGGGCTGGCAAGCAGATTTAAGGATGGCTTGTTGAGAGCAACCTATCCAAAGTATAAAAGTTAAGAAGCAATACCTCCTGAAGAATGAAGTGTTACAGCTACAAACTAAGCCACTCTGGAGTTTAGATCATGTCTGTAAATACCTCCTGCCATAGTTTGTAACAAGAATATAAATACAGAATACATGTCCCTGGATGAAGTTAAATACAAACTACTCGGACAGCGCTCCTCTTGGTTGCGTTTTGCTTTGAAATGTGCTGCACGCTTCAGAGCTGCCCACTCAGTACAACAGAGCTTCTCGGGCCAGGAGGAGCAGGTACTCCAATGATCACTTGCACATATTATAGCAATGCTGAAATATTTGGCTTACTGCATGGCCTACAAATCCAAGCCACCACTGGAAGAAAAAAGGTTTGTGGCAAAACAGTAAGCAGGTTCTACTCTCGCTGGAATTTTTTTTGCCAAAGAATACACAACTCATAAAGCACTCTTTTCCTTTGGATGATAACATAAGAGGGTGCATCAACAAGTATTTGAACTTATTTTTAAATTATCTCTCGATGAGATACACAAGGTATATTCATCATCATTATTATCCTTACTTTTATTATTAATTGGGACAATAGGCATATTCATCACCATGCTGACAACTTGCTTTGTATTTTGGACAACAAAATTTTTAAAAATGGTGCAAATACTTTTCAATGTGCCCTCCGATTATATAGGCAACATGCCATTGTTCTGCATGATGCTTCTGCAGTTTCTGCCTTAACAAAGTTCACAGTGCAAGAGGCTAAGTCTCAGAGGCCATGACAAAGAGGGACCGCCACCACTCTAGAAAATAACAAAAAAGCGTGCTGCTTATATACTGCCCCATAGTGCTTCAAGCACTCTCTGGGCGGTTTACAAGTTAATTATGCAGGCTACACAACAACAGTAAGGATGCACAAGTGTCTCTTTTGCTCCAAGGAGTTCTGCAGAGAAATGACTGCACATCCTCAACTTGTGATAAGATGTACCTTTACCACCGAAACGGAAACTGATGCACAATTAAGAAAATTATCACAGGCAAAACATCCTCCAGGGACAGTCCCTGCGGGCAATAAGACATGTAGAGGAATACAGTTATATGCCGCAAAACACAATCAGGACTATTTTAAGGTTCGCTAGGATATCTCAGACCAGGCATCCGTAGCTGGGTTATGTTAGTTATGTAGCAAAACTGGCCCAACGTGTAAAATTATACCATGTACTCTGAATACCATGTATTCCTCTCCTTCCCCACCTCCATCATTACAAAGTCCCTTAGTTTTCCAACACCCTTGAGAAGCAGCTGTTTCAGTCTGACTCTTGCTCGCAAGAAACCTCATTGAAGAGGCCTGGATTTTTTCTATATTTCCACTTCACAAGCCCGTAGCCCTGAAGGATGACAGGGCGAGGCCATTGCAAGTATGCACCGCCAGTTTGTTGAAGATATTCCTGCCAAGAAAAAGCTGTTTGCTGTGTTTTATTGGTAACTTTACAGTGAAGGAGGCAAGTCCCAGCTAAGCATAGAAGTGCTGGGTTATTTTTTTAAAAATACCTCTCCACCTTTCCTGGAGTGAAATGGGGAGGAGAACATAGATGTAGATCATTAATTAAAGAGTTTGTTGGTCTTTTCTGTGGGCAGACGAGGACCTGTTCCACCTCCCTGCTATGAAGCACATAACAGTTTTCTAAGCAATCAGAGTAATCATAATACAGTAAATTCATCTCTATTATTCAGTAGAAAGTTGTGAAGTGAGTAGAACAGCAGCACCACCAGCAATTCTTTGTATATCCTGATCATACCAGCCCTAGCACTCCGACTGTAAATCTTTCAATCTGAAGTTTCCATCCAGAAATATTTGTATAATACACATATATGACTTACAGAGAGTGATTTTAAAGTGCTTTAGCAGTCTTTGATTGTAATATCCTGTGCTTGAGTGTCTCCCCAAACTCTCACTAGACCTATAAGCACTTAGGCAGAGTGAAATAGAGTTAGTCTCCAAGGACTGGTCCCAAACCTCTTATAGTTCCAATGTGTTTCAAGCACAGCTTATTAAAATTACTTATTTTTCAACTGGAGCTCTCAGAATCTCCCAGAGAGCACAGCCATTGGATTCTGGAAACTGTCATCCAGAAAAGCAACTTTTCACAGCTCCGGTTTCCAGTTAGGTAGTATCTTGATCAACATTCCTGTGTCTTACTAAGAGGTGTGAAGGAAACAACCAAGAGGGTTTTTTTTCAGTCTGTCCTACAGCCAGCGTAAGTGTGGTGCAGCGGATGTTGGCCCAGGAGGCCTGGGTTTCAAATCTCCACTCAGCCACAAAAACTCACAAGGGTACGGTACCAAAGGTAAACATGGGGCACACCTCATATAGCCTATTAGGGTCACTGTAAAGTCACTTGACAGTACATAATGCACACATTTAGATATAGGTCTGCAAGTCAATGTGCTGTAGTGGATAGAGTGACAGACTAGGACTTGGGGGACCTGGGTTCAAATCCCTCCTTAGCCACTGGAAGATAGCAGAGCTAAATCTCCTTAAAAATCTCCCATACCTTGAACATCCTACTAGAATTGCTATAAGTCAGATATGAGCTGACAACACATAACACACCACAAATCTATAAGCACATTCTAAGAAGGAGCTTTGCTGAACACTGTGCTACACATCTATTTTTATCTTTCTTTAAGGGCAGAATGGAAAGAGGAGACCTGGGTTCAAATCCCCACTAGACTATGGAAACGAGTCCTTAAATATCTCGCATACTGTGAAAGACCTATTAGGGTTGCTATAAGTTGGTTCTGACTTGACAGCACAAAAGTCACAAAGAGTATACCATTAAAATCAAGAAACATAGCTTAACTCTTCCAAGAGTGGGGTAGCTTGTATACCAAGTCAGCTGTTGCCACTTTATATATGGCACAAAGGGGGTGCTTTTATTTATTAGCCTTAAATCAGTCCCCTCTCCTTAACTGGGATTCTGGCCTGCCTTTAGAAGAAAGGTAAAACATGCACTTCCCTCTTTAGCTTCTGTAACCACAAATAAGGAGGAGCCAGGTCAAAGGTACTCCTCATGTTTCTTATGCGAAAATAACCATTAGTCTTAGGTAAAAAGCAAGACACCTGTGGTATTTTTCTAAAAAATATATATCTGTTTTCTAGGAACAAAAGCTTTGGACTACATGTATGATTTCTTACAGCTTGGGGTGTGTGTGTGTGTGTGTGTGTGTGTGTGTGTGTGTGTGTGTGTGTGTGTGTGTGTGTGTGTGTGAGAGAGAGAGAGAGAGAGAGAGAGCTGTGGTGAAAGTCATACCTTTCCAACCACGAAGAAGGGGGCGTTGGAAGTTTTAAAGAAGAAGAAGGGGAAAAAAATGAGAGCGAGAGATAGACAACTCCGAAGCGGCCAACAGGAGGGCCCTGAGCGGGATCCCCCGGCCTGACGGCTGGCTTACTCACCACGAGGGGAATGGAGCAGATGAGCACCACCAGCGAGGTGGCAATGAGCAAGATGACCATCTGGATCTCGGCGCCGGCCATGCGCCGGAAGCTCCGGCGGCGTCGAAAGTCCGACAGGCGGCTGGCGGTGTGGTCGGTGCCCAGGGAGGTGCGGCGCATGAACTGGCGGTGCATGCGGATCAGGGCCATGCAGACCAGGACGTTGGAGACCACGGTGACCAGGATCAAGAAGGAGCTGAAGCCGGCGTACATGTAGGAGTAGGCGGCGTGGGTGGAGACGTTGGTCCGCCAGTCGATGAAGCACCAGGTCTGCGGGTACTGGAGCTTGGTGCTGCCCAGGCCCATGCTGGGCAGGGCGCAGAAGAGGACGTTGGAGACGTAGATGGCGAAGAGGGTGAGGGCGGCCAGCTTCTTGTCCACGTAGTGGCTGTAGAAGTAGGCATGGTTGATGGCCAGGTAGCGCTCGATCGACATGGCGCAGATGATGCTCAGCCCGGACAGCCCGAAGAAGAGCAGGATGAAGGTGCTGTACTCGCAGAGCGGCTGCCCGCCGGGCCACTCGTTCTTCAGGTAGGTGGCGATGGTCACCGGGCTCACCAGGCAGGTGCCCAACAGGTCGGTCACGGCCAAGCCGCACACCAGCGTGTAGAAAGTGGTCTCTTTCTGCTCCTTGCGCGACTTGCACAGCACCACGATGGCGATGAGGTTGCCCACCACCCCGAAGATGAACATGACGGCCGGGATGGTCACCGGCTTGCGCCCGTCGACCGCCGCCAGCCCCGCCACCGCCGCCGGCCCTCCGGTCCCGTTGGAAGGCGAGCCGGGGGCGGCAGGGATCACGGTCTGGTTGAAAGACATGCTGGAGCCCCGGGCAAGCCCCGACCAGGAAGGCGTGGGAGGCCGAGCGGAGGGGGGGCGCGCGCGGCGGGGTGCCGGCAGATCTTCCCTTTGCAAAAGGGTCACCTGGAAAGACGAGGAATCCGACGCGAGGGAAACGAAAAAAATGTCTACATGGCAAAAGCGGAGCAGGTCCAGATGGGCGGGGAGGGGGCCGGCGAGAAGTTAGGAAAAAGATCGAGGATCAAGAGAAACAAAACACCGAGACACCCCAAAGCTATGGGGCGTTGCCTTCCCTATAGGCAAGTGTGCCGTGGCTTTAAAAGGGAGGTGGGAAAGCCTACCAAAAGTCTTGCACCCTCTCCAAAGTTCAACGTGCAACCCGATCCGCTTTCTTGCCCCAGTGGGGCTTTCCAGCCCTTGGCGCCCAGCGGAACCGGTTCTGCTCTTTTCCTTGTCAGGAGCAAGGAAGCGCAAAGGCGCGCGCGATCTCTCCCCCTTGCGCAAGCCCCGCTGACAGCGATCCAGGAGGGCAGCTCCTCCCACGCGGCGCGCAGCCCTTCTCCCGGGCTTCGACCCGCCGATCCCCAACCCTCGGGGCCACCTCCGAGGGACCGGGAACGAAAAGCAGCGAAGAAACCCCACCGGCGGGCAATCGGCGAGCGGTCTTCGGAGCACCAGCTGGTCTCCCTGACAAACCGGGCTGGGAGGAGGAGGAGGAGGATCAAGGCGATCCAAGAGTCGACGATCGCGATTGCTGATGCCCCGAGCCGGCGCGCCTCCTCTCGCCCCGACCATGTGCGCCTTTCCTGCCTGCGCGGCCACCGATTACTCACGCTCTCTCTCTCGTTTGCCCCTTTGCAACTTCGCTCCTTCAAGTTTCTCCGCTCGGGGAGGCGCCCTCCCCTCGGCCCCGCCCACCCTGGCTCCTGATTGGTCCACAGGGCAGAGGGCGACCTGCGCCCCGCCCCGCTTCTGGACTCTCGGAATCGAACCCGGGGCTTGCGGTGCCGCTGCGCGCTTCGTGGGCGCTCGGGCTTGTGACCGGGAGGAGAAAGAGGGACGGAGGAGGGACTGAACGAGTTGACGCGCAACAGTTAAGGTGCATCGCCACCGTGTAACAAAACCGATAAGTACAGAGGTGTTGTGGCGCCGTCAGAACTTCGTCGCCGGGGGAGCTTTGGCGGAGCGCAGCCTGTGCACCCGAACGCATGGGAATCCAGAATCGCTCCCGGGGTTCATAATCATCATCTTGGTCCTACGGAGCTGGAAGGAACTCTATGGGTCACCGAGTCCAGCCCCTGTCAAAGAGGCCCAGTGGGGAATCGAATTCCCAGCCTTTGGCTCCGCAGCTGAGATGCCTAAACCACCCAGAGCTATCCGGCAGGTTCATTATACTGTGTATATATATAGGTGTGTGTACACACAGACACACACACACAGTGCACTAGTGGCTGGGAAGGCGACTCCCCCTTATGCCTCCCAGGAGAAGGGGCACCCGAGATCAGGCGGAGCGTGGGTGGCTGAAGGAGTTAGGTGCCCTGACACCTGTGCGACCAACGCAAGCGGTGCGGTAGCCTCCGAGCGCCAGGAGGAGGAGGAAGGACATGCAAGCCACCTCCGAGTCCTTTATATCCCGAAAAACCCTAGGAGGATCATCGTATGGACGAATTTTTTCGAGGCACATAAAATATTACGTAGGCAATATTCGCGGTCAAGGCTCCAGCAAGGGGAAAGCAGAGATGATGCACTTTGGGTCTGCAAAGCGGAGGGGTGCAGAATATATAATATGCATCTAGAAAATGGTTCTTTTCTTTAGTCGTAATCAATCATTCTCTATCCAGATAAGCTCATTGCCCCTCGAGAGGGACTGGCCCCTTGCCTCTCTTCCCTTGCCTTCAACGTGTGGAAAGTAAGCAGTCTGCAGGGAGATGTTTCTGCCTACAGATAGGCTTGAGGGGCAAGCAAAAATCCTGATTTTTCCATCCAGTGCTTCTTGATTTCTCAGTGTGTTGAAGTGTGTGGTCCAGGAGGAAAGATCAGAAGGGTGGAGGAGTGGGTCTCTTGTTAGGGTGGCAGAAAATAGCAGAACTATTTAGTTACACCTAATTGTTGTACTACATCTGTAAAATGGGTACATCTGTCCATGCCTTCCAAAGACCAGGCTAGGAGAACACACCTTAATGCCATAATAACGTGATAGGACTATGTGTGTTTTATGACTCAGGCCAGGGCACTCGAGATGTTTTGGACTACAACTCCCAGAATCGTCAACCTGTATGGCCAGTGAGAAAAAGCTGTGGAAGTTGTATTTTAAAAATTCGTTCATGTTGTGATATGATGTTTAGTCTGTGGATGAACTTAAGTTAATTGACTCTGCGCATATTCCCAGTTCTTGTGTTATGCTTGTGGCACCGTGTTCTAATCTAGATCGCAATAAATAAGTCAACAATGTTGTGCCGCCTTAAAGACTTAACTGCTGTATTTTAATGTGAGCTTTCGTGGACAAGTCCACTTCCTCAGATCACAAAAGTTCACATTAAAATATAAGTCTTTAACGTGCCACAATGTCTTTGTCTCGTTTTTTAAAAATTTTTCTTTTGTTTTTGCCTGATACACTAGCACAGGCAAACATGGCTACCTCTTCTAAAAATAAATCAATAGCAGTGACTTCATAACCATTACTTTTTTCTTGCATTAGAATTGTACTTGTTCAGTCCAGGCGTACCACATCAGCTGACGGTGAGTTGCTGTCTTCTCCAAGGAAACCTGGTCAACAAAGTGGCAAATTTCTGGAGATGCTAGGGACTCAACCATATCTGGAATGTCTTTGATCTTGTAGCTCGCTCTCCGCATCCTTGGTGGCGTGCATGGGCTGCAGTTATTCCTCAGGAGGAGAATCATTATAAGAAAAGGAATCGCAAACGAATGTGCTGTTGCTATCAAACACACCTTCGTTTTACTACTGCTTTGAACGTTCCTCTTTCTATTATTACCACCACTTTTACTACTGACACTGAACAAGGCCAGTGACACAGACTTCAGCGCTGGTTCAGATTTTCCATCTATTTTTCGTACAGAGGTTTTTTGATGAAGCCTTTGCTGGAAATTCACCCATATGTTTCCATCCATGTTTTAATCTTCTTTTGGTAGTTGTTTAGATTTAAGTAAACTATTCCTAGTAAAACATTTCTCACAGAATCAAAGTCTGGTGACCCAGTTCTGGTTTGGACCACAGAGAGAGAACTCTTCTGCAGGATGGTCTTTGTCTGAAACAAATCCCCTGTCACAGTAATTAGGAGAATAGCATGGGTTGTGGTGGTGGTGCTGTCATCCAGGGCAAAACCTCTTGATTTTCCAAGGTTCTCGCTTGGAGGGCCTACAAGCAAAAGGGAAAACCACACTCTTTTGTGTAGAGGCAGCAAACAGAAAGAGCAGGGGATAGCCATTCTCCTTTAAGCATCCCAAGTTAATCTGAGTATGGAACAACTGAACAGGGCACATAAATTGAAATTTAGCCCACTATTACAGATGTGAGACATGGTGTGGTATCAGGTATATTTGTGGTTCCATGCTGCCTACACTTTCCACTCTTTTAAAGAATGGTGGTTCCTTTGTGGCGTTAGAGATCACTTAAATAGAAATGGTTAAGATCGTTGAAGTCATCCGTGGTAGGCAGCGTCTTTTAATGTTCCTGGTTGTCTGGCAGTAAGTAACCTTTAAAATAAAAGCATATTAATTATAGATGGCTTATTGAAAAGCACGGAAATTGCAGTTCTTTTTAAAAAATGGATGTAAATGATGTAGTTTAATTTAGCCTGGTGCTTTGGAACAAATGGGAAGGTAGTGGGTTTAGTGGATAAACTTCAGTACTGCAGACAAAACTCTTTTCACATCCTGAGTTCAATCCCTACTATGGCATAGCGTGGGTTGCCAGTACCTGGGGTAAGGCAAATATTGTGCATCTGCAGGTTCCCATGTGCCAGGATGTGTCTACACATGTCTCCACTGTTCAGCCACCAACGGGAGTGGCCTTTTAGGGACTCGGGCCACGGCAGCCCCATCCACGCCAACATTCAGTAGCCAACAGTAGCCAGCTAATTGCCAACTTGGTTGGGTCAGCTGGCCTGCCACATCTCCAGGGAGTAGAGGGTGGCTGGTCATATGGTCTCTCCACACGACACAGCTGCCTGCGTTGCCCTCAACTGCGGTCAGGTAGGGCGGCAGGCCAGCCCCGACCCCCCCTTTTCATTGCTAAGTGGGGCAACTCAGTGTGCTGGTGGGGGCTTCGGCCTAATGCTGGCCTAATGCTTCACGCCTAATGCTGGCCTGTTCTGCAGCAGGGCTGACGGGGAAATAACTGTGCACCACTGGGTGGTATGGTGGCCAGGCATCAATACAGCCTGGGTGGGTGTGTCACTGCCCCCTCCTCCAGCCCCACTCCACCCCCTCATCAAGTACCTAGGCCCATCACCAGTGGCCTTGAAATTTTGCACTCCTAAGAATTTTGCACCAGCCCTGTGGACCCCGCCACACATTATGCCACTGGGCAGCTGGCTGAAGGTTGACTCAGCCTTCCATCCTTCCTGGATCGGTAAACCAAGTACGCATTTCACTGGAGGAGAGGAGCAATGTATGGTCCTTCATAATGAAATTGGAAACCGCCCAGAGAATGCTTTTAAGTGCTATGGGACTGTATATAATCAGCACACATTTTGCTTTGTCTAGAAATGTCAGATCTTTTTTTAAAAATAGTACGTTAAATGCTTACTTAGTATGCATTAGTGCACTGGTTCTTAACCTTGGGTTACTCAGGAGTTTTGGACTGCAACTCCCAGAAGCCTTCACCACCAACTGTGCTGGCTGGGGTTTCTGGGAGTTGCAGTTCAAAAACATCCGAGTAACAAAGGTTAAGAACCACTGCTAGTGGATTGTTTTCATAGTTTCCCATGAGTAAAATAATTGTTATTATTATTCTTGGATTTTTTGTGTTTGTTTTTGTTATTTATATACTTACTTTTTAACCAAATTAGCTCTATAAGAGTGTAAAGTGTGCAATTTTATATTTTTGTCTTGGGTGCAAAATTATTTATTTATTTATTTATTTATTTATTTATGTATTTATTTATTTATTTATTTATTTATTTATTTATTTATTTATTTATTTATTTATTTATTTATTTATTGGATTTATATACCGCCCCATAGCGCTACAAGCACTCTCCGGGCGGTTTACAATTTAATTATACAGGCTACACATTGCCCCCCCAGCAAGCTGGGTACTCATTTTACCGACCTCAGAAGGATAGAAGGCTGAGTCAACCTTGAGCTGGCTACCTGGGATTTGAACCCCAGGTTGTGAGCACAGTTTTAGCTGCAGTACAGCATTTTAACCACTGCGCCACAAGGCTATTCTCTACATCAGTGGTGTCGAACTGTGGCCCTCCAGATGTTCTTGGCCTTCAACTCCCAGAAATCCTGGCCAGCAGAGGTGGTGGTGAAGGCTTCTGGGAGTTGAAGTCCAAGAACATCTGGAGGGCCACAGTTCGACACCACTGCTCTACATGGTTGTGGAGGTAGGGACTTAATAGAGAGGGATACCACCAGGCACAGAAGTCCATTTGAAAGTTGGTTTTGTATACCTGGCTGTAACCTTCTCCACTAACATGCCTAACACGTGTGTGGCATTAACAATTTGGTCTTGAAGCAGAGACAGCTGTTGGGTGAGGAGGCTGAACTGTAAACAGCCATGCCTTCTTCCCCTCCTCCCCTCAGGTTGGATTTAAGCATGCTGAGCCCATAAACCAAAGGTAGGCAATGGGTGGCCTTCCAGAGGTCGTTGGACTGCCACTCGCAACCTTCTGTACCCTTGGCTATGCTGGCAAAGGGCTGCTGGGAGTTGCAGTCCAGTAAGGTCTAGAAGTCCCCACCTTATTCACTTTGGTCTTAGATTATCGCAAGTTTACAAAGCCACGGAAGCCTTGCCTGCCCTCCTTAATGTTATTTGAAAGGTTATGTAAGAGTTGAAATGTAGTAAATTTCCAAATTTAGAACCCCTAAGCTGTGGTTTGTGTCCTTTCTGGCATTATGCCTTTTATTTTTGAGAAATTCTCACGGCTCTGCACCATTCATTTACTATCTTTCAAACCTCACTTAAAAACAAACTTGTAATTTTGAGTTTAAAATACACACAAAGATCAGTAAACAACTCTTTCTTTCTTTCTTTCTTTCTTTCTTTCTTTCTTTCTTTCTTTCTTTCTTTCTTTCTTTCTTTCTTTCTTTCTTTCTTTCTTTCTTTCTTTCTTTCTCTCTCTCTCTCTCTCTCTCTCTTTCTTTCTTTCTTTCTTTCTTTCTTTCTTTCTTTCTTTTATACATAACCCAATAGTGCGATACGCATTCTCCATGTGGTTAACAACCAGCACTTTCTAAACTAAAAGTGTACTAACTTAAGAAATATTTGAAACAAAACGAATGTAATGTGAAGGATGAAGTTGTCTTGTCCTGGATTTTTTTCATAGTTCCTTGCCAGTTCTGGAAACCAAAGCTTTAAAATGTAACTTATTTTCTGCATAAATTGCCTAACCTACATCTGAAGCTGGGAAATGGAGGGGTGCAGCTGGGACAAACCCTCCAGGTTCCCCTATAATTCTGGAGTGCTGCTTCTGAGCATGTGATGGATGGGGAGGTGGCTGCTATTACTACTCCTCTCTCTTGCTCCTCTTTTCTGAGCACCACAGCAGGGAGAAAGCAGCAACACAAAGCCTTTTCTGATTGCTCACCTTCTCCAGATTTGAGATGCCTATTTCTGTACAGTGCACAGCAGTCTGTTTGCCAGTGAAATAACAGTGCCCTCACTTTTTCACATATTTTCCATCATTCTCCTTCTGTGTAATATGATGTTAGGTCACTAGTTCTGCATGGAGGGCTAAACTGTACAGAAGATAAAACCGTATTTCCAATTGTATGTGTTTCAATTCCTCCATGGAAGAGGGCAGCATATTTGGATTAGATCCACATACATGGAAGAGGGGTTGTTCCTTTCTCCTATGCCTTGCGCAACCAGAATCACCTGTCCCACAAGCTACTATGAACTGTGGAATGAAAAGTGGGTGGCCATTTATGCACTGCTCCAAAATAAATGCACCACGGGGGGGGGGGGAGAAGGGGAAGGGGAGAGAATGCACAGCTTTGCACAATATTTACATTTGCTAATTTAAATGTACAGATAGAGATTTAGGAAGAATTACTATGTGGTGGCACACAGGGATGTGGTGGAGCTGTGGGTTAAACTGCAGAAGCCTCTGTGCTGCAAGGTCTGAAGATCTGCAGTCGTAAGATCGAATCCACGCAACGGAGTGAGCCCCCGTCGCTTGTCCCAGCTCCCGCCAACCTAGCGGTTCGAAAGCATGCAAAATGCAAAATGCGAGTAGATAAATAGGTACCACCACAGTGGGAAGGTAACGGTGTTCCGTGTCTAGTCGCGCTGGCCACGTGACCACAGAAGATTGTCTTCAGACAAACGCTAGCTCTATGGGTTGGAAACGGGGATGAGCACCATCCCCTAGAGTCGGACATGACTGGATAAAAATTGTCAAGGGGAACCTTTACCTTTACCTTACTACTGTGTTTCCCCGAAAATGAAACAAGGTCTTATATTTATTTTTGCTCCAAAAAAACGCATTGGGGCTTATTTTCAGGGGATTTTTAAAATGTACAACAATCTACATTTATTCAAATAGAGTTATGTCATCTTCTTCTGGTTGTTTCACAATGGTGGAGGGCGAGGTTTCACTTATTTTCAGGTTAGGTCTTATTTTCAGGGAAACGGGGTATGACTATATTTAAGTAGAAAGGCAGTCCTTGTCACCATGCTGTGGAAGACTGTGACCAGTTGACCTGTACACCTCTTCACTGGTTGCCCAATGCTGATGGGCAGCTTCAAGGTCTCTGATCTCTTGACCTTTATCTTTAAAATAGAATTGAACCAAGCAGCCTTTCAAACTGATAAGGCTTTCAAGCAGAAGACTATTTTCTACTAACCTGGACCAGAATGGGGTGGAGAGAGAGAGATACCAGTGCTGAACCTGTCATTTTCTTGACCTTCACAGTTATGTGTCTTAAGCCTTAGTCATACACAAGCTCTAGTCACCACCTGAGCTCCTAAGCGGGCCAGTCACTGGTCTAACCCCATTGCATCTCATTTGCTTGAACTGTTCTCCCATTTTCCTAAACAATAGTACTAAAAAGACAGTGTAGCTAAAAGAGTAAAATACAAATGCAATAATGCAACCATGAAATATAACTCTGTAAATATATAGCCTTTTTTTTTGGACATTATAGGCCAAAATCCTGTTGCTTAGTGTAGTACATCCAGTGAGTCAATTTTTCCGCACGTTCCATTGATTCAAATGGGCTCAGTCTAACTACAATTTATAAGCTAAAGTAACAGTTAAGAGTCTCTCTCTCTCTCTCTCTCTCTCTCTCTCTCTTTCTCTGACACCAAATTGGAGTGTTGCACAATTTAAAATTATGGATGCTGTGGGATATAGATAAAATTAAAAACAAATTGAAATTAGACTATTTGTGACCAGAAATGGGCTACTTCAATAGTGCTTTCTTGGGCATTTGCTAGATCTTTTGTACACAGGGTGGGGCTTAAATCACATGCACATGAGTGCTGCATTGACTGAATTTCTCCAGAGTCACAGAAAATGTGTCCTCTATCCAAGTAGCTCCATTTTACTTAATTATTCTTTGATCTACCTACTTTGCTTCAAAGTGACTTTGAGATGGGCCAGCTGGTCTTATCCTCGTGGGAAATACTTATCAGGACTGTGTTGTTTTTGTTCTCCATAGATTTAGCCTAGTCTCTTCTGGTTTAATATTCAGAGCTTGAGATGTGTGCAGAATACTTCCCCTTGATTTTAGCCATCTTCTAGGGCAGTGGTTCCCAACTTGGGATAACCCAGATGTTCTTGGATTGCAATTCCTAGAAGCCTTCACCATCAGGGTAAGACTACACATTCCACATTAAGTGTGTCCAGAATGTCAGATTCCACAATACATGCACAGGATTTATCTTTGTATATGAAATCTGACTAAACAAGGCAGGTCAAAGACATTAATAAAATAAATTAAAACGACTAGTTAAACAGGTTTGCAATGATCACAAGAAGTTACTTCCTGAGCTGAAGAGCTCCCTGAAGTGTCAAAAAGGCTTTTAGAGGAAGCAGAACTTAGAGAAGTTACTGAAAGAAGAACTTAGAAAAGTGGATTACTGCTCATAGACGATCCTTGCCAGAATGGCCACTGGCCATACTGGTTCAGATATTCTGAGAGCTGTCAGCCATAAAATAAACTTGTCCAAGTTCCAAGCAGAAACTCATCACCAGATAGGGTTACACATCCTTCCCTTCCTTTGAAACAAGTTCAAGATCCAATAGCCACTAAGCAGACCCTCCCAATGTGCTTCAGAAGTTCTTTAACATTTAAGCCTTTCCCAATTATTATAATCAATTAAAAGATGTACTTATTTAGGTATTTATCTTTAATTCTCACTTTCAGCTTCAAGGATCTCTAAATCATCTGACAAGGGTTGAAAACAGGCAGCAACAGTTAACCCTATACCAGAGCAGTGTCAAAAATATTACAAAACACACACTCAACAAAAATAGGCATCATCCCCGCCAAAGATTTTCCCCACCCAGAATATGGACGTGAATGCTATAAATCTCTTGCTACAGGATTTTGGAAGTTAACAGTCTAAAAGAGTAATTTTTTCCCCAAGTCCTGATTATTACTTCCATATTACAGAAGGGGAGGGCAGCTGCATAAGTGCAGATGATTAAGATCACCCTGCAAATATGTGTGTTTTCAAACTTAAATCACTCTTATTCGCAGTTTGTTTTCCATCAGTGTTATGCTGTGCACACATACCTGAGCAGATGGGATTTATTTATTCTAAACATATAATAATAATCACCAGTGAGCCTTTTCAGGGTTTTCCAGGCAGAGAATACTCATAAGTGGTTTGCCATTCCTTTCTTCCGGGGATGTCCCGGGACTGTGCAGCTTGCCCAAGGCCACACAGGCTGGCTCTACTCACAGGAGGCACAGTGGGGAATCAAACTCCCGACTTCTGGCTCCACAGCCAGATACCTATACCACTGAACTAAAGCCTACCCTTTATTTCAGGATCTCAAGGGGATTTACAGAGCTGTGTAAAACAATTTTTAAATACAAAATTGAAACATATTATAAACCTAGGCCCCAATTCTCAACTCCAAAAGGTTTTAAAAATGAATATCCATAGGACTAAGGTTGTAAGGGTCTATGCCAGTCAAGCTCCCCTTCCACTGTGCTTTAATGTGTATTGTAACAAATATCAGATGCAACTTTGGATCAAGTCCCATCCTCCTCAAGGGTGCTAAGTGCAGATGAAGGTGTGCACAGGTAGCGATGACATTCCTTGCAATTAGCTAACGAGGAGGTGGAGGATGCCACATACTGTGCATGCCATAAAAGGAAAAGGCAGGCATGTGAGAACCAAGGTTATTAATTGTTTCCTGGCAGCCAAAAAAGTGATCTCAGTCTTCTTAGAATCAAGATCTTGCCGATGAGCAAAATAGCTGTCTTCTGGCAGAAAGGCACTAAGCCCCAAGCAGTTGATGCTGAGACTGTTTTTCTGCTGCTGTGGTGAGATTAACTTTCCGCCACACGGCAAGCAAATGCACTCTGTGCTCCCTTTTTTTCCCCTTGGCTGCCTCTCAAGAATATTTTATTATTAAAATATGTTGCTAAACCCAAGAAGGGTGTGTTTGCAGAAGGAAGAGAAATTGACACACTTCTTTGAGGGACATCAGCGACTGCCATCTGGAAAATTTCACTGCATTGGCCTTGGGGGAGAGATTGAAAGACAGACAGACAGACAGAGAGAGGGAGGGAGGGAGGGAGGAAAAGCATGGCTGGCTAGATAGCTCAGTGGTTTAAGTATCTGGCTGCTGAGCCAGAGGTTGGGATTTCGATTCCCCACTATGCCTCCCATGTTAAAAGCCAGCCTGTGTAGTCATAAGCAAGCTGCACAGTCTCAGGGTACCCTCAGAAGAAGAGAATGGCAAACCACTTCTGAGTACTCTCTACTTCAAGAACCATGGAAAGGGCCACCATAAATTGGAATCAACATGGCGGCAAACAATACATATGCATACATAGCAGAAAAAAAGGTGGTTGGTTCAAACTCACTCATATTGAGATGCTGGATAGCACAGTGGTTTAGGTGGACACAAAACAGAAAAATGGTGATTCATTTCATTTCATGGTTTGTCACGGTTGACAAGTCACAAATAACAAATTTACATTTTTAATGACAAATTTATTATTCAATTCATTGGTTCACTTTTGCCTTTAAAAACCTGTCAAACGGCGCCATAAACACCCAGAGACACCAAACTTGCAGGAAAGCTCCCCCTGACTCTTCTCTACAAGCCTTCCAAGTTTGGTGAACTTTGGGATTTGGACTTTGAATGAATTTGGTGATTCGTTTTTCAATTTGTGCCCATCTCTAGTTCGGAGTTTGATTTTGCATTGTGCCTCCTAGACAGGAGCTGGACTCAGTGATCCACAATATCTCTTTCAACTCTGCTGTTCTAAGATAATGATTATAATTTTGACATTAGCTGATTAATTTTTGGAACAACAACTCTCAGAATTTCCCAATATGAAACTTTTCCAAGATGCAGTGCAGCTTGATTGACTGCAGGATTTAGTTGGAGGGAAATAAATTCTGTTGGGTTGAGACTACAGTTTGCTCCCATGTATGTTTATATTGTAAGGCTTCTGTAGTTTAACTGCAGGTGAGCTCAGCTGATCACAGCTGAGTAAGTATGCAGCAGGTGGGAATCCTCAGTGAAAGGGGTGGGAATATGTGGCCCATGGGTTGTGTGCAGCACTGCAGGGGTGTCCTTAAAGACCCCTGAAGCCACCAGGGAGTCCTCCCAGAAAATACATTTTTTTAAAAAAGCCTACCCCTTCCCCGGTTCTGCTCCTCAAGGCTTCCATTTTGGCATTAAGAGCTGGGGAGATCCAAACAAAGAAAGCAAAAATACAAGAATCCATCCAGGTACTATACTTCCTCTGTACTACTACTACTACTACTACTACTACTACTACTACTACTACTACTACTACTACTACTACTACTACTACTACTACTACTACTACTACTACTTCTTCTTCTTCTTCTTCTTCTTCTTTAAGCCTAAAACCAACAATTGCTTGGTCTTCTGCAGACTGTGGTGGGATCTGAGGGAATATAACTCCCAAAATGACGCCCACTCCTGCACTACCATTAGTCCTCCAGGCTACAGATTTGACTGGAAGAGTCTTTCCTGGACTATCTTGCATCATACATTAGAGGCCTTCTTGGTGACTAACGCTGTGGAAATCCATTTGGAGAGACACTAGGTTGCAGCCCTTCCTTGGTTATTCTTCTGCCCCAAGACAAATATATTTTTATTTGGGCAAGTTTTGGGGTGCTGACCGGCTGCTAAGAACTAGATGTTTAGTGGGTGGTGCTGTATTTTTGTTGTCATGATTTATTTGCTTTTAAAAATTGTTTTCAGTATATTTGTTTTGGCATTATAATTTGTGTCAAGGTGGGGGCAGATACAGAGAAGCTCAAAGATTCTGTCTTCAACTGTTCATTGGCCAACTTGTCATATATTTTAAGATGATTTGTGGTGACAGTTTCTTTGGTATGTCTCACAACAATGAAACTATAGAAACATACACTGGTAGAGACTCTTGTGGTACCTGGAAGTGGAAGCATTTTATTATGGCATTTTATTATGGCATAAAATCATCAGATGCAAATACAGTAGTAACCTGGGAATGCTTATGCCATAGTAAACTTGCTTTGTTTTTAAGCTGCACCAAAAATCTTGTTGTTTTTGCTGTAACAGACTAACCTCCTTCCCTTCCCCCAATAAAAACACAGAAATATCATCACAGTGCTAATAGGTAGCTATGGCAACGTAAGATTATTGCCCAGCTTGCCATTGTTATGATTGTTTGAAGATATATCTGTATGCAGGGTGTGTGGTGTTTTTTTTTTTATTTTTAAAAAATTGTTTCATTTTCAGTCCAGACGGTGGGAAAAGGTTATTTCAGGAAATGCCGATCTCTTTTGTAACTTACAGGTTAAGAAATGGCCATTTGCTTTGAATCACAGGTAGAAAGCATGCCATAGGTTATTGAGTCCAACACTTCCCTCAAGACAAGCTATTTAAACAACATTTCTTAACCAGGTGACTCTCCAGCCTTTAATGTTGTCAAACTACAGAATAAAGAGAATGTGTCTCAATTCAAACCAGATGATTGTCAGCATCTGCATCTGCATCAAAAGTTAGCAGAGAGTTCTGTTGCTCCTGAAAGAAAAGTAAAATCATTCTGATACGTGCTTTCATAAACTACAACTCACTTCATTAGACAGATGACGTTAGCAAATGCAGACACTGAAGGCTCATCCAAATAGAGCATCTGTTGCATTTTATGTGCACTGATGATACCAGTATTTTTCCCATCATCCAGATGATGCAAGACTTAAACCAGTACCAACTGTTGTGTTTTTTTAAGTGAAAATAAAACCCCAACTTATTTTCTTTGGTTGTTTGTGTCACATTTTTTACCAGCAGTAGAGTTCAGGCAGCAATAGTTTCTCTGGCTGGAAGCTTTCTATTTCACTTGAAGAAACAGACAAACAAAAACATACATAGAAATCCAGCAGATCATTTCCTGGACTTCCCTCCGATTTGGAAAATGGTGATTTCTGAAGGCAGCTGATTTGTGAGATGGATTGGTGACAATTATCCATTGTTTTAGAAGCTTTCGATTTAGTAGCACTCTACTTTAGCAAACTCACTCACTCTAGTAGCACTCTACTTTAGCAAACTCTCACACACCCCAGCCCCCCAAATCCAGCACAAAAAAATTCCAGGAAATGATTCCTTTTCGGGTTTCTCATAATTTTAGGGTTTTCTCCTCCAATGGTTTTTGAAGGTCCCAAGTTGCACTAGGAGTAGATATCAACTGGGAACCTTTCAATTTGGCTAATTTAGTAAAGCATGCTTTTCTGGGAGAATAAGAATCCAGTACAGCTGCTGGTGGGGAGGGCAATGGTAAAGGTCAGTACTTTGGAGAATCTGGCTATAGGACTAGAGGTTGAGAGTTTTATTCCCCAATGTGCCTTCTGCAAGAAGAGCCAGCCCGTGTGGCCTTGGGCAAGCTGCAGAGTCCCAGCCTGCCCACCAGAAGAAGGGAATGGAAAACCACTTCTGAGTATTTTCTACCTAGAAAACCCTGGAAAAGATCTGCATAAATCAGAATTCACTTGAAGGCACAAAATTATTACAGTCATGCCCCGCTTAACGATTACCCCGCATTACGACGAATCCACTTCACGACGATGTTTTTGCGATTGCAATGTTTTAAATGGAGTTTTTTCGCTTTGCAAAGATTGGTTCCCTGCTTTGGGAACAGATTCTTCACATTACAACGATCAAAACAGCTGATCGTTGGGTTTTCAAAATGGCCACCGGGTGCGCAAACTGGCTCCCTGCTGTGCTTAGGGACGGATTCCTCGCTATACAGGCACCAAAAATGGCCACCGTATGGAGGATCTTCGCCGGACGGTGAGTTTTTAGCCCATTGGAACGCATTAACCGAGTTTTAATGCGTTTCCATGGGTTTTTTATTTTCGCTTTACAACGTTTTCGCTCTACAGCGATTTTGCTGGAACAAATTAACATCGTTAAGCGAGGCACCACTGTATTAAGACTTAAATCCATGTCCTATCTTTTTCTTCTTCTTTACTTCAGAGCAGCTCATAGACTCCCCTTTGCTAGTTCCAATTTTGTGTTTTTACAGGATAAGGTAATATCAGAGACAGGGGAAACTGGCAGCATTTCTGTACAGTTGCCTTCAGATTCACAAGAGAATCGTCTATAGAACTTGTAGAATAGGTGACTGTCAATCAGCTGAGTATTCATATTGTGTTAATATTCTCAATATTTGGGTTATTTAAATTGTTTAAATATAGCTTGGCTTTATGGGGATTAATGGGATGTTTAACTGTAAACCATCCTGAGTGATCTGTTTTTAAAAAAACAAACGTGGGAATGAATGACATTGGAAGGAATGATTGCAATTTAAATTGCAGTAGTTAGGTGACACATGGTTTGTGCTAACATTATGCTAGAAACATTTTGTACAGAGTCAAAAACTGTGGTGCATGAAATACATTTTTGTGCAATTGGGTATATTTATTAATAATTACACGCCGTAAAGGAAAAACAGATGCTGTTTTACTTTTGGTATAATGGATAGATTGAAGACGTATCCATTACACCAGGATTCAGGAAACCTGGGTTCAAATTCTTCCTTGGCCATGGAAACCCCTGGGGGGGCGCAATGGTTAATCTACTCCTTAAACATCTTGCGTATGCTGAAAACCTTGTTAGGGTTGCAAAAAATCGAATGCAACTTGATGACACACAATAGCAACAGTTTTACTTATATATTCTGCTCCACTTATATTTACAATTTTATTTCTATTTATATGTACTGTATTGTTGCAGGAACTGAATAGACAGTTACAAGTCAGTCTTTCTGTGTCTGTGCAGCTGTGCTAGAAAAAGGTGCCCACTACGCCTGCTAAGTTTTCACTATCAATGAAAATGATCTCCAGTTGAAAGTCAACATTAGAAATTATTATTGTTATTTGATATTGAGGTAGAACATGAAATACAAGAATAATTCTAGAAGTTGCAATCCAGAGCTTGCTGGTCTGCAACTCCTATGATCTCACATTGCTGGCTGCCCCATTTTGGCCTGTTGGGAACTGCAGTCTGACAACATCAGGAGGCATAAAATGTTTGGGTCCAGAGCAGATGGGCCACCCCATCTCCTTTTGGGATGAGGCACCCCCCAGCTCTGACCATGAGTTCTCCTACTGCAATCCAGCCTTATTACAGATGATTGTGAATAGCTGCCTATTTCAGAATATATTGCCATGAGAAATGCATGTCATTTCTACTTCTCCAGTAAGTGGGTCATAGAGCCTTTTGTCTCCTCCAGAACCAACAAGGACAATAGGGGCCAAGATTCCAGTTCTTTATAGTCAGGCTGTAGCAGAATGAGGAAATAAAATCTATTCATGTATCTCCCCGAAAACAAGTGGTAAGTAGAAATGGGCATGGACCTTGGTTCAGAGGTTTGTGCTGGTTTGGTGCCACATCTGCATAGGTGTTGTGCAGGCGCTGCATACTTCCCCTGCCTTTTCTGTGCTCTCACCCATTCCCCAGGCGATGCCCACTTCCTTCCTTGCCTCCTCTGCACCACTGCCCACTCATTGTTTGCAGTCATGCTTCCCTCCTCCACCTCCTCTGGCAGCCACCCACTTCAAGGCAGCACTGAAGGAATCCCTGCCTGCATCCTTATCTGAGTGGGCAGCTGCTGGAGGAGACAAACATGACTGCAAACAGTGAGTTGGCATTTGCGCAGAGGAGTCAGGGAGTGTGTGTCGCCTGGGGAATAGGTAAGCACACAGAGAGGCAGGAAGTACATGACATCCACACAACACCTGTGCGGGTGTGGTGCCAAACTGGCACAAACTCCGAACCGAGGGTCATACCCATCTGTAGTGGTAAGTGCTAGTAGAGGAAGAAGTTACCACTGTATATGTTCAGAATACCAATTTGTATGTTCATCAGAGACCGGGATAGGTTCCCCCCCCCCACAACTCTATTATATCAATGATATCATTTGGCAAGGCATATCTGGGGAGAAGCAAAGCTAGGATCCTGCTTTTGGGGGCAAGTTTTGCATAGGTCATTTTGACCTTAATGATGCATTAGCACATATTCACATTACATTTTTCTAAACGTTCTAATAAGGCAAATGATTTTGCCTTTTTAAAGTTCATTGCTGCACCTGGTAGGTTATTGCTAGGCATTAATTGAACTGTGTTTTCAGGTCCTTGGTGTAAACTAAAATGCCAAGAGTTTACTTTGGCTGACAGTAAGAAGAAGTGAAATTTCATGCAGGATTCACAGAGCCAGATTATTGTATTACTTTCATCTGTTTAAATCCCTCAGGGATGTCCTAGAACGTGTCCCTTGGGCAAAAAAACTAACATCTGAGAATAGTAGATCCCCTAGCTATATAATAGTTTGTATGTTCTAGGGTTGTATCGTTTCTTGTCTTTAAAGTTGTCACATCCCCAGGGCCATTGAACATTGCCAATCTGAAAGCTTCAGATTAATGATCAGTGTTTTTGTGTATGTGTTTTTAAAAGGTTCTTATTTTCAAGAGGCTGTTAATCTCAGTAAGTGTGTGCATGGATTTCTGGAGAACTTTGGATGGTGGTAGCAAAATATATTCAATTTAAAAGAGTTTGGGGGAAAATTTTCAGTTGTTTGCATTATTTGTCCCCCCCCCAATTGTTCCAGTTGCTTTTTCTTTTAATTATTGGAAAAAGTATTTTGATGCTTAAAGTAATAAGCAGAAAGAGCAGCAGCAACTCATTAACAGTTTTGACAAAGGGACAAACTAGACCAGGGGTGTCCAATCTTTCACCTTCCCTGGGCCACATAAGAAGATGAAAATTTGGTTTGGGCCACACATAAAATAAAATAACAGTAACGATACCTGATCATCAAAAAAAAAAAAAAAAAAAAAAAGAAGAAGAAGAAGAAGAAGAAGAAGAAGAAGAAGAAGAAGAAGAAGAAGAAGAAGAAGAAGAAGAAAACATAGAAAATGACACAACCCCAATCAATCCCACCTGTGCAACTTGGGATGAGGAGGGCAATTCACGTGTGTGGGTTGGAAACGAAGGAGGCAAACTGGCTTGCACATTTTTAAAATAGCATCCGTCGCCATCCAAGCCAACGAGAAGGAAACAAACAAACGGGGGGGGGGGAAGACCAAGGTTTTGCAAACACCTTCTATGGGGCTTCTGCCACCCCATGCCCACGGCCTCTCAACCCTGGACCCTGCCCTGTTTTGCAAAGAGGTCAAACCTTCCCCTCCCCCCTCCCGCAAAAGGAATAAGTGAGGTGCGTGCGTGCATGGGGGGCAGTCCTAGCCATCCTCCGCAGCCCCGCTCCAAGCGCGCTTACCGGCAGCTGCAATCTCAGACAGCAGAGGCTGCCAGCTTCGACTCTGGCGGCTTTATGGAGCCAGGAGGGGGTCCACCTATTGATGGGGATGGCGCAATGCAGTCACGCAGCCCCCTCTCCCCTCCCGCTCCTTCCTTCCTTCCCTCTCTCCCCCCTACCATTGTGACGTGGCCCGGCCGCATGCCGGCCGCAAGCGCTAGCAGTGTAACTTGAAACTTTGGAATTACGAGCTGACCTGGGCCGCATGTGGCCCGCAGGCCGCGGGTTGGACAAGCCTGAACTAGACGTTCCCTCAGAGATACAGTATGTGCTTCAGCAAGCTTGCAATTTTCAAATCACGTATCAGAAAACAAATTATAGCTAAAGTATAGCAGAGGCAGCAAATCAATCATTCAATCAAACAAACAAGCCATCAGGCAAGCAAGCAAGCAAACAAACCTGGGGGAGAAGAGAACACAGTTGCTACTGCCACAGAAGTCAGTGAACTGAAGTGAACTGTTAAAAGAATATCTCTGTTCCTTGAAGAATTTTATGAAATGGCTCTACCAATTTCTTTGTTGCTAAATAGGTGAAAGATTTTGAAGCAACTTTGGAAAACAAACTTTTGTGAACAGTCATTCCTGATCCTCCTGCGCCAACATGGCCGACGGGGCCATGGCCCAAGGCCCAAAATCTCTCAGTCAGCATGGCTATATGAGATTCTTGAGAACAGACACCCCCCAAAATTAACATATTGAAGGCCTCAGCACAGAGTTAAAATTGCACTTTGAGTTCAGGAAGTACCAGTTAACCTCTGAAGAAAACAACAGCTAATCAGATTCATCTACATTTTTAGATGAACTGTGCCACCCCTTCAGAACCACTGTGGTTTTCCAGTGAAAAAAAGGATGATTCATAAATGTTGGCTAAGTAAGAAAGTGAAAAGCACATGCCTATACAGTACATCAAACATCTCCCAACTGAGTTTGCTTTTTCTCCAGGCACCGTCTGATAAAGGTGGAAAAGGCAGAGCTGGATGGAGCAGATCTTGGCAAAATTATTTGTTGTTGTTTAGTCCGACTCTTCATGACCCCATGGACCAGAGCATGCCAGGTCCTCCTGTCTTCCACTGCCTCCCAGAATCCTTCAAGCAGACACACTATGCTAGGATCATCCTAGCTAGACACATCTGGGAGTTATAGTTGTAATCCAAAAATAAACTTTTCCAAGATTTGGAATGGAATGTGTAAAAGGAGAAAGAAGGGCAAGAAGGCAGAGAGAGGGGGGGAAGGAAAACAGTAAGGTTTGTTCCTTTTTCTTGCTATGCTGTCCATTCCCTTGGTTTTAAAAGATTTTTTTAAAAAACACCTTAATTGTTCATTATAATTTCAAATACTTCGAGTGTAGCTTTTAATAATACTTCCCAATTGCCTGTTTTCATTCTCACCCTTCTTAAATCTGTGCTGATGAATAGTTGTAAAGTGTTTACAGCCTGTAAGCCAGCTTAGTGTGTCTACTTATTTAAGAAAAAGGCACTTCTACTTATTTAAGAATATTGTCTAATTTATTTGGTGTATGATTAAGGGAGTTAGGTTGAGTCATTCACTATTCATGGAGAGGACAGAGCAGATCCTAAATTTATTAATCCAACAGGAATAATCACCACCATGTGTGAGTGTGAAAGCTGGGCAGTTAAGAAAACCGAGAGAGGAAAAAAAACTGATTCCTTTGAAATGTGGTGCTGGAGGAGAGCTCTGCAGAAAGACGAACAAGTGGGTCCTAGATCAAATCAAGCCTGAACTATCTCTGGAGACAGACATGTTGAAACTGAAATTGTCCTACTTTGGGTACATTGTGAGAAGACAGCATACTCTAGAAAAGACAATGATGCTAGGAAAGGTGGAAGGCAGTAGGAAAAGAGGAAAAGCAAATATGAGATGGACTGACTCGCGGCCTGGACTTTGCAAGAGCGGAGCAGGGCTGTTTGAGGGCATGACATTTTGGAGATCACTCATTCAAGGGGTCACTGTAAGTCAAGGGTGTGGTCCAAAAGTGCTGACTTCTATGAGAATCACTAAAAGTGAAACATTAGTGGGGTGAACCTCTGTGTACCCCAAAACTATAAATTAGACAAGATGGTACAACATTTAGGGAATAATGAACGAAACAGCAATACCAGAAATCTGGTCTGGAGGATTGGCCATTGTGGGTCTTTTTACCCACAGAATGAAGACTGATTAGAAGAAATTAACGAAGTAAGCATAAAGGGTGTTGTGTAGGCTAGTCTTTCATCATGTTACCTTTATTGTGCTACCTGTGCACATACATCTGACTTCCTACACCTCCAGAAAAAATTAGGTCCAGCTGCCAATTGCCTTGGGAGAAAAAGATGAGGGGGAAGCCCATTCTGGAGCAATCCATCACCTGAATGAGATTAATTTCCCAGAAGAGCCCTGGTGATTTTAGGTGGGGGATTTTGGGAACTGCACTCCCCTCAAAAAAAAAAAAGCAATTTTTCCCCACCCCACCCCAGTTAAAGGGGACCTAAAGTAATGGAGACACTTATGAAATTGTAATTAGTAACACACAGTCTTACTGCCATTTTCCTTGCTCTCTTCTAAGGCCTAGTGGGAAGAGGCTGCAACCCCAAGAAGAACATCAAGGAAGAACGAGGGATTTCTGGGTTATGTTATGTATAAGGTTTGTCTCTCTCTGTGTGTGTGTGTGTGTGTGTGTATGGAGGGGAATTGTGCTATAGCAAGCTGTTGCAATTCATTCACGGAAGTATTCAGTGGAAAAACAGGGTCTAAAACTTTATAAATAAATAAATAGATACGTTAATAAATCATTCAGAAAGGTAACATGTCCGTGCTAATGAACATGTGCTGGATACAGATAAAGGGAACTCATAAATGGTTGTAAAAGCTGCCAGTACCATCTTGCCAGGGCATTTGGTAAAATGTTTTCATTTCATCGTGTTCCTTGCCGTAAGGCAGAACTTTTCAAATTCTGCTCTTTTCAGGGGCCAGTTCTATAACTGAGAGGTCAGGAAACTCCTGCTCCTCTGCTGCATAACTAACCCGTTGTGTGGTGCAGAGCGTTCTGAGGCTGGTTGATAGTGCCAAGCAGTATCACATAGCATGTCCATTTATTCATGTTGTTGCATTTAGATCAGCACCGGAAAAAGTGGAGAGGGGGGAAGCATCAAGATCAAGGCTGTGTCGTGCACACACGGCAGGGTGGGAGTGGATGAAAGCCTTTCCCTGAGATTTCATTTGCAGTGTGTGATTTTAATAGCTTTAATAGCTCATTTTAATCAGTGTGTGATTTTAATAACGAGAGGGGTGGAGGAAAGGGATAAATCTCTCTAGGATGGTTTTTCCGGTCCTGATTCTCTCCCCTGCCCTGCCACTGTTACTTAACTAAAGTAATTAAACTACACTGTTTGTTGTTTGTTTGTTTGTTTATTTATTTGTTTGTTTAAAATGTTCCTGTACACTCAACTGGCAAAGGGCCTCGGGGCAGTTCTTAAATATATGTGGTAATGATGTGTTGAATGCAATGGTGCTTTGAATGTTATACGGACCTCAGTTCTCAACTTGCTCAAAGTGACAGCCAGAGTTCGTGGACCACAACAAACTGATGCTGCCCACTGGAGGACGGTAATCTTCTTAATCGTGCATGGCCTGTTCTTCAGAGATGGTAGCCAGCCCCTTACTGACCTCATCAAGGAACCTGCGCTGACATTCTGAGGGACCTAGGCTCCAATACATCACAATTTGAAGATGAAAAGACGATGCAAAGGAATCTTTAGCTCTGTGGTTCCCAAACTTTTTCAACTCACTTCTCCCTTTACTTACTGGCCACTAGTCACAGCTCCCTCAATATGATACTTTGGGTGAGGGGGAGAGCAGGGAGGGGGAAAGTCTTGCCTGAGTAATACCCTGTTTCCCTGAAAATAAGACCTAGTCTGAAAATAAGCCCTAGTATGATTTTTTCAGGATGCTCGTAATATAAGCCCTACCCACCCCCCAAAAATAAGCCCCAGTTAAGTGAAACCCCGCCCTCCACCATTGTGCAGCAACCAGAAGATGACAGGACGGTATTTGAATGTAGATGGTTGTACATGAAAACAATGTAGATTGTTGTACATGAAAAAATAAAGCATCCCCTGAAAATAAATGTGTTTTTGGAGCAAAAAATTAATATAAGACTCTGTCTTATTTTCAGGGAAACATGGTAGGATTCCTCAGCACCCCTGGCTGGGTTTGGCAGTGCCTTGGCACAACGTGGACACAGTTTGGGAACCATTGCATTAGCTGATTGTAAGGAGTTGCTCCTGTTGGAGTTTTTACAACCTTGCATGCTGCCTTCACTGGGTTTGACTGGGAGTGACCTTTCCCGGTTGGTTTGACTGTCAATCTATCGAGTACTAACCAATAGTTCCTTCCTGCTTATGAATTCAAAGGAAGTCCCACCTATCTGCTCTTTTTCCCTAGAGTCTGTTGACATCTGTTTTGCTGAAAGCAGCCATGTTTTTCAGTTGCTGTTTGCTCTGTTCAATGAAAGTAAATCAAACACCGTTTATTCTTTCTCCCACTAATGTCTCAGAGTGAGTTAAGTACCAGTTAATGAGAACAAGGGGTGGTCTACTCTGGGGAACGTGAATCTATTCCGCTCTGTAAATCCCTGTAATTCTGCTATGCAGCTGGAGGAATTTAAAAATCCAGAACTCTGCAACAGCCCTGACCCAACAGATGCATATCTTCTGATAAAAGCAATTCTCCAAATTTAGGAATGAATGCTACAGCATACAGCTTTATGTTGAGGTTAATCTGTTATTTTAAGTATGAGATCCAGGGGACACAGAAAGAGCCTCCCCAAAGATCAAGATGACTGTACACATTCGGGCACCCCCTGGATGACCACAGCGACCTGACGGCTGATCCGTCCACTCTGGAAGCATGCTTGAATAGTTTCTGGGAGGAACAAAGAAGAAGACAAAGAATATGGTAACCAGCACTAGATCCAAATGCATTCAAGAGATGGTTATTTAGTCTCCAGAACACAAAGCAACATCTAACTTAAAAGAAAGATAACAATCAGTTTTCCTTGAACACTAATACAACTATATAGACCTCATTTTCTGAATGTTGTGTGTATATGGGGTAAAGGTTGAAAGTACAGCTCCAAAAAGTCGCAGCCAGCATGTTTACTACTAGCCTACAACTCTCCCTCCTCCACTTTTCTAATCAATAATGTGCCATGAAGTCAATTCTGACTTATGGTGAGCTTTTTTAAGGGTTTACCATTCCCTTCTTCTGGGGATACCCTGAGACTCTGAAGCTTGCCCAGGGCCACACAGGATGGCTCTACTCATAGGAGAAACAGCGGGGAATCGAACTTTCCGTCTCTAGCTCTGCAGCCAGATACCTAAATCTCTGAGCTATCCAAAGACTACTATCTCTCAAATCCCCCCTTTTTGGTGACTTTCTCTGTCCTGTCTCCATGTGCCCTGCTTTAAAGAGAACAGTCCTTTGTGTGCCAATTGATCAGAGAACACTCTACAGCAGGCAACTGATTTAAAGGGCTAAAATCCTATTAGTTCTTCCCACCAGCGTAATCCGATCAGTATAAATCACAGTACAGTGGTGCCTCGCAAGACAAATTTAATTCGTTCCACAGTTAATGCTGTCTTGCGAAAAATTCATCTTGCGAAACGCGTTTTTCCATAGGAATGGATTGAAATCTAATTAATGTGTTCCTATGGGCAAAAAAAGTCAGAACAAAGTCAAATTTGGTTTACAGAGGGTTTATTAAGTGCTCTTTAAAGCCATACATAGTGTGCAGATGATTTTAAAAATTTCAATCAAAAAACTTTAACTTTTAAAACATCATAGAAAAACATTTAAAAATCAACAAACATGAGGCAGGAAGAAAAAAAAGGGAAAACATTCATCTTGCAAACCACGGCCATTGGAACATTTGTCTTGCGAGTCATCAACCCCATTGCCAAAACCATTTGTCTTGTGAGTTTTTTGTCCTGCGAGGCATTTGTCTTGCAAGGCACCACTGTTGTAAATTGCCACAAGTTAAGAAATCAATACAGGCATTTGCTGTTGAATACTGAATTACAGTGGTGCCTCGCTTGACGACGTTAATTCGTTCCAGCGAAATCGCTGTAGAGTGAAATCGTCGTCAAACAAAATAAAAAACCCATTGAAACGCATTGAAAACCGTTCAATGCGTTCCAATGGGCTAAGTACCTGCTTGTCCAGCGAAGATCCTCCATACAGCAGCCATTTTTTGGTGCCTGTCTAGCGAAAAAACAGTCCTGAAAACAGTGGGGGGCCATTTTCTACAGCTGGTGGCCATTTTGAAACCCGATGATCAGCTGTTTGCTGATCATCGTAAAGCAAAAAATCGGTTCCCAAAGCAAAAACTTCAACGTTAAGCGGATTCGTCGTAAAGTGGGGTAATCGTCCAGCAGGGCACGACTGTACATGACTCTGTGAGCATCAGCTAATGCCTGCACTGACTGGTTTTAACTTGTGGCCATTCACTGATGGTGTAAAAGCACAGCAGGATTTTAGCCCAAGAACAATAAAATAAAGAATCCTAAAAAGTGGAACAGGAGTCTTCCCCCTAAGAAGGGAGAGCAGGAAGCCACCTACCAGCAGCCTCAGACAGTAGACTGGGAAGGCAGACAGACAGGTGACCTGCTGGGCATAGACTTTTCCCCTTGGCCAGAAATGGATATTAAAAATAATCTGTGATTAGAAGAGAGTTGTTCTTATCTAACTGTGAACATCTGAGTGTCAGGGTGTGAGCTCCTCTTACCTCCAGCATAATGCAAATCAGCTTGCTTTGTTTAGAGATTGGTCTTCAGGACTTCATCATGGGATTCCTTTGAGGCCTGATTTCACACAGGAAATACTGCCTCAGTTCATTCTCTGCCATATTCCTGTGCTTTCATTTCTAATTATGGGCTATCTCTAACATCTATTTCTGGCCTTTGTTGTGAGATATGGGGCTGGGGAAGGAAAGAAGCACGGGCTGGCTTGCACCACCGGGGGTAAAACAGGTTGTGACATCCCACGGCTGCTGTGTTTGCCACAACCCATCCTCCAGAATTCTTGTTTACCAGGGCCGCACTTCCTAAGAACAGCTTACAAGAGAAACTGGTTTTAAGACTGCATTCTTCCACAGTACATCTCAAACGGCAACCTGCAGGAGCTTGCAGAATAGAGGCTGAGTGCTCATTCTGAAGGCACAGAACAAGTTGCATGACTTTAGTTTAACGTTCAAGGGAGCTACAGAATTGGAGACAGACAATCAGAAATTTCACTGGTCTAAAAAAGGGCTTTTAGGACTCTTAACCTGCCTTTTGTCCCCTCTAGTACACACAGAGAGGAGTGTTGTAAGGAGAATAACGCTGTGTTAACACTCTGTTGACAGGCAAAAGGGCCTTAGAAGGCAACTTGATTTTTATAGAGTACGTAGTGGAAGGATGGCAGAATTGTATTGCCTTTTTGATATTCCTTGATTATAGCCTCCAATATCTCTAACTGTTGGCTATGCTGGCTGGGACAGCTGGGAAGTGTAATCTCAACAATATCTAGACTACTACCAGTTCCTTATGCTTGGAATGATGGCTACTGTACAATGTCTGTTCGGTTTCAGTGTAGTAAAATATGTGCAGGATACAACCAGCTCCCTAATCCAAACAACAAAGTATGATATTGTTGGTTTGTTTTAACACCTTACTTGTTAAAATGAGCACTGCATATGAAATTATTTCTAATGCTATTTTCTTTCATACCTGTAAAAATCATTTGCCAGAGGTGAAAAAAAGGGTTGTTTGTTATATGGGAGGGCATGTTTGTGTAATTATAGCCAGATTGTTAGACTTATTGTTTAAACACACCCTTAACTTGCGAAATCAGGAACATCAACATCTTACCTCTGAAAGAAAACCTATGGGGTGTGCTTTGGCAGGCTCTCCTCCATTTTATTTACTATCAATAGTGATATGTAATAACTATATTCTGCCCAGATTTTTTTTCCAGGTTTCTGCTCCCTCCTATTTGCCTCTTCCTGCTCAGCAACTTAAAAGAATAGAGCAACAGTGATATAAGAGTGCTTCATAGCATGTGGTTAGGTTTGGAATCTTGAATTTCATTTAGCAAAAACCAGCAGTTAAGCTTGCCCTACATAATAAATCTGTCAACAGACTGGTTCATTGTCTGGAGTTGGATGGTCAATGACCTGCTCCAAAGCTTGGATTTAAGCTGATTGAATTGCCTTAAGTCCATGGCGTTCCAGTTTAACCAGTTTGCGGAACAAGATGCAAAAGACTTCCTGGGAAATGTTTGCAATCTTCTAATAACTTGTTCTGAACAGTAATGGCACATTTCTGCAGCCTGTGGTATTTTTTAGCACCGGAGTTTTGTACGCATATATCAAAGCAAAGCAAAAAAGTATGGTTACACTGATAAGAAGATGATTGTCAGCTTTTCCACGCTGATCCACAGACAAAAATGTAGAGTGTTTTTCTTGCTTCAAATTTTCTTGCTTCCTGCTTATCTGAGCATTGATAAGTCCATGGCTCCTTCTCATGGCAATGGAATAATAGAATCATAGAATCATAGAGTTAGAAATGGCCTATAAGGCCATCGAGTCCAGCCTCCTGCTCCATGCAGGAATCCAAACCAAAGAAGATCTGAGAAATAGCTGTCTAATCTTCTCTTGAATGCTTCCAGCACTGGAGTGCTCACCACCTCCTGAGGTAATTTTATTTATTCATTCATTTATTTATTGGATTTATACCCTGCACCATCTGGCAAACACGTAGCGATGTATGGAAGTGAGAGCTGGACCATAAAGAAGTCTGACCGCTGAAGAATTGATGCTTTTGAATTGTGGTGCTGGAGGAGACTCTTGAGAGTCCCCTGGACTGCAAAGAGAACAAACCTATCCATTCTAAAGGAAATCAACCATGAGTGCTCACTGGAAGGACAGATCCTGAAGCTGAGGCTCCAATACTTTGGCCATCTCATGAGAAGAGAAGACTCCCTGGAAAAGACCCTGATGTTGGGAAAGTATGAGGGCAAGAAGAGAAGGGGACGATAGAGGACGAGATGTTTGGACAGTGTCATTGAAGCAACCAACATGAATTTGACCCAACTCCAGGAGGCAGTGGAAGACAGGAGGGCCTGGCGTGCTCTGGTCCATGAGGTCACGAAGAGTCGGACACGACTTAACAACTAAACAACGACAACAACAACAACCTTATAGTTGTCGGCTTTAACGTGATTCATTACCTTCTTGTCCATAGAATCTCTTTTAAAACGCTGATTTTACCATCTCCCACATTGCCTCCTCCAAAGCCATCTTTTTGTATCTCTCATCAGTGATAGAACTGCTGATGGATTCATTCTTCAATTGTCTTCCTGAAAAAGACTGAAATATTTTCAGCGACAGGCTGTTCGCATATTTTAGACTCTGAAGCCCGTTTCCTGTTGAGCAACAGCCTACCCTGTTCATTTCTCCGTAGCTTCCTGAATGAACACTATCTGAGAGAAGACCTTGGGCTCCCAATTATTGATACAGCTGACCAAAATTAGAAATTTGGCATATTGGGGTGACAGCTCTGAAATATCCCTCAAGCCGGAATGGCTTGTGGCCCTAAGATTCAGTACGGACCTCAACAGATTTTAATTTTTCATTATAAAAATCTCCCAGATTTATTTTCTGATTCCTTTCTGATTAGCACCATTAGTTTGTCAGAAACAGCTCTAATTTTTTTAAAAAATTATTTCACCTAATTGTTTATTTGCCCAACATTTTGAGCTTTATTTTTCTCTTACGAGGTTGTATGCATGAATTCCTTTAACATATATAAAATTCCAGATATTTTAAAATCATGTTGATATGCTTCCTGTTCTCTGAACCCTCTCCCCTAAAGGGCTCCCCCTCCTTGGTGTCCTTCAGGTGGCAAATATTTCTCTCTTTAGACATAGTTTTAACAACTGCACTGGGTTTTATGAAATATATGCTATAGAAAATGTTTGCTGCTTTTCACATGTGTGCGTTTTAAAGTCTTTTAAAACTGTTTTTAAATTGGCAGGTTTTTTAAAAATACTGTTATGTGTTTAGTCATTTTCTTAATATTATAATTTAAACTGTGTGTTTGGTTGCACCTGTTTTTAATCATTTGGGCCTCTACCATGGAAGAAAGACAGCACATAAATAATTATATGTTAATCCTCCTCTCCCTTCTTAGGTTAATTTCTCTATAGTGGAAAGGCTTTGAAATAGAAAAATGTATATATAATTATAGGTATATATGAATCAGCAGATTGTCAGCCCTTTCATTGTCAGCCCTTTCAGGATTGCAGAATACAAATAAATAAAACTAACGGTATGGACACCCGCAGTAGTGGACAGTGATCACATTTAGCTTTCCTAAAACATCACGACACATCTTCAGCCTTCATGTTTTAGGAAACGGGTTGTTTATTTATGGTGGCAAAACTTACGTAATTGTAGTCATGGCCTCTAGTCATTAATGCTGGCTGCAGTGGTAAATGTGCCCGAAGCGTAGGAAATATGTACTCAGGTATGCTGCAGATGTAGTCATAAAGTTGGTAACGCTTAATAATAAATATTGTTTTGAACCACAAAGACAACAAGGCCATGGAGATGAGCGGTTTAACCATGGTGCCAAACCTCAGGCATTGTTACAAAATATGTTGATCATGACTGAAATTGCCAGCAGTCCCAAACCAGATGTTTCCAATTGTTTCTTCATATACTGTGCCTATTGTTGTGATCCTGGTTTTGGAAATAGCATCTAGGTGCTAATTTTGATAGCTGTTTGGAGAAGAGTGGTTTGTTACAGCACCTTGGAGGTGAACAAGGGCCCAGTGGTTTCCATGTAGGCCTCTGCCATTTCACTGTTTTGAACCACATTGCCTAAATTAATGTGGACCAGAATTTATCAGACAAAATAGATAGATAGATAGATAGATAGATAGATAGATAGATAGATAGATAGATAGATAGATAGATAGATAGATAGATAGATAGATAGATAGATAGATAGATAGAGAGACAGACAGACAGACGGACGGACGGACGGACGGACGGACGGACGGACGAACAAACAAACAAACAAACAAATAAATAAATAAATAAATAAGACAAAAATGTTGTGGCACCTTAAAAACTAGCTGCTATATTTTAATGTGAGTTTTTGTGGACTCGTTTTTGTTTTTACAATTTTTCTTTTGTTTTTGCCTGATATGCTAGCACGGACTAACAGGACTAACTCTCCTAAAATTATAGTAGGTTTTAGTTATCTATTTGATTTTGCACTTTCCGAATGCAGTTCTCCATTCAACAAACATATAAAGAGATGCTTTCAAAATGTGTGCTTTACTACAAAATTCAATTGCAAATGTCGATTTTGAAACAAAATATTTAAAAAACAGTACTCTAAGGCAGCGTCTTTAAATTAATTGTTTAAATACAATTTTCAATGCAAAGTTTTGTCTGGACTTTCCATAAAATGTGCAAGTGATAAAGTCCAGAAATAAGGGATGATGAAACTATTGTTTGACCTTCATTTTTGTATAGTGACTTGCATGATATGAGTTGGTGGTTAAGTCCTATGGAAGGCACTGTGTGTTTTCTGCAGATATCCCAAGCTTCATAACTTGTGTACACACCTGACGACCATATCTACTCTGTCATCAAAGCTATTTTCATGCATTGTGGGACAGAATATGCTTTACAAATAACGCATCATTAGAAGCCAAGGGCACAATTACACTATGAAAACAAATTGGGAGATGAATTGGGGTTTTGAAGTCAGTTTAAAGTTCCATGTAATAGTCATGTGGTTTTTGGGTCGAGATGTGGTTTTTGGGTCTTCGTGGGAAAAGTTTTAATCCAGTTTAAAACTGTCTTGTATAACAGTTGAGGGAACGACTCTGCCCAAAACCTGTGATCCTGGCATCCAGTACTTGGCAAACCCCACAGACGTTATTTACATTGCCAGAGGCATCCATATATGCCAAAATGTTTTAAAATAAATTGATTTTATAAATGATTTAAATAAATGACTTGCCCGTAGCTAAGTAAAATACCTCAATTTCTGGGGGGGGGGGAAATCAATGCTTCTCTGTGTGTCATTTAGTCAGAATTTTTAAAATCAATTTCAAACGTGATAATCCTAATTTCCCCAGATGTTACTTTAGCCCTCATAATCTGCTAAAGTTCCAGATACATGTTTCTAGGAAACTGTAGTGATTGAAGATTTCCCACTTTCAAAGAAAGCCTGTGTTTCCTTTCCTATAATCAGTCACAAAAAAGTAAGGTAATTTGCATATTAGGGGCAGTGTGGAAAGCTGTGACAATTAGATGTTTTCAACACTTACGGAAATCCCTTTTTCTAATGGTGCCTGCAATATATATTCATTTATTTATTGAGCTTATATACCGCCCATTTAGACATAGTCTACTCTAGGTGGCTCACAAACATGTAATAAAAACAATTAATATGTAATAAAAACAATTAACAATTAGAATAACAGTTTACAACATTAACACAAAACAGAATAGATAAAGATAAAGAAATATAGTTTGGCCTTTAGGGAATGGATATGCTTTTAGTACACTATATTCATATATTGGCTTTTAAAAGCTGAGTAAGAGTAGGGGCTGATTTTTGTTTGTTTTGTTCATGTGGGGGAATGCTCCTCCCCAAAGTTGCTAAACTGTTGGTTTAATCTACAGTAGCAAGGCAAACCCTCTTGGATGATGTCACAGCTGCTTCTGGGAGGAGCTACTGCCCATTCTTCTTCTTTCTCATAGGTGATAGAGAGCTTGCTTAATTGCCTTTCCTTGGGCAAATCATAACAGCATTATGTAACCATTGTCCTATATGAATTCTGTCCACTATCTGTATACTGTCAACTATCTGTGAGCTTGTAAGGTTAATAAGACACAATCCTACTGGGGGCAGGGCAGTCGTCTCATATGAGGTCCTCTCCTTCTAGTTGGCCATCAGGAGCACTGCTGGTAGACATCCATCCTTGTGTGTGGCTGACTTCTTTAACTTCTCTAAGACTATTTGCTATCCTATGTAGTCTATGTGACTACATAGACTATCAGCCTGCTCATTTCATGACACCAACAGTTCATATGTTTTAAATTAGCTTTAAGTCAATTGTATTTTAATAGTATGTTTTGTTTGATTGTGTTTTAATACAATGTTGTGTTTTCTCTCCGTATTTTAAATCTCATTGGGAGCTGCCCAGAGTCCCCACGTTGATGAGTTACAGACATTGTGGTGGGATAAATGAATGGGTAAATGAACTTAACTCTCTTTTTCTTTCTTTACGGACTTGAAATGAGAAGTACTGTGCTGGAGAGATCACGTAAGAAGCAGAAATGTTGGTGAGTCAAGAGAAGCACACAAAGTATTTGCATTCTTGCCATTTTTCTGCTGAGCTTTGTTTACTACCTAGCTTTCGACATATCATCCAAGAGCAGACTTCATCTGACATTCACCTCATGTTTAAGCAAGCAGCCCTAACCTGGCTGTTTTAATCTGGTGCTGGGCCCTAATCTGAATTTAGCTTCTCATGGGCATCAGGACCCTAATTGCACCATGCCAGCTGCCATTTGGGACGTGGTGGCACTGCAGGTTAAACCGCTGAAGCCTCTGTGCTGCAAGGTCAGAAGACCTGCAGTCATAAGATCGAATCCACGCGACGGAGTGAGCCCCCATCGCTTGTCCCAGCTCCCACCAACCTAGCGGTTCGAAAGCATGCAAAATGCAAAAATGCAAGTAGATAAACAGGTACCACCTCGATGGGAAGGTAAACGGTGTTCCATGTCTAGTCACCCTGGCCACGTGACCACGGAGGATTGTCTGCGGACAACCGCTAGCTTTATGAGTTGGAAACAGAGATGAGCACCGCCGCCTAGAGTCGGACATGACTGGACAAATTGTCAAGGGGAACCTTTACCTTTTTAGCTGCTGTTTGTCTTGAACAGCATTGAGTTTTAGCAGAGAATGGCTATGAAGACCCAGCTTAGATTGGAAGGATATTCTGTATCATCTGGCAGCTCTTAATACGAAATAAACAAAAGTGACCAGTTAATGCATGTCTGTTTAAAAACATGACTAATGTCGCATGACATTTGACCCTGAAGCAGATAAAAAAGGGGAAGGCTCTTATTCAGCTATTGTTGTTAAAACAAATAGCTAAATAAATAGACTTGCTAACACGGCCATTCCTTCAGGTACTTGGGTAGATCTCTCTCATTGCTTAAGATTTTGTCATCCTCCCACCTAATTGGTTCATCAGGTATGTGTCTTCTGTGGACGTGCATGTGTGTGCCTACATCATGTTACTATTCTGTTAGACTCCTGCCTTCACTTTATTGATGCAAAACAGATGAAAAGGAGAAAAAAACCTTATGACATGATAAGACACAAGTCATACCTAGACCAGGCTTCTATGCTCAACTAGGGTCTTCTATGTGATTTTTCCCCTCATCCTCTCAACTGGGGGCGGGGGAATAGAGTTGTTGGTTGCTTATGCAATACATTTCCAACAAAGGAAGTTCTGTTGAACTGTTAAGAGGACTTTTTATACCTTCTGAGCTTCCTTGTTATTATTACTATTTTTTTTTTTGCTTGCCACTGATTGTACAGTTGAACCACAATTTACACAAGCTAGATTGTTGCTGTTGTTTGTTAGCCCCTCCGCGGATTCATTTCACAGCCCTCTCTTGGATATTTAAAATAATTTTTCTGTTGCTATAACAGGCCATCAAAACAAAACCAGATAGCCAGATCCAGCCAGCATTTCCTTCCTTTCTTTGTTTCTACTGTTAGGTTCCACTTGGCCTAGAAAATTTTATTTTATTTACTGTCATTTGTAGGCTGCCTTTCTCCTGATGAAGGGACTCAAGGCAACTTGCACCATTAAAACATACAAAATTAGAAAACCAATATATAATACATTAAAAAGTAATTAAACTATAATAATAACTCAAAATACATTGATTAAAAAGATTTAAAACTGTAAAACACACTTACTTAGCTAAAAAACCAGCATGCGGGACTCCATGATTAAAAACCGATTTGAAAAAATGGGTCTTTAGTTGTCAGTGGAAGGATAAAAGGGAGGGGCACCTACCTAATCTCGTGACAGTGAGCATTCCAAATCTGAGAGCTGCCACAGAGAAGGCCCTCTCACGTGTCCCCATAGAGCACGCCTATGAGGGCAGTGGGACCAAGAAAAGGGCCTTTTGTGAGGATCTTAACAGCTGGGAAGGCTCACATGGGGTCATAGGGTTCTTCAGATTGCCTGGACCCAACCTATGTAAGGCTTTATGGGTAATGACCAACACTTTTAATTGGATCTGAAAAAGACTGATAGCCAGTGCAGTTGTTGTATCAGGGCTGTTACATGCTCCCTATGACTGCCCCGTTGGAGACAATCCTTGAAATTTCTGAATTTATCAATATTAATCAGTTCACCCTCCTTTTCTTTCTTTGTCACATTCATTTACATCATTTTTGAAATGTTGTAGGGGGAAGTGCTGCTTCCTTTTTGAAGAAGCAAGAAGCAAAGTGTCGTCCGCTGGGAAATGCCAAGTCATTTTTAAATGCAGAATGTTGTGCAATGCCCTAAAGTTGGATGCAGGTGGGAGAAATAGCAGTTTTTGTCTACCCATGACAGATGGTGGTGCTGACCCCTATCTTCCCATGTGCGTTACACGTGGCTTCAGAGAACAGAAGTGAATTGCCACAGTACCAGTACTGAAAATGTTAGATAGCAGAAGTGGTTTGGAAAGAGTAGGGTGTATTCTGTCACGCAAAATACAGATGAACAGGAATAACTAAAAAGGAAAGGCGAAATATCCCTCTCCTCTCATCTGTTTGACTGCCCAGCTTTGTGGAATACAAAGACTTTCCAAAAAGAAATTGGACAAAAGGAGGGGATGTGAAGGCCCATGGCTTCCTTGTGCCCATCAGCTTCTTTAAGTATTATTTGAAACATTTATATTGTCTCTTTCTCCCCCCCCCCCCAGGATGGCTTTCAAAGACAGTATACAAGACTTTACTATACAATAAAATGACTGTATTCAAACTTAATAAAATCAGTGAAACACAAAACAAACCAAGAGATTAGCAGCAAAGCTATGGTATCAGAATTGAGCAATGTCATTCTATAAATTCCTGCTCCAAACTAATTCCACTTAGACTTACTCCCATGTCTGTCTGTCTAGGCCTGCAACTTAAATAACTGGACTTATAAACTAATTCTGTATCCTACAGCACAAATCCCTTTACTGTTGCTATACTTATGAGTATGCTACTGGGCCAAATTCAGGGTGCTAATATTAGGTGCTAATAAAGCCCTAAACAGTTTAGGATCCCGCTACCCAACAGAGCACCTCTTCCTCAGGTCAATCTCCCATCCCACCTGCACCTCCTAATTAGAGATGGGCATGAACCAGTTTGTCCCAGTTCATAAAGGCAGCAACGCAGCTGATCAGCCACTCACCAGGCCCAGCTTGCTTGCTTTTTCCACCACCTTGGCTTATCTGCCAGTCATGAGCAAGAGCACAGACTTTTCTGCCCCGTCCTTTTATCTGAGTAGGAGAACAACCGAGATGGTGGGGCAGAGAAGCCTGAACTGTTGTCAGGACCGGAAGATCAGTTGAGGAGGTGCAGAACAACACTACCTGTGCTGCTGCTTTTACAAACTGGGATGAACTGGGATGAACCGGTTCATGCCCACCTAATCCTTGATGTTGTGGGTAGCCACTCTGAGAGGCCCGAAAATCATCAACCAGAAACCATGCCTTCTAAATAGTGGCTGCCTTGCTATAGAACTCTCTTTCAATAGAGGTGCATATGGCCCCCGCTCTCCTGAATTTTTTCGAAAGCAAATAAAAACCTGGGGTTTTAGCCAGCCCTTTAAATGGAAATTCTGCTTCTCTTCAAATGGCAAAGAGCTTCTGTGGTATCTCCACAAAGTAAGCCCCAAATCATGCAATGGGAATCAATACCTGGCAAAAGATAGAGTAAGCTTATGCAAGAGTCCAAACACCTATATATCTCATTCACCACAGACAGGGAATGCACACGAAACATAACCCATTCACATTTTATGTTAATGAGTATGAGTATTTAAAAATGTCAAGAGAAACGGTGGGAGGGCAGGGTAGGAAGTTACATAATGGTTAGTATAAATTGTGCTAATATGCAAGACACTACCACACTGTGTCTGTCTGTGCTCTAAATACATTTTAATTTATTTCTTGAATTAATTAAGAACACACACACACACACACAATGCCACAACTTATGTTCATGTGTGTTCCCCATAATTAAAATATATTCCCTCCAGTGAGAACATTTCTTTCTGGATTGGTGGCTCAGCCAGAGACTTGCCATCTAAGATTGTGTTTACCTCCCAACAAGCAATCATAAAACAAAGCATGAATAAAATGCAGGATCCAGAGGTGAAGAAAATGTCTGCTGTGACCAAAAAATGTCTTCTGCCCTCTGACAGACTATTCCTTCTATATATGCATGAAGTTTTGTCTAGTTTGAACTATGCAAACATATTGGCACAGCGCAAGAGGGCCAGCAGTTCTCTTAACCAGTGGTGAAGGATGATGGGAATTACCATACAAGAACATTTGTGTGGCCGCAAGTTGCGGCTGATGCCAACAATGCTAGACTATAGAACAGTAATAATGTGTCTCTTCATCAAGGTTGTAGCGGTAACAAGAATTTCACCAAGGCACTTTTGAATGCAAAGACAGACTAGAGAAATGAGTCAGTAATGAGTATTAGATTAGGCTATAAGGCCTTTATTTAATATTAATATTTGTAAAATATTGTTCAAGTGCCACTTGACCCTCTTCTCCTTTTTCTGTGCTTAGTATGTAGTCTCTGTTATATGAGTCATTCCTATAAACATTGACTCATTGCCTTGATACAGCAAGTGGTTACTTTCCCTTTACTTTCCCTTTACAACCTGGGGCAGTGTGGTACGTACTTCAGAAGATATTCAGCAGCCTCGGAGTTCCAAAATTAGGTTGCAGTTGGCTTGTTACGTTTCTCATCCAGTGCCTGCAATATCAGCTGCTTTTATCAATCAAACATTGCAGATCAAACACCGTAGACAAAGGTGTTTTATGTTAATTCACCTCAAACACAGTGGTCAAAATCCAACTGCTTAGCAGAGTAAATAGAGTAGGCCTACTCAAATCAATGGGGATTTGATGAGTCAACTCCTCCATAAATTCCATGGATTCAAGTAGGTCTACTGTAGCTGCAACTTGCTATGCTGAAATCAGGGATTCTTAGAATAGGCCCATTTGAATTAATGGAACCTCTGGAGGAGGTGACTTACCGAATTCCCATTTATATTCAATGGCTTATTCTAGTGCAGTTTACTATGCTAAGGATTTGGGTCAATATTTTTCAGTGACAATAATTATGGGGATGTAGGCTGTCAGTTCTTATACAGCAACTCTATCGATCTGTTCAGTTTGGTCATCCACACGGTCCAGTGGTATTGGTTTCCCAAATGAAGCACATTAGTATTCCTTTAAAACAGAAGCAATAAGGAATCTTGCAGTAACTTAAAAAGTAACAAGTTTTATTTGGCATAAGGGAGCCTCCCTCCTTCAGATGGATCCAAGGAATGTTTTAAAGAACAAGGGGCTGTAAGGCCCTGGCTCCTTTTCTGTGAACCAGAGAAAGCATGGTCATGCCTCCAGGTCACTGTTCAAAGTACTAGTCAGAGTTTCTCCAGTTGGCAGTTCAGCTAGGGTAGTAGCTTCATTCCCCCTGCTCCTCCTGGCTAGGGTTTTCTTGAACTTGCAGCCAAGATTCCCTCTAATTTTCCACCAGTGCTGGAGGGGGAGCCCCTGTGGGGTTCCAATCATGACCAGAACCAAATGGCCAGCAACACTGGCCACAGGTGCATGGTACCAATGCAGTGCTGCATAGCCACGCACTCATGCTACTTAGAGGAAACATTGCTTGCAGCCCAAAGAACTAATTTTTCTCAAAACTACATCACATTAATTTTCAATATCTGAGGTTAACTCATTCAAGGCTGAAAATATGTCTTTTTGTAGCTTCATTCTCAATGAAGTGCAAAATATGGTATCCAGTTTGGGCCTCCTTTTTTTCCCTGCCCTTCCCCCTTCTAGAGAGGCTGCAGCTTTGTGGAGGGAGAGGGCCCCCTTTTAGAACATCTAAAATGCACCATATAAAGCATGTTACAATAAGTTATTCTGCATGTCACTGTCATGCAGAACATGCTTTATGGCTTATTGCTAAAAAAATACACCTTGTTGGGAACAAATTCATGATGTACCAGGTTAGTGGTTTTTTTGGTGTATTTTTATATTTTCCTCAAATGAAATAAAACAATTGATTATGTACTCCTTCTCCATCAGTGCTGTAAAATGAACTCTAGATCCCCATAAAGAGGTGACTATTTTGGCCACTTGCCTCACAATTTGTATCAGATTGGGCACAGATGAATTTGAATTAAAAGACAGTGACTTCATGATGTAACACTCAGTGTGGGGAAGTCTGTTGTGGAATTGTCTTTTCTGGATGGGTAATCATCTTTTCCCCCCTTCATCTGGTGTGAGCTAAACAGTGGTTCCCTACCTTGGGTCCCCAGATGTTCTTGGACTAAAACTCCCAGAAGCCTTCACCACTAGCTGTGTTGGCCAGGATTTCTGGGAGCTGTAGTCCAAGAACATCTGGGGACCCAAGGTTGGGAACCACTATAGAGAGTGTAGAAGAGATGGAAAGTAAGCCCTACGTAAATATATTGATGGTTATTTACTGTAAGATACTTATGATGTTAGATATTTATAATGATAGAATAACACATGGCACAGAGAACCTCAACCACAAACCTGTATTACTGTAATGCCAGTGCAGGGGTGGGTCATATGTGACTCATAAACTCCACCCAGAAAATTTCCTCAACAGAACAGTGTATGGCAGACCCCACACAATTTATCCCTCCAAAACTACCCATTTTGCAAAACTAGAAGTGGATTTCTAGTCTAGAAATTTGTTATTTTCCTTTTTTATGTCCGGGGCGGGGAGCATTTTGGCAATCAGTATAGCTTACCAAGGACCTCTGGAGCATAAAACTGGCCTCTGGAGCTACTGAGGTTGACTTCTCTACCCTCATGAAACACAAGTCAAGTAAAATTAGGACTGTGCCAGAAACATTGTTATATAAGTTTCATATCATGGGGAGAAGCTTCAGCTTGTGCAGTACTCAGCATGATTTGCTAGCTGGATAGGTATATATTATTTGTTCAGCATATTAAAAGAAACCATGCATTTAAGACTTTAATCAGTGGTATCAAGGTTACCTTATCACATATATAAACATGTAACACTATACTCGTAAACACATGGCTTTAAAACAAAGCAGGTTTCAGCTTGATCCTTCTGTTTGATTTCAATGAATTCCTTCCTCTTTGTTCAATACACCAAGATGGTTTGTTGTCCTGGTGTCGGAACATTTCCTCATCAAAGGTGCAATGCCTTGACAGAGGATTCTGTGGCCAGGTCAAATCAATTGCCCTGTGCCTGCTTCGCAACCAGTATCTCGGTCACAACAGGATTATCAACATACCAAGCTTTCCATGAACTTTATTTCACCATTGATACAGATTGTGGTGAGTATTTTTCCCAGTGCCAGAGGAGGTATGTCTGTATATCAGTTGCTTGGGAACCCGAGCAGGAGATGCTGTTATGCTCATTTTCTGCTGATGGATTTCCAATAATTGTGTGTATGTCCTGTACCAGCAAGTCCAAACTAACATATACTGACCGTATTAGGGCTTTAGAGTTATTTAAGGAGTGGTTTTACCAGTTTCATTTCCTCAGTGAGTTTCCATGGCTAAACAGTTGGAGCCTACATGTATTGCTAGTTCTTGCCAAGTTGAAAGTGTGGTCTCTGTTGAAAATTAAAATTCGCTGTTGAAAATGCCTAAGGTCCAACCCATAGAGCTGCTAAAATGAATGTGAAATAATTGCCAGGATGTAGAAGAAAACATGAATAAGGCATATGATCCATTCAGTTCATTGAGTGGACCTGCTCTAGTGGGCACTAACAGTTCGATTTAGCCCTAAGATTGTCTTCATTCTCCCTCTCTTTCACCCCACCACAATCTTTTTTTTTAACAAATCCTACACACTGATACTAGTAGCATGCATAAAAAACAAAGTACTGCTGTTGTGGGGGGGCTGATGCACCCAGTGAATATGAATGCATCAGATTAATTATCCGCACTTGCTACCATCTTATCTGCTTGTCCCCATGAAAATGAAATTTGCTCATCTTTAGCCTGCACAAATATAAACATTGACACCACCATGAACCCCCACCCCCCCAAAAAAACACCACACACAAGGAAGCAGGTATCTTGAGAAACATTTTGGATGGCAGAGAAGTCAATGGTTAAAAGTAGGGATCTGACATGTATTCAGAAAATGTTCTCATTCTGAAAAATTGTTTGAGTTTCATGCTGAGATTTCCTGGTGAGCTTTCCTCCCTGCAGCAATGAAATTTTTCCAATTTTCCACAAAAGCAGGATCCTGGTCTTATTTCTCATTTTATTTATGAGAATATGAAGTGGAATAATCTCTGGTTCCATCCCCTAGAGCAGTGGTTCCCAACCCTGAGTAACCCAAGTGTTCTTGGACTGCAGTCCCCAGAAACCCCGGCCAGCATAGCTGGTGGTGAAGACTTCTGGGAAAATCAGTCCAAGAACAAGGTTGGGAACCATTGCCCTAGAGAAATTGTCTCTCTGTCTGCTAGTGTGATATAGTGCATAAATTATAGACCCTGGAGCAGAAAGACAAGGGTTCAAATTGTCGTTCCATCATGAAGCTCACCAGGTAGCCTCTGATATCCCTGAAAAGCTGCCCTGAGCCACCTTTCAGCCACGGCCCCAATCTGAGGACCTCTGGGTGGAAAGTGGCCATTTTAATTTCCTACCAGGGCTCTGATGTGCTGTCATGCTAGAGTATTATGGGAAATAAAAATGCAGCTCCATTGGAATGAACATTCTTGCTGCTAACATGCCAGGTGAGTTGACAACACATCTTACATGGGAAGTGGCACTTTTGTGAAGGTCCCTTCATATCTGGATCTGGCCCTGTCTCTGTTTTCTTGAAGACTTCTTCAAATCCTGATCCGGCCTATATCTCAGATAAGATTTTTCATAGCATTTTTATGAGAAAATAAGATAATCCAATGACTGTTTCTTCAAGTTGCTTGACATAAAGGTGGGACACAAAAGTAAAAGCTAAGCATTGCCTGCCCCACTGAGGTCAGTTAGTTACATTGGTGGCTTTTTAGTTTTGCAAATGATTGAATATTCCTTGGCTATTGAATTTAGCCTTCCAAAAGAGATCCGCCTGGCACCCTTGCTGGGTGTTTTTAAGAGCCATTTAAAGACTTGGCTCCTTAGGCAGGCCTTCCCTCCTGTCAATTCCTGAAATCTATCTTCTTGTTTTCTATCATTCTCCATCTTGAATACATCATATTATTGATTTTATTGTTTAACGTTATGATGTATTTATGTTTTTATGATATTTTATGAAATTTGTAAGGTGCCCCGAGTAGACAGTGTCTAGGGGGGCGGGGTAGAAACCAACCAACCAACCAACCAACCAACCAACCAACCAACCAACCAACCAACCAACCAACCAACCAACCAACCAACCAACCAACCAACCAACCAACCAACCAACCAACCAACCAACCAACCAACCAACCAACCAACCAACCAACCAACCAACCAACCAGATAGAGAGATAGAGAGATAGATAAGACAATAATGTATACAGTACACCCCTCAGATGCTAAAACATGTTAACATTACAGCCTTTTTGAGCATGGAAAGTTTGGAGGCTAATTTCTCTTCTATTTATATTTTCTGTTAAAACAGTGAAATTAAACCCAGTCTTTAAGAATGTACCTTCAAACAGATAAGAGAAAGAGAGGATACCCTGAGCAGAGGAAGCGAATTTGTTTTATCTCAAATATGCATTTCCTGTTAAAGTAATGAATTTAATTTAAAGAAGCAACATGTCCCGGGGGAAAAAAAGAGGGGGTGTAGAGAATGAGATGGCTGGATGAAAGGAAGTCATCATTTTCTGATGACACTATATTGCCTGAATATGCAAGAGTAAAATGCATACAATTTGCATCATCCAATCATATTTCTCCCCTGATTATTTTCTTGAGTAATACACAGTATACTCAGACAGGGACTCTGAATGAGCAGCCGCCTGAGAGATTTGTCTGGCATGGCTTTTAATAAAGTCCTATAAGTCTCGGATTTTTTTCTTCCTCTGGCGAATAATTTCTGCATTTTTCCTCCATGCAGATCTCACAATGGTACCAGCCTTTCAGTGGTGAAAGAGGCAGGCTGTTGCTCCTCTTATTTATAGTAGCATTTACTTGCTTTGCCCCGAGGCTGCCTAAACTCATCAATGTTTTAGCATCCCATTATGCTGGCACATCAAAAGACAAAGATGACTATTTATTCCAAGGCAGGAAGGGAGGAAAGATATATGTATCACAGTTAGAGTTAGAGGCCATGATCCAATACAGATTTAGATGTACCTGAATATTTTACTTTCAGTGGCCAGTATTCTACTGCAAGTCTCAACAGGATATTGAGCAGACCCATTGTTTCATTTATGAAACAATGGGTCTGTTGGATGTCAACAATGGGTTGACATCCAATTTGGACACTGATTGAATGGGCCTGATCTTGTTTAGGACTAGCAATACAATAGTGGCCAGTGGTTTTAGGCACACTTATAATTACAAGCCATCAAGTAAATTCTGGCATGGTGATCTTTTCTAGTATTTACAGTACTAGGTACAGAGCACTTAGAACTGTTTTACTAGTCCCTTCCTCTGGAGGTGCTCTGGGACTGTGCAGGCTGCCCAAGGCTCCACAGGGTGGCTGTTCTCCCTGGCCTCTGACTCTGCAGCTGGTTATCCAACTCATATAGCTATCGAACTAACTTATCTCTGCAGTCATTGGTGTTGTACAAGCAAAAGGGAATGGCTTTGTACAGCTCTGCTTATTAGTCTAGCTACAGTCTATCCTGAATCAGTCTGGCTTGGCAGTTTTTACACATACCTTAGCTATATTGTGCCTTGACTGCTATAATATGTTCCGGTGGTGCTGCCCTTTACGAGGGCCTGGGATCTTCAGATGGTTCAATATGCGGTGACTAGGCATGACATGGAAATCACATTACTCCAATACTGAAATACCTCCAGTGGTTACCAATTGCTTACTCGGCCTGATTCAAAACGTTAGTTTTAACTTTCAAAACCCGAAATGCTTTGGGGCCTAGTTAACCTCAGGATCACCTGTCTTATTGTGAACCTGTCCATATGTCAAGATCTTCAGGAGAGGCCCTCTTGAAAATACCAACAACTGTAGAGGCCTGTTTGACAGGCAGGTCGAGAGACAGAATTCTCCCTCATGACTCCCAATCTGTAGAATGTCAAAGCTGCAAAATTTCTATTCTTGCTGCTTTTAGTTAAGCTATAACTCTATGAATTAAGGATTTCCAGAAGGTCCTATCATTAACAACCCTTGTCAGGACTAATTAACCCAAGGTGGTGGTCACTTATTGAATCAATCCTTTTTTCCCCCTCCCCTTTTTCTGCTGCCTTCAACTTTTCCCGGTATTATTATCTCTTCAGGGAGTCTTGCCTTCTCATGATGAGCTCAGGTTACAACAGCCACACTTTCCTCATCTTTGCTTCTAGGGAGAGTTCAGATTTTATTTCATTTAGCACCCACTTATCTGTCTTTCTGGCAGTCCATGGTATCCATAAAGCCCTCCTCCGACACAACATTTCAAATGCATCAATATTTTTTCCCCATCAGCTTTCTCCAATGTCTGGGTTTATGTAGTCATTTGGAATATAAAAGACTGGACAATCTTCGACTTGATTTCCAGTGACAATTGCTCTTACAAGTCTCATTCTTTTTCTGATTTCATGTCTGCAGTCTTGCTTTGATTGATGATTGAACCAATATATGCCTCTTTCTGTACTTGCAAACGATAAAGGCATTTCACCACAAATTTGCAAGAAACTACTTCAGGTTTTTAAAAGGTTAAGTTTGGGAGATCTAAAGCAGTAGGGTCATCCATTCCTAGTGAAGAAAAGATTCTGAAAAGACTCTAGTATCTTTGTATTCGCGAAGGCTTTCATGGCCGGGATCTAATGGTTGTTGTGGGTTTTTCGGGCTTCTTGGCCGTGTTCTGAAAGTGGTTCTTCCTAACGTTTTGCCAGTCTCTGTGGCTGGCATCTTCAGAGGACAGCAAACTCTGAAGATGCCAGCCACAGAGACTGGCGAAACGTTAGGAAGAACCACTTTCAGAACACAGCTAAGAAGCTCGAAAAACCCACAACAACCTCTAGTACCTTTCCCTGCACTTTTAAAAAGCAGATTGTTGTATCTTACTGCATTGAATATATTTTGGTGTTGTTTATGTTTTTTTGTTGTTGTTTTGTATTTTTCCTGCAGACTGCTGCATTATCATCTAAGCCCCAAACGATCTTGGAACCAGACAGAGATGGCCACCGGCCGTACTTGCTGAATATCCTGGGAGATGCATCCACAAAGCTATAATCTTCCCTAGCTCACTTATGCACAGTGTCAAAACACTGGGGGTTTGCCAAAAGGTAACCACATGTCCTTCTAAGGATGGTTAATAAATTATTTCCTCAGGTTTTCCAAATCTGCACAATTTCAACCTTATCACAAAGCAGAATTTTAAAATATTTTTTATCTTTTATAATGCGGCTCACCAAAAAGTACAGTATAGGAAAAATGCAAGCCAGAAACATGTTTTGCATTAAAAATGCATATATTTTGAAAAAAAATATAAACAAAAATCCTTTATTCTGCGAGGAAACAACTTGAAAGATACATACATTAGAACAATATTGATTTTAAGAATGAATTCAAATATGTGTATTTGAAAAATTCACTTATATATACATATTTCTGTCGCAGAGAAAAACAATTTTTGTAGAGGTTGGGAGTTTGATTCCCTTCTCTACCTCCACGGTGAAGAGCCATTCTATGTGGTCTTGGGCAAGCTGCACAGTCCCAAGATGGGCCCAGGAGAAAGAATGGTAGACCACCTCTGAGTACCTTCTACCTAAAAACCCTGAAAAAGGTCACCATAAGCCAGAACTGACTTGACAGCATACGATGGCGATGGTTAGGAAATGGATTGGAATGAAATCAACATTGGAAAAGTGAGAACCTAAGTGAATTTGATTGTGCAAAATTTGCTGATCCCTATATCTGATATAAATAAAGGCTTTTCACTCTGTTTTTCTTGTTTCAGAGACAGGTATGTTTTTATGTCTCCCTTTAACAGCTAAACATATAACCATAAGGTTGGGATGGGCAATCTCATGCTCAAATGTGTCCTCACTAAAAAAACAAAACGGGCAGTAACCCAGTTGGATCAGGTATGGGACGAAGATTTTCATCTCCGATTTTGTCCCAATCCTCTGTACCGTTTCCCTGCTCTTTCTGCCATTCCACTGGACTGATTAATGAAGGTATAAACACAGTCCTCTTCTTTTCCAAATATTCATCAGTGTCTAGAAGAAAACCTGAAGTTTGTCATCACTCACTATCTCTCCTGAGAGACCATGTCTTGCCAATACATAGTCAGTCTGATCACTGACATACTTGTGATATACTCCTTTATGCTGGTATATTCCTATATATTTCTAATACTGATCTTTAATACTCTAATTCTAATACTTCTCTTTAAATTGAAATTCTAATACTTCTCTTTAAATTGAAAGAAATCTATTCCCACCTTATAATTCTTCTAATTCTGCAATCCCAATAAGCAGATATTTTCTATACCATCCATTGAAAAACAAGCCACTTTCAATGTGGTTTGGTCTATGACAGAACAATTCCAGAACTTTGAGTCTTGCATTGGCTTGTGCATTTTGACACTTCAATCCTTTGCCTCCCATTGCTCAGCATGAACACATGGAACAACAATTAAGCACTGTCCATGGAAACCTCCTTCTTAGTTGTTTCTTTGGGATATTCTGCATGTTACAGAACAAAGTGAAAGACAGATAGGCAAGCAGTTTATGGATTAGGGTAGGGGCGCCACATCTCAAAATTTCAAGATGACACCCTTCCTGGTCGTGCATTAACAGTGAGCTCATGATTCCACTTTGAGCATAACAGCACAAACTTGACAATGGCAAATTGACGCATCTGGAAACTCTTTCCTCCCATATCTGTTGTTAGTGTTTCTTTGCCTTGGCGCATTACTTTGACATACGTGTCATATTTATGCTTCTTCTTTTAATGTTTCATGCAGTAATCAGGACATGAAAAGTAAAGGCCACAGCAAGTTGAGCAAGATTTTACCAGATTTAATGAAGGGATGAATTCAATTTAATGTGACTTCAGCGAAGTACAAAAAGGAAAAAGCAAGAGTAAAAATGCAATATGGAAGAAATGTTGTACTCTATGATGTGATGTTTGCAAAAGACCACAGCTGTTCGCAGACAGGCTGGAAAACCTCTTGGGCTGATGGGGGTTGCATTCAGGCGCCCGGAAGCAGGGGCAGGTGTGGGCCGTTCTGCTGCAGGGTGGTTTCCTCTTTCTACTTCTTTCAAGTCTCAAAGGAGAGGCATGCCCGCTTCCTGTGAAGATCGTGTGATACTTTCCTGACACAGCGCAGCGACCTAGTGCTGAGCTTCTGGCTACTGAGAAGTAATCAGTCTAGAGATTGGTATTAGGCAAAAATTAGTTATTAACTTATGAGATCCATTTATTCCTGTGCAAGAGGATAAATAACCTTAAATAGAGATAAAGCCACTAGGGCTCGATTCTGTGCTTACAGGGAATTCCAGAAAAGTATTTTGAACATCCCTGATGTTCTCCAGTTTCAAAGACTTGAGATGTTTTCGGCCTGATTAGAAAAATATGAAGGATCTCCAGGAAGCCTAAGAAGGAATCCTGCCTGAAAAACTGGGAGACTGGAGCCAGAGTTACCAAGGGTCTGACATGAACTCGTATATGATACTTTTCGGACAACAAAACTCGAATCTCCAGGTAGAGTGGTCATGCTGGCCAGGGGATTCTGGGCTTTGTAGTGCCCGCAGTGCTCTTTCTAAGCTCTTTGTACTATACAACTTCCTATATTTTAGGGGACTGCTGCTTTGCCTAGTTATGGTGAAAGACCAAAAATAAAATAAAAGAAAAGCCTTCCCTGAGAGAAAAGAAAGAGAGAAGCAAGCCTAAAAGTAGTAATCTATATATTCATGTAAACATCGATCTAGAAAAGGGAAGAGAGGAAAACAACAGGGCGAGCTGTCAGGCTTTTACTCTATGTCCTGGCATTCTGTTCCACCAGCTCCGATTGTCATCCTTCCCTCCACAATTCAGGAAGGCTTTCTATTTCATTTTGTTTTGTCTATCAGACAGCTATATCTTTACCTGTTCATCTGTACCTTCTGGTTTTTCCTCCCCCTTTAAAGGCTTATTTTTACTCAATGGATATGTCTTCAGAACCTAAGTAAACATGTTTTTGGCTTGAAAGAAGAAGGAAAAGTGCAGAAACAACAAGGAAGTTTCAAAGCAGGTGATCCGAGTATGTGTGGGGGCAATCACACAGAAATTGGCAGCCTTTTGTCCTAGGAAAGGGGTGCAAAAATTCCAAATCGTGCTGCAAAGAGGCTTGGGACCATAGGTTCAGAAGACTTACATCAATTCTCACAAACATTTACCACTAATTTTTTGGACTCTCATGTAAAAATTTTTCGCACCATCCATGAAAGTGTGTTAAACCTGAAGAAGTGACATTTTCTCTATGAAAGCTTGCAATAATGTTTGATTTTTAGTGGTTCAATAAAACGCACTGTAACTTTTGGGCTTATTTGCAAGAGTGGACAAGAATCTGACAGATTTGCTTTCTCCTGCCTTTGAATGTCTCATGTGCCTTATATCCCATTTTATTAAATCCCTTTTGACAAAAGAAACACTAATTTTGTGAAATCCAGTAGGTACCTCTCATCTCAGAATGGATAGACCATGTTTCATTTGCCTATGATGTAGCTGTTTAAGATTAGGAGCATGTGTCACAAAAGGGTGACTACTGGATCTTTTGTATCCCAAGAAGAACAGCAAAGGACCTCACAAGACACATTAATAAATGCAAAATGAATATACTTTATTACCTATTGATTACTCTAAATAAAGAGGTTTCATGCATTGAGCACATTCACACCTCATAATACTCATCAAAGAGAGAAAAAAATCTTTATTTGCATTGTCCACATTCCAAAGAAAGTGTTGTTGTTGTTGTTGTTGTTTAGTCATTTAGTCATGTCTGACTCTTCGTGACCCCATGGACCAGAGCATGCCAGGCCCTTCTGTCTTCCACTGCCTCCCGGAGTTGGGTCAAATTCAGGTTGGTAGCTTCGATGACACTGCCCAACCATCTCATCCTCTGTCATTCCCTTCTCCTCCTGCCTTCACACTTTCCTAACATCAGTGTCTTTTCCAGGGAGTCTTCTCTTCTCTTGCGATGGCCATAGTATTGGAGCCTCAGCTTCAGGAGCTTCAGCTTCCAGTGAGCACTCAGGATTGATTTCCTTTGGAATTGCTAGGTTTGTTCTCCTTGCAGTCCAGGGGACTCTCAAGAGTCTCCTCCAGCACCACAATTCAAAAGCATCAATTCTACGGCGGTCACCTTTCCAAATAAAGTAATTAGTTCCAAAAACCTTTTGGTCTCAGCAGACAAATTATGGTTGCCCAGGCCCTCTTTTTATATTCTTTTTAATAGGTTGCTAGCTGGGCATGCACATTAGATGTTTCTTCCCCCCCCCCCAGATATATGGTCATTATCACTTACTAGGAAGTATGGAATGTTTAATGTGTCTTCCATCACTTAGTGGGCAGGTGTGGAATCTGCTTTGCTCAGGAGGATCCTCATACCAGGGTCTTCTTAATCCCCTTTGCTCTACTCCCAGCAGCAAATGTTTTTTGTCAACTTAGTTCAAAACATTCACAGTTCAAAGTTGAATTTCTCACAATGAGGGCTTCTACCTAGAAGTACAAAGTCCCATAGTTCCTCTGGTTCTGTTGGTCTCCATCTTTGTGTCCTAACTCTCTCTCTCTGTTCTTCACCTTATTCCAGGCCAAACGGCACATACCTTACACATGCCAGGAAAATAATAGTTAATAAAAACAAAACCGTAGCAGTCCTAACTTGCACAGATATAGTTGAATACATGCAGTTTCGCAGGCTGACACTGAAGAATTCAACGTTCAAAGTATTCTGCCTCAATGGACAAACCCTGTCATTTCCATCCTGTTTGTGAAGACATGCAAATATTGGCAAATTAAAAAAAAAAAAAAAAACAGAACCAAATAACACTGTTATCCGTCATTGCTTCTGAGTCTTCTGTCAAAGCATGTCAGGATTTTTTTATTTTCTGGAATTGTCAAAATTTTGTTGCAGAATAACATAGGGTAAATAATAATATAAATGGTAATAAGTGTGTGCTGTCCAGTCAGTTCCGACTTATAGTGGCCCTTTTCAGGACAGAGAGCTCTCGGTTTTCCATTCTTCTTCGGGAGCTGCCCTTGTGCTCTCCAGCTTGCCCAAGGCCACACAGTCTAGCTGTTTTTCTGGGAGACAAGAGTGTGGAATCAAACTCCCAATCTCTGGCTCCACAATCAGATACCTAAGCCGTAGAGCTATCCAGCCAGCTTGCAAAATAATGTCAATTCTTAAGATTTTCACAGAACAAAACGTCCCTCTTAAACTACCTTCTATGTTCAGATGTGTCCCTTTTAAACCATTGTTTAGGCTAGAGGCATATTTTCTTTATCTCCCACAGCAAGCAATATAGGGTTTGTGTATTTTATTGAATAGCGGAACAATTCTTGGGTATAATTTATCTTCTGAGATACACAAAAGCTTCAACCAGGGATCTTATTTGGATCAACTCTATTGCCCCTACTTATCTATTTTTGTTCCCAAACACTAGGGTTGGGTAACAAAAGAAAAGCCCTCTCTCTTCTTCCCTCCACTCCTTTTGGCTTTCCCCTCCTTTCAGAGTTGGGGGAGGATGGTAGAGTGTGCAAATAAATGTTCAAGGGTAGATCGGACATTTCAGAACTCACAGGCCTGGCTGGAAACGTTAGGACATGAAACATGGAATCCCTAATTTTTTCGGTGCCTCTGGGCGTTTGTGTGGATATCCTCTCTCATCTTCTCACCCGGTGATATGTCTTTAGCAGCGATCTCAGTTCTTTCCTGGGCCCTAATTTCTAGCAATTTTGTTGATGAAATTTTTACAAAAATGTATGGATGCCCCCTGGGCCAAAGGTAGGATGGGAGAGGCTTAGCAAGCCTGGATTTGTTTACCTTGGTTTGGCATCTTTATCTCACTTTAAAATAATACTCCTAATGATAACAAACCACCCAGCTACACTTTTCAGCAGAAACATGTCTCTGCAGCACGGCAATCAAAATTTCTCTGCAAAGTCTGTTATAATAGGAATGTTTTTTCAGGCACGCGGCTCAAAGAGATGTTGAGCCTCTCTCTGGCTGTTCAGGTTAAGGCAGATGCAAAAGTGGCACATGGAATGCCAGTGATACTTTCCAAGCAATTCAGGAAATTTCAGGCAAGTGGCACCTTATAGAGTTTTGTAATGCCCTTTAAGTATGTGTACACATACTTTTGGTATGTACACATGCACGCACTTAAAGGGCATTACAAAACTCTATAAGGTGACACTTGCCTGAAATTTCCTGAGTATGGGCCTAGCTAGGCATGAGGGTATCAGATCTCCTCTGTCACAGCTAACGGGAAGGGTAGTAAGTCTGCTTAGATATCTTTCCTCATCCTTGCCTTACCATGTATGTATGTATGTATGTATGTATGTATGTATGTATGTATGTATGTATGTATGTATGTATGTATGTATGTATGTATGTATTTATTTATTTATTTATTTATTTATTTATTTATTTATTTATTTATTTATTTATATCCCGCCTATCTGTAGCGGAGTTTTGAACTTCTTGTACAATTCCTTTTTTATTACGCAATAGAAGTAGAGAGAGTTACAGAGGAGAATAGCTACAAGTTCCCCAGAGTCCACCCTTTCTCATTAATTGGAACTTAAAGGCTCAATAACTCACTCTGAGACATTTGTAGGAGAAAAAAAAAACAAGAAAACATTTCTTTACTTACAGTTACAGTGGTGCCTCGCAAGACGGAATTAATCCATTCCACGGTTAATGCCATCTAGCGAAAATTTCGTCTTGTGAAGCGTGGTGTCCCATAGGAATGCATTGAAATTTAATTAATGCATTCCTATGGGGGAAAAAGTCAGAAAGAAAAAAAAGTCAGAAAAAAGTCACCAGGTACAGTAGACTGAGCCCCGCTCCTCACAATGCCTTGGTCGCCCCGGAACAGCCAGACTCTGTGTGAGCAGAGCACCAAACAGCTGAGAGTCGGCAACCAGCAGAGAGTCGGCAGCCATTTTGGAGGGGCAGCAGCCATTTTGAGAGGCAGCAGCTTGCGAGTTTTCGTCCCACGAGGCATTCGTCTTGCGAGGCACCACTGTACAGTACTTGGAGTTACAGACTTGTGCACGGACTAAATGTAAGGTTCTGAGTTCTTCGTCCTTCTGCATGTCTTTAATCAGATTTCTTAGTTAATAAACAGAAGGCCTTGTTTGGGTCTTACTGCCATTCCACAGAGTAATTATGTCTTGTTCCATAGTCATAAGCTCTGCGCTAGGCCACTGCACTTTGCCAGTAAATTAAGCACCCTGGTTTTCCTCAGACATTTGCCTTGAGCACTGGTTCCCAACCTGGGGTCCCTAGATGGACTACAACTGCCAGGAATCCAGGCCAGCACAGCTAGTTGTGAAGGCTCCCAAAATGAATTCTGAGCCTTGGAATTGAAGAATGAGAAATAATAAGAACGAAAAAAAAATCAAATTAATATTTCCTCTAGAAATGGACTGGTCTAGCATACTTTGCAAACATATAATTTCAGGAAGAAAGAGAAGTGGATGATGTTCTGTTTCTGTGAAGATGATGGAAAAATATTTTTAAGATATTTGTATAGTTTTCCAGTACTTTTTTCTGAGATTGCTTAGGGACATTCTGGGATGTTAGATTTTGGATACATAGCACAGAAGGTTTTGTGGTGTCCCACAAGGAACATTAAACACCACACAGCCATTCATTTTTATTAGTAACCTTCTTTAAACTTTTTGCTTCAAAAACCAAAGCAATCTCAAATACAAACACTCAAGAAAACATGAGGTAACAAAGTTTTTGGATGTGGCCGGGTAAAGTTCATTTCGTGCCTGGTGAATTCATAAGCCCAGAGTAGACCTTTGGTCTAGATGGGCAGGATAGAAATCCTATAAATAAATAAATAAATAATAAGCTTCAGGGCCTATAGAAGAGAAGGCATTTTAATTCTTTCCTAAGCATGTGTGCATATGTTGCCATACACTCTCTTAATTTATGCAGATTTTAATGTTTTTCTTAATATGTGCACAGGTACATATTCTTCCTCTTGACTATAACTTATTTCTACTACAATGTAGGATGAGGAAGTAATTATTTTTTCACTGTTGTAATGAGTTATATTTTCTAATTCCTTTGCAAGAGCACTGTATAGCATTTTGGAGGCATTTTCATAGTCGAGTTTCAAGTTTCATAGATTCCATTATGAATCTAAGGGTTTTATTTTATTTTTTAAAGTACCATAATACAAGATAATGAAAAATAAGGAGTAGTGGAATTTTTTTTCCAAAGGTGTAATGTCTAAAGACAATGCTTACTTTCTAGACACTGTAATGAGTAATGCATTACTTTTAAAGAGTAACTTTTTAAATACAGCTTGAAAAGCTTATAATTAAAAAAAGAGGAATTTAAAAAAGAATCTGAAGTTCACAGCTTCCTCCTAGCCAAAAGATAAGCATACCATTTAATTACTACTCTTGTAGACCATGATGTGGATAAATTTGTCACAATTTCCAAAACTTTTTTCCATCCTTAGTAGAGAGTGACAGATTAGTTTCTGAGCGATATTATCCATTTGTTAGTTATAACTTTGCGAACTCCCTGGACTCTGGAAAGGCTAAGTTTTCTCTTGCTATGTCTCTGATGGTGACTTCTCTATCAATCTTCTATTTTCTGTGGATGTTCTTATCTTGGCGCCTATGGATTTGCGCATGTATCTTTCATCAACTCTAATGGAAAATATGCCGTAAGTCCCTTTAATCAAAGTAAGGCTATCAATACAGCCTGTAATGTGGAACTGTAATACTACCGTCATCTCAGACATCTGTCATCGAGATATTGATCAGTTATTTACTCTGTAAAGTGTGTGTGTGTGTGTGTGTGTGTGTGTTTGGAGAAGTTATAAAAATTTTGGCCCAGTAATAAAAGCCTTTTGAGTTCCTCTTTATACCAAGAGCCACAGAAAAGCAAGATGGTGTTTTAAAGGGCTGTAGAGTAAGTTCAATATGACCTTTCAAAAGGGCAATTTATTTCTTTGGACAGCACCCTGGAAAATGAAGCAGATAATGTTATTGGTTACAGCAGTGACGAATGGATCGCTTATTATATCTACGCACCAGAAAACTACTGTTGTGAAACACCTAATGATATCCTGCAAGCCAGAAAATCCAAGGTACTTTACCATTAACAACGTGCAAGGCTCTCAGGCTAGGAAGTGATGGGTTTTTTAATCATCTGTGTTCATCAAAGATGGATAGAAGGCAACTGAAAGTGGCACAGAAGGGGATGGAGACTTTTTAAAGCACAAACATTGACAAGAGCATGAGAATTCGGCAGCATATGGTATAGATGAGATTTTTGGATTTCTTGGACTATAAATCTCATATTTCTGAGAGTTCTACCTCACAGGCTGGCATCTCATAGACACCTAATTGTAGCTCACCTAAGAGAAAGGCCTCAAGTTGAAAGCTTTCAAGCTTGGCTAGGCCTAGCTCCACCCAAGTTTTCTATGCTTGTCCCAATGCTAGCTGGAAGCTTTTTTTTTCTGAACAGGAAGTTAGATATGGCTATGCCTAGTTCAGTCTCAGAGCCTTCCAGTTGAGGCCTTGCTCCAAGGTGAGCCAAAGTTAGGTGTCTGTAAAGTGTGTGTTTGAATGGAGAACTGTAAGCTGGTGACTCTTGTTTTGCAGAGGATGTGAATCTGTTGTACGTTTTAATTCGAACTTTACTGATGCTGTCCACAGTGCTGAATCAATGGAGGAGATAGTATGATTCGGAGCCTCGGGGAAGTCCTGCAAAGTGATCAGAGAAGGAAATCCTCTACCACAAACTTTTTTTCTTGCAGATGCAGACACTTCTCCTTGCTATTACTTGCATTATCATCAAATATTTGATAGTCATTGGGACAAAAAGGAGGAAAGCTGGAAGGGACTGAGGAAAGGCTTAAAATGGAGTCCTTTTTATCCTAGTAAGCAGGAAAGCATGACCAGAAATGACCTAAGGTCTTTTATAGGCAAACTAGTGATTGCTTGCTTGCTTGCTTGCTTGCTTGCTTCCGTGTTTGCTTGCTTGCTTGATTTGATTTGATTTGATTTCTATACCGCCCATCTGGCTACCAAGGCCACTCTGGGCGGTTTACAAATTCAACAACATTATAAACAAAATTGCAATAGATTAATTGAATGTCAACAGCAACTAAAACAACTAAAATAATAAACTAAATTTAAGAGTTACTGTATTTAAGTGTTAAGGAGAAACAGAAAAAACTATAGTGTCCCATATCCAGCTGGAAATCAGTATAAAAGGAAAGGAGGTAGAAGAACAGATGTGAAGGAACATTACGTAGAAAAATATACAGTTGTACCCAAATCAGACTCACAGTTACATGAAGAAATTGTCCCATGATTTCATGCTCCTCATGACTTGAAGCTCACTGAAGCCAAGTTTGAACAAAACATCAATGGCATGCAAAATCATAACAGAAAACAAGACAGTCAAATTTCAATCTCCAGCATACTTCTGTAGGGCTGAGAAACAATCCTAAGTGAAATCATTGCAAGCAAGCAAGCAAGCAAGCAAGCAAGCAAGCAAGCAAGCAAGCAAGCAAGCAAGCAAGCAAGCAAGCAAGCAAGCAAGCAAACAAACAAACAAACAAACAAACAAACAAACAAACAAACAGAAAACCACCCTGATGTCACTCGCTGTGGGCAGCGTTAAGGTAGATGGATCAATGATTTGGTCTCTGTAGCTGGGCACTGTTTCTCCTTATACAGTACTGATAAATTAACCAACAAGAGATTCCTGTAAGGTCACACAGTGCTGCAGCTGGGAATTTAGGCCTATCTGTGCTCCTCTTTGTGCAAAATCCTTGCTCACATCTAGGGATTCCAAAGCTTGCATCATATGGGTGGCACCTACTCTGTTGCAGGCAGGTGACAAAGCAGAAACTGAGCCCAAGATCACATAATAAACTAGACTGACAATGTTCATATGCTTAGCCCAAAGAACATCCTTTTGACGTTTCTGTCACTTGGAACTGATCCATCAAAGCAGCTCAGTTCAGCCCCAGTCTGGAAAAGTTACTCCTTTGGATTATAGCTTCCAGAATCCTTCCATCTGTGAGGTCACCATCTGTGTTGGTTGCAATCTAAAAAAATTATGTTCTTGACTCTGAGCTCTGGATCAAATTATATTGCAAACATTTCCTGAACTGGGCCCAGTCAGACTAATTTATGACTAAATGTGTCTCCTTTTACCATAAAATCCCCTTTGCATAGAAAGCTAGACATCAGGAAGCAGCATTCTGGCTTTATATTGCCCCAATTAGTTTTCTATATGAAGGCCTTTTGCATTATGGGAATTTAATTAAATACAAGAGGGAGGAATATTTTTCAAGTGAACAACATTTTGAAAGTGCAGGATCAGGTCTGGGAAACATAATTTTTGTCCCTTTATATCTACTACTCAGAAATATTTATTTCTCATTCCCAGACAGTGTACTTTAGAATTGCCATTGATGCATAAATTGGCAAATTTCAGGGCACTGGCTGAAGTCTTGGGAAACTGCTGTGATTCCCCACATTTCCAGGTGAGGAGACAAATATCAGTACAAATGGCACTAAAGAAGATTTTTTGGAATTGAGGTGATTTTAAAGCCCGGGCACCCACCACCACTCATTCCCACCTAGTACCAGGTTTGTGCTGCATTTGTATGCACCGTACACTGCAAAAATACGATGATATTGTTGTACAACAGAACAAATCAACATTCTGCAAGGTGATTTGACAAATGGGGGCAGCCCAAACAAAAATTTATAACTTTGAAACTGGACTTCAAATCAGCACCAAATATGGCACAGATGGAGCAATCTGTCTGCTCTTGCCCTGTGCCAGATTTGGAGATTTTTGGGCAAAATTATATGTTTTTAAAACTAAAACTGTTTTCCCCCCATGCAGCAACATGCAACGTTAAATGCCCCAAGATTTAAAACAGATCAAATAAATTGAAAATACCAGTCTTGCTTATTTTGAAAGAGAATGGTTGGCCCCACCTGCTTTGTTTTGATTTGGATGGAGTCCAGGTTGCAGTGGCTGAAATACTGATCCTCAAAAATGGCGTTTCAAAAAGGTAAAACAGTGACTTTCTTATAAACAGAACATAAAGCTTATCAACAAGAGCCTTCCAAATTAGTTACATTGTTGCAGCTTTGTGGACCAGGAAAGGAGATGTTTGGAAAGCAGTGAAATGTCACAGAAGCAATCAAAAGACAGGTTTTCTTTGAAGAGTAAAAAAATCTCAGCACCCCAGGCTTGCTTTAATAAAGTGACAGCATTTCAGAAGGCAACATTTTGCCATGTATCTCCAGGGCATTACTGTAGCATACAATTTTGTAAGACTTGTTCAGAATATTTCTACCTTACAAAAGCACAGAGCAGTTGTGTTTGTCCCAGCCCTGAGTGTTTTCAACAAACATTCTCTTAGTATTTCTCATTCCAGTCTCCAACTGGAAATAAAGTCTAGCTCTTAGGCAATCTGAACGTTTGACCCTTTCAGTCAGAACCCAATTAGCTGACTCTCAGGAGGAGACTGCTTTAACTTTCTCTTGGCCAAACAGGCATTAGTGTTGGCAAAGGGATTCTGTGTCTGGTTGTAAAAATATTAAAACAATAATCTAAATAATAATAATTATAGAGAGCCATTATTCAGAAACCTACCTGTTTACACTGTGAAATTACTGATTTTTGCTTTGTGGCTAGGGATGATTTTTATGAGGTTACCAGAGCTTTAGTGCTTGATTTAGTGCTGGAAAAACTATAGGATCTCTAAAGTGCTTCTAACATCTTTTGCCCATTCTGAGTTGGACCTACAGATTTGCATATGCAATGCTTATGCAAATTAGCACCCTCTTTTCTCTTCTGCTTTGGCTATTCTAGGCCATCTAGTCCAGCATTCAGAGTATGTAGCAGCCAGATATATGCCTCAATCGGTAGCCCATAGAATGATATGAGTGCATTAGTGCCCTCCTGGGATCTCGAGTGTATCCATTGCCACCAACAGACTCTTCAGAACCTGATACAAGATGTTCATTCTTCCTTCAGCTAATTTTTCTGGAGATACATTCCATCCATATGTGCCAAGTGGACACCAAAGCCTTTTTTTTTTTTACATATGCTGCATTTCCTGAATGTGTCTTCTGTGAAGAGATTGGCTTGCTTACATGGGCATCCGCATCATTTCCTTTCTGGCTGAAGCAACCGTGGTGTCCTACATATCACTTCCACCTGGAACGGCAAGTTTTCCCTCTGTGAAAGTATGTCAGTTTCAGGGGGATGTACAGCCAAATCTAAAAGGCTTCTGGCTGTATGGTGAATATACAAGGATTTCATTAAGAACCTGATTCCTTGTGTAGAAGTAGCCGATGGAGGGGGGGAACGCCTACCAAAAAACAAAACCTCACTGTAATGTCTGTGAGGCAAGTCGGAAAAGTATCATTTCACACAAGGATTGGGAGGGTGACGTATACATCAGGGAATGGCTCCATTCTGTCATTCACATTTTTCAAGATTTTTATTATTTTTCAGCTTTCCAAAACCGCAACCTCCCCCCTCTTAATTTGGTTCTTTGCAGTCCTGGCAGTGGGAACACACTTCCACCGGAGTCCTCTTGGCTCAAAGAAATATGCCCTTTGAGTCCCACATTCGCTTCACACAGTAGCCAGCCAGTTGCCTTTGGAAGCCCAGAAGCGAGACATGAGTGGACCAGAAATCTTCCCGCATTCAGCTCTAGTGGGAGGAAGCTGGGAGATGCCGAGGGAGAAGAACTAGCCACTCCCCCCCCCCGTAGCATAATTTCATGCATTTCTATCATGTGTTCTTTGCTTGCCCTTTTCTAAGCTTATGACTCCCATATATTATTTATGCCTCTCTGCAGTTGCTCAGGCTCATTGTTACAGATCTGAGAACAAGGTATGCCTCCTCTAGGAACAAAGACAGTTGCCTTTTGGTGAATGAAGCTGTTGGTCTTTCTAGCACGGTGCTGTCCACTCTAACTGACAACTGCTCTCCATGGTTTCAGGCAAAGCTCTCTTCTAACTGCTCACGGATCTTGTTGGCCTGTCTGAAGTAGAACTGTGACAAAGTGGAGAGGACCTTGATCTTGGAACCACCATACTGGGCAGGGATGAGGGCCTTGAATGCCAGCGATAGGCCCTGTTGGTCTCCCACCCACGTCCTAACCAGACTTGACCTGACTTTGCTTCCAAAATCAATGGGATGGGTTTATTCTAGGTGGTTTGATGGCATACGTCCCACCTCTTCCTGTTGGGAGTCTGGTGTCCTTAGACTGGTCCTATAATTAGAACTCAGAAGACTTCGCTTTCAAACAAAGAGCACAACTTTGCTTAATTTCTCTCCTTGTTAAAATAAGCCACACGCGATCAATCATAGTCCCCAGTGAAGGAGGTGAAGGAATAGTTTAGACTTTAGGAGAGCTTCTGGCAGCTTTATTGCAGTAGGTTAGTCATGTTTAATTTTCCAATCTGCATAAAAGCCATTCCTCTCTCTTTTATTTAACATCAGACTGGAAAGTGTTTTTGTCGCAGGATGTAATGTTTGCCTTCCTTTTCCATCGTCTTGACATTCGTCAAGTCACAGTTTGCTAAGTAGCACTCTTTGCTTTTTGCCAGGTTAGTGATCTTTTTCCCCCACAAAACTTGGAGAAGAGTGTATTCTTGATTCTCAGGGGGAAAAAACGCAATAAAGAGTTGCATTTAGAAAACCACACCACCATCTGTCTGTCCTTTGGCAAACACTTTTAATCAGAAGCCAGATTCTGCACATGAAGTCCAGTGACGCCAATACAGATGCCCACATTCAGTCTAGAGTTGGTTACTCTTTGACTGGTTATGACATCTTGGACAACGTCCAGAATATAGTGTGCTTATTTTACGTTTTTGGTGATCTGACTTTTGTTATATGATCAATGCTTTCTTTGCAAGGAAAGTATTGAGGCCTTAGGCCTTCCTTGAGGAGACGTACTTAAGCCCAGAGAAATGGAGAATGAGAAGCTGGGCATTTTAGCGTAGAGAAGACGGAGAGGTGATGTAATAGCCAAAGATCTGAAGGTTGCCATGTGAAAGATGGAGCAAGCTCATTTTCTGTAGCTGCAAAGGGCAGGACCTAAAGTAATAGATTCCATAAAACATAAGGGCCCTGCTGGATCAGGCCAAGGGCCCATCTAGTCCAGCTTCCTGTGTCTCACAGTGGCCCCACCGGATGCCTCTGGGAGCATACGAGACAACTAGATATCTGTCTCCTGATACCCGTCCCCTGCATCTGGCATTTGGAGGTACCTCCCTTTTAAGCCTGGAGATCATGGCTTGTAACCTGTGATGTGATGGATTTTTCCTCCAGAAATCTGTCCAATCCCCTTTGAAAGGCATCTAGGACAGATGCCATCACCACATCCTGTGGCAGGGAGATCCACAAACTAATAACACGCTGGGTAATGAAATATTTTCTTTTGTCTCCCAACTACAAGGAAGAAAATTTCAAATGCTAGGAAGAACTTCTTGATAGTGCCGTTTGATAGCAAGATGAATTTGCCTCCGAGGTTGGTGGACTGTCCTTCAGTGTTTTTGTTTGTTTGTTTGTTTGTTTTAAAGAAAAAAAAGAAGATTAGATGGCAATCTGCTAGGGATGCTGTAAGCCAGGATTTCCTGCTTTGACAGAGGGTTGGACTTGATGATCCTTGGGGGTCTATATTTCTATGATTTTAGGTTTAGGTGTAACCTTCTGACAGATTTGTGATGGAGAAGACTGTCCATAGCTGCTAGTCATGGTGGCTATATACTGCTTCCAAAATCAGAACACCATGCCTTTGAATTACTGGGGAACAGAAACAGAATAGGGCTGTGGCCATCATCTTGCCCTACTAGTTGGCTTCTCAGGGACATCTGGTTGGCTGCAGGATGTGGCACTAGATGGAACACTACCCTGATCTGCTATTCATTGTGGTGGTTAAAGCTTAGGTGGTTGCCCCAAGGTGCATATTGGCCTATGTTACCTATCTGTATGTGGCTTCATCTTGGGAGCTCCACTATGGCACAAAAATGGTCACACATTGGGAGAGGGGGTTTCTTCCAGGTTTCATTTTGCCTCACATTTTGTAACCCATTTCTTTAATGCTTGGTGGTGAAAGTTAATGATTGTTTTTGTAACCTTACAGATACACATTCTTTTTTTCCTCTCTCTCTTCTGTTCTTCCTCCAGCTCTTCTTGCAGAGTTTTGAACTTCTGGTTAAATTCCTCTAGCTGCACAGCAGAAGTCAAGGATGAGCAGAGTAGAATAGTTTCAAGTTCCCCAGATTATCCCACCCCTTTCTCATCAATTGGCACAGTCTCAGTAACTCACTCTGAGACATATGTAGGAGAAAGAATAAAAGATTTCATTAATTACACCTGAATAGCAAACTAACAAAACAGCAGACTGCTTTGAGCAACAGACTTCAACAGACTACAAACTTCCAACAGAAGAGAGAGAGAGAGAGAGAGAGAGAGAGAGAGAGAGAGAGAGAGAGAGAGAGAGAGAGAGAGAGAGAGAGAGAGAGAGAGAGAACTCAGAAGAAAGCCAGGACTATCTTTCAACTCGGAGGCAAGAAAGGAATAATAGGTTAGGACTAGACAGATTGACTCCCTTCATGGATTGCTGCCTTGTCGTGGCAAAGGGGTTGAGTAATTCAGAGAAGCTATGGGCTATGCCGTGCAGAGACACCCAAGACGGACAGGACATAGGACTAAACACAATCCACCTGGAGCAGGAACTGGCAAGCCACTCCAATATCTTTGCCAAGAAAACTCCATGAACAGAAACAAAAGGCTAAAAGATATGATGCTGGAAGATGAGCCCCTCAGGTCAGAAGGCGTCCAACATGCTACTGAGGAAGAGCGGAGGACAAGGACAAGTAGCCCCAGAGCTAATGAAGTGGTTGGGCCAAAGCCAAAAGGACGCTCAGCTGCGGATGTGCCTGTAAGTGAAAGGAAAGTCTGATGCTGCAAAGAAAAATACTGCATAAGAAGCTGGAATGTAAGATCTATGAACCTTGGTAACCCGGATGTGGTCAAACAAGAGATGGCAAGAATAAAGATTGACATCCTGGGCATCAGTGAACTAAAATGGACGGGAATGGGTGAATTCAATTCAGACAATTATCATATCTACCATTGTGGGCAAGAATCCTGTAGAAAAAATGGAGGAGCCCTCATAGTCAACAAAAGAGTGGGGAAAGCTGTACTGGGATACAATCTCAAAAATGATAGGATGATTTCAATACGAATCCAAGACAGACCTTTCAACATCACAGTAATCCAAGTTTATGCACCAACCACCGATGCTGAAGAGGCTGAAATTGACCAGTTCTATGAAGACTTACAACACTTTCTAGAACTGACACCAAAGAAAGATATTCTTGTCATTATAGGGGACTGGACTGCTAAAGTAGGGAGTCAAGAGGTGTGCTCTGGTCCGTGGGGTCACAAAGAGTCGGACAGGACTAAACGACTAAACAACAAGAGCAAGACAGATTGACAATTGCCCAGCCCAGAAATGTGTTTCCCAGCCACATGTCCTACAGGCAGATGCGAGGTTGCAAAAACCCCAACAGTTCTATACATTCATTCATTTGTTTTCCAGAATTATTCTTCTAGGGTTTATTCAGCCTCCACCACCAGTGAAAGATTGAATTCCTTCAATTGCTCCTGCTGCTTTTCCTTCCCTCCTACTGACCTTTCCAAGCACTGCCTTCCTCCTGTTTTAAGGATGCCATGGAATTAAGAATGCCACCACTTAGCCCTAAGTCAGAAGCTCTGGCATGGACATTTGCCTCTTCTGTTCACTTTCACTTTCACCTTTTCAGTCCAAGCGTAGCCCATCCTCCTTTCCCTACCAAAAAAGAAGAAAATGTGATCAAAGCATCCTCTCTTCCTGTACAGATCCCTCCTCACCCACTGCTGCCTTTCCCTTCCAGATAGGCTGCCATAACTCTGTGTGGGCAAACAGTTATGGCAGTGCTAAGCTGTCCCCCAGGACAAAGTAACACAGCCCCCATGTTTTCCGAAGGAAGAGCAACAAAAATAAGCAAACAGTTCTACAAAGTATAGTAAGAGGAATATTGTATGGATACCATCAGCGCAGAACAGAGTTCATAAAGGAATAACAAATCCTCCACATGGAAGAGACCCTGACTTGGACTGGGAGAGAACAAGAGAGGAGAGGCTGCTTTATATGTTTTTTCCTCTGTTGTTGGTTTTATCTCCTTCAGTCATTGTTTTATTGCATTAGTATTGTATTCAATATTCATAACAGAGTGAACACAGCCCAGACAAAGCTGGTTACTGGGTGTTTTTGAAGTGCAGGGAATGAATGAATAATTAAATTGCTGACTCCAGAATGTATGAAAAGCACATAGGCACAACAAGGGATCCCGTGCATCCTTTGTCAGATCAGCTGTTGTTGTATCCTGATTGTGACGAGGAAGCTTTTACAAGGAAAACAAATTTCTATGAGAAATGGTTTTAAGGAGGGACACTGGGCATAGCATTGCTCTAAATTAGTAATTAAATAAGATTCTGGAGTTGATCCCTGGATAGAGTTATATCTCAGTGGTGCTTTCAGTCTACATGAACTGATGTTTCTAGTTCCATCATCATCCTTTGGATATGCTACACGCTCACTGAAATCCTGTTCTTAGTGTAGTAATTCACACTAGAATAGGTCCATTGAATCAGTTGGGATCTGGTAAGTCAACTTCCCTGTAAGTTACACTGATTTAAATGGGCCTACTCTAATTGTAACTTGCTTTAAGTTACTACTCTAAGTCACAATTAGGGTTGAATCAATGCAACTTTCAGAGGGTGGAACTCACCGAATCCTCATTGATTCAGTGGATCTACTCTAGTGCGACTTACTACAGGAAGCAATAAGATTTTGCCCAATGTCTCCTATCGGTGCCTCTTGACTTCTTGCCTAGATGGTATGACTTGCAGTGAGATAAATGTTCACTTACTTTTGTTCTCATAGACGAGAACTAAAAAGTCAAATATTTTCTCCCCCCCCCCCGGGTGAAATCATTAAATTTTTTATCTCAGTCATCCATGTGAGGTTATCTGGAAGTTGAATCATGGCAACTGGACTTGTTTCTTGTTAGGTTGAAACGTTTTGCTACTCATCCAAGTCGCTTCTTCAGTCAGAGGAGAGTTAGTAGAAGATCTCTGATAGATCCTCCACGTTGGTTTCAGGACCAAGGAACAGAAAGCTATGCATTGCCTGAAATACATTTTTAAAACACAAGATACCCCCCTTTCATGCAAAAAAATGTGGTGATGTTTTTTTTGAAGAATGCTGTTTTTGATGTACAATGCCATTTTTTTAGTTTTGTGCATGCAGCTCAGTAGGAAAAGAAAGAACAAAAAATGGCTCAGATTTGAAAAAGGACCAGCAGCATACCCTTGTGTGTATATATATCAGTGCTCAAACACACACATGGAGAAATAATTCCTGCTAATTTAACCAGAACCACAGTTTGGCTCACCATAGCAGGAGAGATGTCTGTGACCAGTTGCTTTGTGTGTTGGTTGCTGATTGTGTGTGGGGTCTTGGGACTGGAAAGGTTCATTAGACCTGGGTCTGGGCAGGCCTTCAAAGAGAGGATGCCTTCAAATAATAGACTGTCCTCTAACAAAGAGGTACTATTAAAGAGGTACTATTTTATAAAGAGTACTATTCTTTATAAAATAGGATCTGCAGCATGCCTCCTTCATAGTAGGCCCAGCATCTGGCCCATGATAAGATTTTTGGCAGATATGCTTACATTTATGTTTCTGCTCTGGGACAGAAGCAATTTACAGCCCACTTTTTATTCATAAACATTCTTCATCTGCAATACAATTTAAAACAGAAGCAAGACAAGTAAGACCATAAAAAAGCACTAAAACTGAAAAGAGTCAGTATAAATCATTAAAATAAATGAATGAATATTTAGAATCTGAATCATAAGAGGCTTTTCTTAACAAGAGCAGTAACAACTCTCTCTCTCTCTCTCTCTCTCTCTCTCTCTGTGTGTGTGTGTGTGTGTGTGTGTGTGTCTGTGTCTGTGTCTGTGTGTGTCTATGAGCACATCAAAAGGAGTAAACTTTCTGCAACATAATCCTGAGGAGCTGGTTCAAAAGTTTAGAAACTGTAGTGCCCCATTCCCTGAGATTTCCGGATCGAAACCCGAAATCAGACATAGGCTCTTGGTGATATCTGGGGAGAGACTTTATGGGATGTCAAAACGATATGTGCTTCTGATATCAAAAAGATGGGACAGGCATGGGTTGGGAGGGAAGCAAGAAAATTAGGCATAGTAAGACTTGGGACCAGTGAGGAATGGCTAGGACTGTGGAAAGCCATACCTCACATTTTCTCCTTCTCCAGCATTGCTTACTCTGAGACTTTTCTCCCTTTGTGGAGAAGTTTAGAAGTTTCTTGAGACTTTAACCAGCATCCTGAGAGCTGGGAACCTTAAGAGACCAACAGTGGTATAGATGGATCATTTTAGATTCTGGACTGAAAGGTGCTATGGACTCCCCTTCTTTAGAAGGTAGTGAGTGTGACTTCAGTTACTTCAAATAGTACTATGAGAGCTTTGTTGTTTCTTGGTGTTCTCCTGCTCAGTATATATTTGACTATAGCTCAAAGTAATGTAGTATTAGCAATGCACAGTACATATATACATGTACATATGTACTGTGCATTGCTTAATATATATGTACATATATATAGGTACACACACATATTTACATGTACTGTGCATTGCTTAGGCATTTTGTCTAAGATTGTTTACTTAAGGAGAATGTATGAGCAAACCAAAACAGGATATTATGGGACAATGATATGTGCCAAAAATGTCCTAAAAAAGTTAGGGGGGGAAGAGAGAGAGAGCGAGAGAGCGCGCGCGCGCGCACACACACACACACACACACACACACACACACACACACACACACACACACACACACAGACACTCCCCCTAACCTAAGACTATATATACTCTCCCCCTAACTTTTAGGAGGACATTTTTGCCACACGTTATTGTCCCATAATATCCTGTTTTGTTTTGCTCATACGTTCTCCTTAAGTAAACAATCTTAGACAAAAAATTTTTTTAAGAAAACCTTCGTATCAGCATTACCGTCCAAGTACAAACTATTGGGTGAACAATGTTCAGGGAGGAAAGATGCAGCCAAGACACAAACAGTTTGTCAGCGGTGAGATTTATTTGAATCCAGAAGTTAATAAAGTAAGAAGATCCTTGTGAGAAAAAGGGGTGGGAAATGGTGGATGAAGTCAGGTGGCTGAATGACGAGGCCGAGCATAAAACCCGTTCTAGACTGTGAGGCAGAAGTCATACGGTCTGGGAGAATTCTCTCCATAGATGCATCCTTTCTTGGGCTAAAGCCTATGCTCTTTCACAAAAAAAATATCTATGGAGGCAAACAGGACCTCACAGATAGAGCTTATCCAGAGAGAACATTTGTTCTCATAAAAATACTTGGTTCTGCACTGATTTTATCAATGTTTTTCTTGCCATCCACATGATACCAGTTTTGCCTCACAAAGTTCAGTTCTTTTTCTTTAAAAAATAAAAATGAATTTTTGTGCCTTTTAGTCCCCCTTTGTTAATATCTTTTATTATTATTATTTTTTTTGTCTTGGTTTGTTCTGAAAGGTGGAGTTTAATGCTGTGGTGCTTCCTGAGGAAAGGTTCGTGTCTGTGGTCAGAGGCTCCCAATAGGAAGCATTCAGTTAATTAGCAGTCAAACATACAGCTCTTGGTCTTTGTGCTGCAGGGCCATTATAGCTGAAGCTAAAACATGCTAGAAAACAGAAAGCACAAACCAGGCAAATGTTAATGATCTTAGATTGTGTTGAGTGGGAAAGATCTGTCCATATGACCATAGTTTTCTGCTCCTTGGGGCAAACAATCATGTGTATGTGTTTATATGCCGTTATGTTGGAACTGACTTATAGGAAATCCTAATAGGACTTTCAAGACAACTGAGATATTTGAGGAGTGGTTTTACTAGTGCCACCCCGCCTCCATGGGTTTCCATGGCTAAGTGGAGATTCGAACTCAGGTCTCCTGAATCCTCATCTATAAGTCTATCTACTATACCATGCCATTCATTTTTCAATATCCAGATGTCTTCAACAGCCAGATTTCTGAACCATTTTCTTGAGGCTAAGCAGGGAGTTTCTTAGCTACAGTGGGACTTCTTTCAAATAGCCCTTTTCATTTCAACTTCTCTTCTTCTTTCTGTCCAGCAGAAACAGAACAGTGATGGACATCCTGTCAAGTAGAATTGTTGTACTGAAAACAAGGACCTGCTGACCTATGGCCATGGTTCTGTTGGCTGGAGCCTCAATTAGCCACCAGGTCATGATGACTAGAGCCAAAGCACAGCTCCATGGAAGTATTTGCTTATTTTGATGCCCCTCCAGACCTTGGAAACCAACTTGAAAGAAGAATGAAGATAAGAGCCAGAATCCTGTTGGCTTACTTAATCCAGAGTTAGTGCAACGACATCAACTGCAGTAGTGAATTGTCACCAGTTAACAAGTTATTGCTTGCATCCTTTGTTGCTTGCCAGTTGGGTGAGCTGGTATGCATTAAGAGATACTGTACAAGAGCAATTTGTTAATGAGCACCATTTTGCCACTGCAATTTATGCCATTGCAGTTACATGGCAGTAATTTACTAATATAATTTGGACCACTAATATGTTGAATCCATTCCTAACGGACCTGTGTTAGGATGATAATCTCAGTTATGGATGGCTCTACTGTGTCATTGCATTCATTGTTTTTTTACAGAAACTTTCCAAGCTCTGCTCTCTCGTGCTATGTATAAAAACTGACTGGACTGGCAACCTGAATTTGGAAAAGTTACTTTTCTGGATTTCATGCCCCTGAATCCCTCAGCCAGCATGGCCACTGGCTACAGTGGCTGGGGAGTCTCAGAGTTGTAATTCAACGCATAACATCTCCAGACTTTACTATTGAATCTTTTTTGGCTTTCATGACAGAACAGTATTCTGCACCATACCTCAAAGCAGCAGGTGAAGGGCGGGCTGCCTGGGACAAAGCTCACTCTTCAATATCATGCTGCTGTCTTCTACCATTTTTCACTTAAGGCAACTGTCTCTCTCTGCCTAATAGTAGGGCTGGCCTTGTCGGTGAAGATTAGTCCATACGGTTACGGAAGGGAATATGGCCAGATCAGTATGGAAAGGATTTACTTTTGACAATGAATACCACATTCAGCACAAAGAGAGCAAAGGAGCAAAACGGCAGGAACAATCTTTCTTTGGTATGTAGTATCCATGCTGCCACAAAGGGAACAATTGGCCCCTTCATTCCAAGAATTGTTTTTCATAGAAGCAGGAAATGGCCATTGAAAATTAGATCCAAATAATATTTAAGCCAACGGGATGATTTCCATTGTCTCTCAAAGATTTGGAATTGCTCCCTTTAATAACAGAAAGTAAGTTTTTCTTGGGTGGCATTTGAAGAACTTTCATTAGATGACACTTTTGCCAACCGCAGAGATGATAATTTGGCATGAGTCATTATATTTTTGTTAGTATGTTATATGCTGTGAATAGGGATTCTGACATGTTACTCATCCACACAATCAGCTTCTTGGGTGTTGCAACAATCTTGAATGGCTGCATCGCAAATCCAGTGACTCGACAGGGGGACTTTGACAGCATTTGTTTACCATCTTGGCTTAAAACAAGGATTTTATTGGCAATTTAGCTTGCCCACACTGGCCAGTGCTATTTAAAATATGGGTTTTGAGGTCAGTTTTTTTTCTTTATGAAGTTTGGAATTAAGATACATGAAAAATATTTTGATGTGTTGTCAGCTTGGGCTCAATATGAGCAACTGGCAGAATTTAGTCAAATTATCTTTAATCTCAATATTCATTTCAACAGCCAGACATGAGATGGTTGTGTTCTATTAATCCATGTCTGCCATATGTTAGGAGATTTCTAGTGTGGTGTAATGGATAGAGTGATGGACTAGGTAGGTCTCTGGAGGACAGGGTCCAAATCCCTACTTGGCCATGGAAGCTCACTAGGGGAGTGGAACTAGTAAAACTACTCCTTAAATATTTCACTTAGCTTAAAGCCCTATTATGGTTGCTATAAGTTGCCTCTGACTTGGTGGAACAGAGCACACACTCATGCACTATATTAGGAAAATAGCAAAAAAAAGAAGATCTAGCAAACATGTGATTAGAAAAAGAAATACTCTGAGCATAAGCAGCTTAGGAAAGATTAGAGTACACATTCCCCACCTACACTGACATCTGTTGAGCAACGTTAATAACCTGTGATGAGTCAGGCTGATCAAATATATCCCCCCTTTCTTTCCTGCACAATGTGGCTACTGGATGTTCATTCACAGCTATCCCTTGCAGCAGATAGGAACGATAATTTTCTGAACTGCTGTGCCTGTCCTTTCCTGTCCTTTAGGCTTCTATTACTAGCTCATTGTCATCATCTTCATTGGGATTGTCATCATAATCGTCACTGAACTGAAGATTTCACGTCTTCACAGTAGTTAGATTTATAGTGGGAAACAGAGTTTTTCTTCAATTAGTACCTAAACAGGGCAATATTCAATAACATGATAATATAGATAAATGCTGTGGTATACTCTGCCTTCTGCACACACACACGTTCCAATGTAGAAGATGCTTATCAGCAAAGTGATCTCATAAATAATCCAGATTTTACTGTCCTGCATGTATAAGTGCAAATGTTTCTCAGCTGCATATGCCATCATTTTGTCTGAAGTGATAGAGAAAATGTCCCTCAGAACATACTATGTCTGGAGACCTTTTTTAAAGCTTTTGCTTATTTTTGTTGTTTTGTTTTGTTTTGTTTCCCTGTTATACAGAACCCATTACATCCCCAAGGCTATTAATTCCTTCCTCAGCCCATGACTTCCAGAAAGGGTTTTCGCCGTAATATATGGCCCTCATTGCCTATAATTCCCCAGATCACAGCCTCTCTCTGGAATATTTTTACAACTTTTCTGTTAACTGCCAGCAAGAAATGGATTTTTATTATGTGCCTCTAGTTGCCTTATTTGGTCTTCATAACAAACATTTGTTTTCCTTTTCTTTCTTCTTGAGATCGTTCATCGCTAACAGCCAAAAATGCTGGGTGCTGGAACTGAAACAAGCAGGATTGGTAGAATTGTAGTTTTTTGGCTTTCTCCCAACAATAGATACGCTCCCATATAAACAGTGGCCTAATGGGAATATGTCTAATGCAACACAAAGATACAATAGTGTTAGCAGCGGTCACAGGACCAAACGTGTTGAGGAATATATGTGTGATATTCACACGACTTCTGCAAAAGATCTGAGTTAATGGCTTCTCATAAATTTAATGTAATAAGAATAAGGAAAAGGTCTAACCTACACTGTTAAAAATATCTTTTTTTGAATTTTAACTCCCAGAATGCCACACTGGCTTGGGGTGATTCTGGAAGGTGTAGATAAAAAGATCATTTCCCTAAGCCTTTGTTCTAGCTGAGGTGAGAGCACTTGCATAATCTGTACCTACAGACTGGACCTTTCAGGAAACAAGGAAAGTGTTCTGATAGGTTTCCATCTAAATTCTTGGGTTCCGTTGCAGCAGGTCTACGAATGCATATTTTGTGTTGGGATGTCCCTCAGTCCAGGAGGAGAGCGTGTATTTTGATAAGCAAAAGGAGCATAATAAGTGATAAGTGCAGAAACATAAGAAGCAGCCTTGTATTTAATTAGATAAACCAAGTCCACAGTTGTCAACCCTGACTAGAAGCAGCTGGCCAGGGTTTCCAGCAGGATCCTTCCCTAGGCCTTGGCCTGGTATTTCCTGGGACTCTCCCATCCAAATACTAATGAGGCCTCATACTACTTTGCTTCTAAACAGGGCTGTAACTAAGGTAGATCAACCAGGGCTTTGCCCCAAAGCACCAAACTTTAGAGAGTGCTGAAATTTAGAAGTGGATTGACCCAGATATACTGTATTGGCTGGAATCTTGTTGCTTAGTGTAGCAAATCGTGTTAGACCAGGCTCACTGAATCAGTGGGGATTTGAAGAGTCTTTTAATTTATGTTAATTATTATTTGTGATGAGGTTTGTTATATGTTTATTTTTTAAGTGTATGTTGTAAGCCGCCTAGAGTGGTCACAATTGACTAGATAGGCGAGGTATAAATTAATTAATTAAATAAATAAATAAATAAATAAATAAATAAATAAATAAATAAATAAATAAATAAATAAATAAATAAATAGGTTCCACTGATACAAAAAAGGTGTACTCTAATTGTTACTTGCCTTATTGTAGTAAATTGCAACTAGAGTAGACACGTTTGAAAAAATATCCCTAATGGAGGAATTGGCTCACCAAATCTCCACTTATTCAGTGGGCCTACTCTAGTATGATGTACTATGCTAAATGATAGGATTTCAACCAGTATGTCTGGGGAGCCTCGGCACTAGCAGAGCTTTCTGTTGACTCTAGAGAAGGGGAACTCCTTCACACCTAGCGTTGAACTAACAATTCAATAGTGCAGCAATGGTTATCCTAGGCTGGGATTCCCAGCTGTCTTTGCTCAGATAAGCTGAGCAAACAACAGCTTGTTTTGGACACTGTTGCTGTTTTTTCAGCTTGCGCAGGAATTATTCAATTAAAAAAAATAACCTCGCTGACATTCTCTTTCATTCTCTGGCTTCAACCCAGCAGCAGCACATGGTACCAAAGTACAGTGTGTGTGTGTGTGTGTGTGTGTGTGTGTGTGTGTGTGTGTGTGTGTGTGTGTGTGTGTAAGGAGGGGTGAGTGCTTTTCATTTTATTACTCCACAACACTACACCAGCTATTACGCGTTTTGGAAGAAAAGCAATTAGACCTTGTGCCAACGTAACATCAGACTTTGTTTATTTATTCTCTGAAGTTTTGTCCTCCAAGGAAGACAGGCTGTATAGATGCTTCTCATATATTTTATTGAAGTAAAGGGTAGCCGTGTGGTTCAAACAAAATAAAATTCAGTTGCAAAAACAGGCAGTACTTTTAAAGAGCACTAACCTGTACACCAGGAAAACGGTTAAAATTGACACATAAAATTTAATACCTATTGGATGTTGTTGTTGTTTAGTCATTAAGTCATGTCCAACTCTTCGTGACCCCATGGACCAGAGCACGCCAGGCCCTCCTGTCTTCCACTGCCTCCTGGAGTTTGGTCAAATTCATGTTGGTCGCTTCGCTGACACTGTCCAACCATCTCATCCTCTGTTGTCCCCTTCTCCTCTTGCCTTCACACTTTCCCAACATCAGGGTCTTTTCCAGGGAATCTTCTCTTCTCATCAGATGGCCAAAGTATTGGAGCCTCAGCTTCAGGATCTGTCCTTCCAGTGAGCACTCAGGGTTGATTTCCTTCAGAATGGATAATTTTGTTCTCTTGCAGTCCAGGGGACTCTCAAGAGCCTCCTCCAGCACGACAATTCAAAAGCATTAATTCTTCATCAGCCAGCCTTCTTTATGGTCCGGCTCTCACTTCCATACATTGCTACTGGAAAAACCATAGCTTTGACTATGCGGACCTTTGTCAACAAGGTGATGTCTCTGCTTTTAAAGCAGACAGCACCTTGCCTTGCTGTCTAGGTTTGTCATTGATTTCCTCCCAGGAATCAGGTGTCTTTTAATTTTGTGGCTGCTGTCACCATCTGCAGTGATCATGGAGCCCAAGAAAGTAAAATCTGTCACTGCCTCCATATCTTCCCTTTCTGTTTGCCAGGCGGTGATGGGACCAGTGGCTATGATCTTAGCTTTTTTGATGTTGAGCTTCAGACCATTTTTTGCGCTCTCCTCTTTCACCCTCATTGAGAGGTTCTTTAATTCCTCCTCACTTTTTGCCATCAGTGGCATCATCTGCATATCCGAGGTTGTTGATATTTCTTGTACTTTTCGGTCCACATACTGCTAAAACCTACCTTGTAGGATTTTGAGCATAACCTTGCTAGTGTGTGAAATGAGTGCAATTGTACGATAGTTGGAGCATTCCTTGGCACTGCCCTTCTTTGGGATTGGGATGTAGACTGATCTTTTCCAGTCCTCGGGCCATTGCTGAGTTCCAAACTTGCTGGTATATTCTGTATAGCACCTTAACAGTGTCATCTTTCAAGATTTTAAATAGTTCAACTGGAATGTCATCACCTCCACTGGCCTGGTTGGTAGCCATGTTTTCGAAGGCCAGCTTAACTTCACTCTCCAGGATGTCTGGCTCAAGATCAGCAGCCACACTATCTGGGTTGTTCGGGGCGTCCAGATCTTTCTGGTATAATTTCTCTGTGTATCCTTGCCACCTCTTCTTGACTTCTGTGTATCCTTGCCACCTCTTCTTGTCTTCTGCTTCTGTGAGGTCCCTACCATTTTTATCCTTTATCATGTCCATCTTTGCACAAAAGGTTCCTCTAATATCTCCAATTTTCCTGAACAGATCTCTGTTTTTTTCCTTTCTGTTATTTTCCTCTATATCTTTACATGGTTCATTTAAGAAGGCCCTCTTGTCTCTCCTTGCTATTCTTTGGAAATCTGCATTCCACTTTCTGTAACTTTTCCTATCTCCCTTGCATTTGGTTTCCCTTCTTTTCTCTGCTATTTGTAAGGCCTCATTGAACAGGCACTTTGCTTTCTTGCATTTCCTTTTCTTTGGGATGATTTTTGTTGCTGCCTCCTGTATGTTACAAGCCTCTATCCAAAGTTCTTCAGGCACTCTGTCCACCAAATCGAGTTCCTTAAATCTGTTCTTCACTTCCACTGTGTATTCATAAGGGATTTGGTTTAGGTTATACCTGACTAGCCCAGTGGTTTTTTTTCTACTTTCTTCAGTTTAAGCTTGAATTTTGCTATAAGAAGCTGATGATGAGAGGTACAGTCAGCTCCAGGTCTCGTTTTTTTTTTTTTTGGGGGGGGGGGGAAGAGACAAGAAGTCTCACCATCCTTGTGCTATGTTGCATGGAGTTGTTCTGCCTTATCTCTTCTCTTTCCTTTTGACAAATAGAGAAAAGATGGCAACCTCCCCAGAGATACTGCCCACCATGTTTCTTTTTGGAAGAGTTAGGACAGCAGCTAATTGTACAAATAACTGTTTGGAATTGTGTCTACCTCTTCTCTAAGAAATGTCATAATTTGAGGCTTCTTTTGGATTTCATAGCGATGATAGGGGCAGCCCCAGAATGGCCTACTTCTCAATCATCTGTTGTATCCACAGTAGGCAACTGGAAGGGGCACAAAATGGTTTCACACTTGTTGAAAAACAGCCCTGACAATTGCTTCATGTTTGGGTGAGAAGTGGTTAACTGATGATAAAAGGAGTCAGCTTCTGGAATTTTCCCTTGTCGCTTTGTGAACAGTGGTGAGCACAAGAGGGTGTCTTGTAGACCATCTTGACTGCTGCCATAGATGTCAGCAACATTTAGGTTGCCCTTTGCTATGTAGAGATGGGGGTCTTCGTATATGAATACCTCCACACAGGTGGCGATAACAAGAGTCCAGCCCCCTGGGGACGGACGGTCCACTCACAATTCTGCCACTGCCACAACCTCCGCGGAGCCTTCCAATGGCTCTGGAGATCACAATCTGTAAGCCACTTTTTGACCTGGCAGAGAGTCTTGTCATCCCACCTCCTCACAGGAGTGGAGAGCCGATCGCGAGCTCCAGAGTGATAGGAAGGCTTCACGGAGGTTGTGGCAGCAGCAAAATTGTGGGTGGACCATCTGGCCCCAGAAGGCTGGACTCTCGTTATCACCTCCTGTATGGGGGTATTTGTATTTGTATATGAATACTCCCATCTCTAATGTAAAGTTTGGCATCTTTTTTCCTGCTGGCAATGTGGGCATGATATTGTGCAGCAATATCAGGCCATTTCCTGGAATTTTGAATCATGTATACGAAAGCACACAATCCCACATTCACAAACCGGAGAATGTTTTGTTTTCTTTTGTTTTTCAAGAATTGCATTAATTGTAAAGTCTGGCCTTTTTCTAAATAAAGGACCACAGATTTTTATCACAGACGCTGTTTGTTTGTTTTTAAATCTTGGCTTACATTTCCTCCTTCCCCCTTTTCTCTTTTCAAATCCCATATAAATTTCTCAGAGTTCTAAGGACTGACATAGAACTTGGCAAAGTTATTGGCCTAGACAGACTACACAACCCAGGATTTCCCAGCCATCATATTCACTAGCCGTGCTGGCCGGGAGGTTGCAGGAATTGTAGCCCCAACTCCTGAACTGACCCTGTTGTCCCATGTCTGCCAAAGTACTATGCTGAAAGAACTATTCTTAGTGCAGAATTAGATTTAATCTCACAGTGTAAATTTAAACTAGTCTTACCACTCATGGTTACCACTCATAAGGAAGCCTGGAAAATGTAGTTCTGTCAGCAAGGAGTGAGAATTGTACAACAAAGTAACCGAAACTCATAGTCTGCTTATTTTTATTCACGAGGGGTGTGTGTGTGTGTGTGTGTGTGTGTGTGTGTGTGTGTGTGTGTGTGTGTGTGTGTGTGTGTGTGTGTGTGTGTGTGTGTGTGTGTGTGTGTGTGTGTGTGTGTGTGTGTTAGAGAAAGATAACCATGACAATTCATTCATGTGTGAGATGTGGATAGCTGCACAGAACATTCAGGGAGAGTAAGTGGGTGGGGAAAGGGTGCTACTTATTTATAGTGCTTAAAGCTTTTTCTGGGTGGTTTACAATTCTAATTATGGAGGCTACATATTGCTCCCACCAGCAAGCTGGGTACTCAGTTTACTGACCTCAAAATGATGGGAGGCTTACTCAACCTCGAGCCAGCTACCTGAATCCACTGGGATCAAACTCAGGTCATGAGCAAGGTCTACACTGCTGTTTAACCACTGAATCATGAGTCTCCAATAGCTCAACAACTTTTTCTGTCAGGATTTGGGAGTTTACATATGCACCCTACCATCTTACCAAGAAAAAAAAAACACCTTTCCATTTCTAAAATGCACAACAATGAAGGCTTTTAGCTCCAATTTTGCAGAGGTAGTCAATCCACTCTGGATTTCACAATGAACTCCAATATATTGGACCTGTTCTAGTAAGTGGGTTCTGCACCATGAATAGCTTCTCTAAAGTTCACGCTAAAACCTGGAGTGGACTCACCTTCCCTGTATAATCAGAGTTACCAGCACCCACTGGTATACAAAACATTGTATAATCAGAGTTACCAGCACCCACTGGTATACAAAACAATCTGGACAATCTTGGCATTAACCATTAACTTACTGCTGTTTGATACACCACACTTCCTGATTTATGAGATATTCCAGCAAACAGAAATCCTTAAACAGCATTGTCAGCTTTTGCTTTTTCCCTTTCCACTATCTTTGGGTTGGTTTTGAGTATTTTCTACTAGATTTTGGAAATGTGGGTCTTTATCCATGGATACAAGGGATTAATAAACATCTTCTGGACAAGATGATTTTCATGGCTTTTCTGTCTATTCTCTTCTGTCCCAAACAGGTGAACTGCACAGTTGAAAAGTGTTTCTTTTCCAGCTCCAACAAATCCATTCATCTCTCAATCTGGGTGTAGAGAATTTCATCTGGTCCGCATATTAACTGAAGAACCCTAATTCACAAATGCACTCACTGTCAGACAGCAGCACAGATACCCTTCAGCCTGTGCAAATTTTACTGAATTTTGCAGGCAAATTGTCATCTCAAGAATTGCATCCCAAACCACATATTATTGTGCATCCTTTCTCCTCATGCAAGCCATTCTGTGTGCTATATACATATTGTGTGTATTTATGTTTATTATTGTTCCAAGTCATATACTGCCCCATAGTGCTAGAGCGCTCCCTGGGTGGTTTAAAACATACTTTTGCAAAGAACACTTCCCCCCCCCCCAGCAAGCTGGGTACTCATTTTACCAACATCCGAAAGATGTAAGGTTGATTCAACTTTGAGCCAGCCATCTGAACCTGTTGGGATCAAACTCAGGTTGTGAGCGGAGGAGGCTTGACTGCAGTACTGCAGTTTAACCATTGTGCCACAGGGCTAAAAAGCATGAACAGACGGAAGTGGAAATTGGACAGAGTAGACATGAAACAATTAACATGAAATGGAAATAGACTCGTTCATTTGTCACAACCAGCAGCAAACCTGGTAATGGATACTCACGAAACTATAAAATGAAGTATCATGGCTCTGCTGGATTAGTCCTCCAAGGCTAAACCAGAATCCTTTGAAAATGAGATGGGGAAGGAGGGGGCCAAGCTCTGCAGACCTTATCAAGGCTGTTAATGCTAAGAGAGTTATGGAAGACTGTTGAAATCAGTACAAAGATTTATATGATAACCTTTAAACTGCTGAACATTGATTCTTATAGATCAGATCTACAAGATAGGGTATTTCCCCACTGAAATATAAGGAAGCACTTAGCAGGAAGAAATCTCCAATAGTTTGCTGTTTTGAAATCTTAGTTCTTCTTTGTAATGTGAAGCATTTTTCCTGGTTCACCTGTCACGTATCTCAGTCTGTCTTCTCATAGCCCTCCCAAAAAAGGGGAGGAAGTAAGCTTTCGTTACAGGACTCTAGACCTACCCAGAGGAACTGAATGTAAACTGAGCAGCCACAAGATAAGAAACTATGCTTTCTAGTGCAAGGATGAGCAGCATGAAGCCATCCAGGGTGTTGTTGATCTGCTGCTGTCAGCATTCCTCAATGGTAGTAATGCTGGCAAGGAGCAGTGGAGGTTTCTGCCAAACCGCATCTGGAGGGCTCTTCAGTATTTTGGATGCTGGAGTGCAGGGGAAATTTATCAAATTTGTGGATGACACAGAATTGGGTGGAATAGCTAATACCCTGGAAGACAAGAACAAAATTCAAATATGTCAGGTAAAATATAAAGGGGGTGGAGGAACCATGTGGCACCTTAAAGACTAACGATTATATTTTAATGTTAGTTTTCGTGGACACATCCACTTTGTTAGGCATGGAAACAGAACGAAATATTCAACGAAATATCAATTTAACAAGTGAAACATTCTAAATAGTCATTGGCTCTTGGTATGGTACATCTACATGGAGTAATTTATGGCCTATGTTGTTTTAGGGTACTGTTGTAAACTATTCTCCAGGAGGCCGAAAACAGACATCAGACACTGTCTTTGATTAGGATACCTGCACCAAGCAGAGGGTTGGAATTGATGGCCTTGTAGACCCTTTTCAGCTCTATTATTTTATGATAAATGGGGTTGGTGTGCAGGTAAAAAAGCTCCTGTGAGCTTCTTAAAAGCATCTCATGGTGCAGTGGTTAAACTGCAGTACTGCAATCAAGACTCTAGTCATGACCTGAGTTTGATTCAGACTTCCATCCTTCCAAGCTCGGTAAACTGAGTATCCAGCTTGCTGGGGGAGGATGTGTAGCTCACATAATTAAATTGTGCACTGCCTGGAGAGGGTTTTAAGCACTATGGGGCAGAATATAAGGAGCACACTTAGCTTTTTTTGGGTGGTGGTGGTTTGCTTTCTTAGAAAAAATTATAGATATCATGGATTTGTTGACATGTGATGCTGGAATAGAGCTTTGTGGATATTCTGGACTTCCAGAAAGACAAACAAGCGGGTCAGTTTTGACTGACCAAACCCCGTTGATTCAATGGGTCTACTCTAGCGTGATTTATTAAACTGAGCTACAGGATATAAGCCACTGTAAACTGCAAATAACAAACGGAGAGTGTGTAACAAAATATCCCTGTGCTGTGGGTCAGCCAGCCACCTATGCCTTTTGCTCAGGCTACTCTATCCTGCCCCCCTTCACCTTCACTAATCAGAAGAGCATTCTTAGCATTCTCTGAGCACTGGGCATGCTGAGTCCTCTTTTTGCACTTTTGGGTCCCTCTCCCCTTAAAGTTTTTCTAAAATTCTCCCTCTTCCACGTATTGTCGCAAGCGTTTGGCTTCTCTGGACCCTACTAACCTCTCAGGTTTCTCAGTAATCCTGGTTTCACCAAATAGCAACTAAAATCAGTAGTTGAAATAGCTTTTAATATATACAGATGAGACCTGCAACAAAATGTTGCAGCATGGTGTGCTGCTGTCCAGTGTTCTAGGTTAGTTTCTTAATAATTCACATGCTTCCATTCTATGGCCTCTTCCCCCATGTTTGCCATTTTCTTCAAGCAGATGGACAGAAGCGTCTTGGGGGAAGGACAGGTACGATTGACAGCTTGAGAGTCTGCCCTCTCCCTGGCTCAACCAATCAGAGCTCACCCAATTTTGCAAAAGAGTAGAGTTGAAGAGTAGAGAGTCGGTGTGAGAATTTAGTTTGAATGTGGTTTGAGTCAAAGAACAGTGTTCTGGCTACTGTCATTGTAGTGTGGCTGAGGGAGTTAGAGTGTGCTGTGAAGGTAGCTCTAAAAGAGTTCTGAAAAAGTTTAAGGAAGAAAAAATATATATAATAGCCACCTTAAGTACTATCAACATAAAATGCACTATAGTTTATTTTTCGGTCTTGTAAATAAAATGTTATGTTAACTCCTGAGTAACAATGTCTACACAGGGAAAAGTTAGGTTCCTGTCACATTAGTATCAAAACCTGAGAAATACACCCAATCCCGTTCTTCAGGAGGTGCTCTCTGGAGTTTTGAAACAGAGAATAGATAAGAGACATACGAGTCGGAGAACTTAAGAAGTGGCCACCAGAGTAACAGATGAGCTCATCCACACTGTCACATGTGAGAGAGTATGTGAAATGTGGGAAAAAGTTAAACTGGCTGACTTTTCCATCTGTACAAGTAACAGAAGGGCAGAAAGGTTTTAAACACTCAAGGTATAATCTTTCCTTATTCATATCAGAGAGTGATGCACAATTTAAAAGTATGGATGTATATGAAATATAGGTGTAATTAAAAAATAAATCGACATGTTAATTAAACTATGTTTGACCTGAAGTGGGCTACTTCAATAGCATTATTTTAGCCATTTTCTAGATCTACACATGGTGGGGCATAAATTGCATGCACATAAATGCTGCATTGATTAAAGTTCTCCACAGTCACAGAAAATCTGTTCTGTATCCAAGTAAGCTGTGAGGTAAGGAGAATGCAAGAAAAAAACATTACAGCTGCACCCTTGTCAAATTATTAGGATTTCACATAGCATGGCTGAAGAATAATCACATAAAAGTCATTTATTTGAGCCATTATTGTATTTGGCCTAGAAAGGAAAAGCTTGGTGAATATTAGCCAGCCTCTAAGTCTATTAAGTATTTGATTAGACTTCATGGTTCAGTCACTCTTATTGGCAAAGAATAACTTTGTAATGGGAGTCTAAGCCCTGCCTAATTTGCTGGAAGATGTTCAAGGAATGTTAACTGGTATGCTCTCTATAGGACATGAATTTCACATCTGTTTTGCATCCATCTAGCTTGTTTTGTTCTTTTCTAGCATGAGCACAAGGTCTTTTTTCCCATGCAGTAAAAAAAAAAAATCACTAAATTAAAGAAAAAAACATGTCAGCTGCTTCTTGTGTTCAGTAGCTTTTGCTGGTGATGGGACAGAACTCTGCATGGAAAACACCATGACTGGCCTGCATTTCTCCTTCTCCACTCTCAGTCTCTGAGACTCGAGTCATCTTGAATTTTGTGAGAAAGGATGGAATATTTTGTGATTACTGTAGCAATGGGCACAAATTAATTTGCCCCACAGTCAACAAAATCCATTGCGTGGCTTTGCAGATGCTGTGTGGATTCTCTCTCCGTTCCACTCCACCCAGGGGCAGCTTGGCCACTCACCTAGCGTTATGCACCGCCAGGGGTCTTTCTTCTCCAGCAGCGCTCCAATCTGGGCAGGAGCTCAGCTGTCCCATCCCTGCCTCCTCTGGCAGCTGACCACTCTGACAAGGAGGTGGGAAGGCGAGTCTCCCTGTGCAGCCCATGAGTGGTTGGCTGCCGGAGGCAGCGGGGATGGGTTGACCGAGCTCCTGACCGGTTTGGAGGTGTAGAGAAAGATTGTGTAAATCAGCTACATCAGATGACTGAGAGTTAAGCTATCGGCTATGTTGTCACACCTTGTAATGAAAAACAACTATTTGCCTCTGACTTATTTGACTGTGTTTGAACTATCACCTCCCTTGCTTAAGAAATATAGATAAGCATAATCCTTTTGCCAGGTTTCCTTCTTGTGAAGGCAGCATTCCTTAACTTGCATCTGCTGTTCACCCATTAAATCCAGATATATTTTTATAATATTGTCTATTTTAATGTTTTTAAAGTTTTAATATTGTTGCACGCTCAACTATCCCAGAGACCACTGGTAATGGTGCAGACCACTGGTAATGGTGCAGCAAAATAAATATATATTGTAAATAAATAACTAAATTAGAAACTTTTATACCTGGATCCTTTGTACATGTCAGGGTATCCCTGCCTACAAAGAGGTCCAACACAAGCATGTGATTCTCGAAGGCTTTCACAACCGGGATCCGATGGTTGTTGTAGGTTTTTCGGGCTCTTTGGCCGTGTTCTGAAGGTTGTTCTTCCAAACGTTTCGCCAGTCTCTGCGGCCAGCATCTTCAGAGGACAGGAGTCGAAACTCTGTCTGTGCTCTGGTGCAGTTTTGTGGGATAGTTGAGTATTTATAGCTGTGGGATCAGCTTAAAGAACTTGGCCAAAGTGCTAGATCTGTTGGGGGATATGGTTCACATCATGGATAATATATATAAAGTTTAGACCTAAACTGCCACAATAATATTAGAGCCACCAACCAGATTATACTGGTAGGAAGGGGCTGTCACTAAGGATGAGAGTTCTGGGTTTTCTGAAGTAGCCATTCTAGTAAGAAATAAATACCAAAGGGCACATTAAAACCAACAAGAGAAAAAAAATACACAATACGGAAAAAAATTGAAATACAGTAATGTGTTTTCTGAAGGGGGGAAATGTCAAAAATTGGGTAATAAAATAAGTATGGTTTGCGTTGCCTCTTCATATTCTGTAATCTCATGAGCTAAGTAAAAATCAGCCGCCTTCTTCCAGTCCAGGCCAAAATATTCACAATAACAGATGCTCTAGAGCAGTGGTCCTCAACCTTGGGCCTCCAGATGTTCTTGGACTTCAACTCCCAGAGATCCTGGCCAGCAGAAGTTGTGGTGAAGGCTTCTGGGAGTTGTAGTCCAAGAACATCTGGGGACCACTGCACTAGAGCATTGAAAATGGGAATGGGTAATGTGCTGTGGGGCTGACAGTTATTCCACATGGAGGTCTAAATGGCTAGTCTTCCTGGCCAGTTAGAAAATCATTACATGGGTTAAGCCTTCAAGCAAAGCCAGTTCTAATATGAAAATAGATGAATTATAAACAATTATTTCTTTATTGAAATTATCTGGGAAATCCTTCCGGGGGTGGGAGTGGGAAAGTAATGTAGCTGGATTTCAGCCTCCATTGCACTATCCAACAAGAGTTATGAGCAAAGTATGGCCATGCTTAAAGATGACGGGGACAATAGTCAAACAATATTGTGTGCGTGTGTGTGGGATAGGCTGTCTTTTAGTTGGGAGCTTATCTGAGCAATGTAGGCCTCAGTACATTTTCATGATCTCTCTCTAATACTGATCTAGGGGCAAGCTGGCCACGTCCAGCTCAAAACCAAACCCCATATGGCACATGACTATAACTCCAGTTTAGTAGGAATCAGCCTTGACTTTCAGAAAGCCACAACTGCCACCCACTCAGACAATCATGTGAGCAGGCCTTTAGTAAGGGCCTCAATAGATAAGGATGGATTTTTCTTGTACCTCACATAATATTTGGGCAGGGATGGTATCTCAGCAGCATAGCTTGTGTTTTGGATGCAGGAAGTCAGTTTCTAACATCTCCAGTGAAAAGGGCCAGAAATCAACCAGGAGATGAGAAAGATCTCTGCCTCTGAACCTTGAGAGCCATTGTGAGTTGGAGTTGAAGATTTTAGAATAGTTAGTATCAGATTAATGCAGAGTTTTAAAAAAGATTATGTGATTGCCATTATAACTCAGGTTCTTTTTTTTACTGAGTTTAGGAACCGGTGATTATAACTGATCACATGGAAGTTGTGAAGCTCTGGTTCACAAACAGTCCTATTTTTCTTTGAAACCAGAAAAATCCTTGTTGCGCGGAGTCTGAGATTCAGATGATGACAAAGCTCACTCAAGCCATGAAAAAGAGACCACTGTGAGAAAAAAGTACCACGTTTGCTTCTCTCTATGGCTGCTCAGTCCATAAGTTTAGGAGATTTGTGTGTACTTTCATAAAGTTTAGAGTTACTTCCATCCCTACAACAATGGGCAAATGCCTTTGGAGGTGTTTGCCTCCAACCTGTCATGCCTCAATCCATGACTGAATTTCTGGTTGGTGACTGGAAAATGGAAAAAAAAATCTAGTAAAATTAGAAGACAGGAAAATTGGGGGCTTTAATGGATCAAAAAGCAAGGTAGCCTTTCTTTTCTCCTTTGCTTACTCAGTCAGCAAAGGAGACGTAGTGGAGAATTGAACTCCCAATTCCTGGCTTCTCAGCCAGAGACCTAAACAATGAGCTAAAAAGCTACAATATTATTCAGTTAGACCAGTGGTTCTTAACCTTTTTGAAAGAAACGCCCCCTTGAGCCATTGAGGAAGTTATCATCGCCCCCCTCCCCATGGTGATGATATTTATTTATTTATTTATTTATTTATTTATTTATTTATTTATTTATTTATTTATTTATTTATTTATTTAAGACACTTAAATCCAATGACCCCTGAAAACAAAATTCAATTCCAAGAACATGAAATGCCCCCAAAAAGTAACATTTAATAATTTAGTTGCAAGCGAATTTTAAGACGCAAAAAGAAATACAGTATAAAAAGGGCATAAAAACAAACCGCAATGCAGGAACTAAAAATTTCAAGACAAAAACTCTGAAACTAAATTAAGATTGGAGGAAAATATATATTCATGCACACTGTAAAAAGGCTGCAGCCATCTTCACAGGTTTGGCTTGCTCCAGCGCCCCCCTACCGCCCCCTTCTGCTCCAGCGCCCCCACACCGCCCCTTTTCGTTTTACCGCCCCCCTGAAAAATGAAATCGCCCCCTGGGGGGCATTATCGCCCACGTTAAGAACCACTGAGTTAGACCTAAGAAGAGGAGGAGATGGATTGATGGATGGATGGATGAATATGAAGATTTATATTCTCTTGTTCGTTGCTTGGATATTTATTTGTGATTATTTTTGTGTAAATTACACTTGTCTTTATATCTCTTGTTCTATACATTCATTTCAATTTCTACTGATAGTGCTGGCATGACTTATGACCAGGATGGGAGAAAATCTGCCCCAAACCTGAGGAGAGCACTTCCCTGCCCCGTTCACGAGCTATCCTCAGTGTATGCCTTTGCACTATTTCTTTTCATTTTGTCTTCAGTGAAGTATCATGACTTTTCCATTAATACAATGTTTTTATATTGTCATTGCTGAATGTACATTCCAACCCGCCACAAATCATTTACCACTGAATCCATGTTTCACATTTATTTTCTGTTCTGCCCAGATGCTTGAGAATTTGTTTGGTTCACTTTTTTTTTCCAGAAGAACTTCCAAAGTATGAGGATTTCTCCATAAAATTGGGAAGGGGGGGGGAGAATGTGAGATTTAAAAAAACAAATGTGGGAGAAAACATAATTGGCACATCTCTGTTTGACTGGGGATTTGAATTCATATGGCCTATTTCTTTGTTCAGCGCTGTAATGAAGACACACCCTAACGCCTCATGAACTGGCCACAGCAAATTACACAAACATCATTTAGAGTCCGGTCACTCCAAGTTAAAGGAAGCAGATCCAAGTACTCCCAATGTATTAACAGGCTTGGAAAAGTTCCTTTTTTGGAATACAATTTCCAGAATCTCTCAGCTGGTGTAGCCTATGCTTCTGGGAGCTATAATACAAAAAGGTAATGTTTCTAAGCTCTGTGTAGATTTGGGATGAATTGTTCTGCCTTTCCCAGTTTTATAGAGATGAACCAAATCTGGTATTAGGTACACATAGATACTCTTGTTATCAATTTTTATGAGTCAACCAAAGAATATCCTTATAATTACAAAAATTATTGTAGAATTCATGTATTTTACATCAAAGCATGCTAGATTCAAATTACTAATGAATGCATTTGGCATCTGTCTATAGGTCTTGCAATGCCCGAAACAGCTGTATAGCAGCTGTGACTGTTAGCTTAACTGAATTCTTTGAGGGTTTTAAGAAATTCCTGACAGTTTCATCATCTTGTTTTTAAACATTTCCCATTACAAATAGGTTACTAGGATGGTCTCAGAAGAAAATCACTGTATTCTTCTACATTGCCCCCTGTTGTTCTCTACTGTTCCACTCACTTCAGTTTAGTGATCGCAGGTAATACCAACATGTCACAGAATGAGGAAATTGCCCTTTCATTAGGTTTTGTTACGCTGATAAAACACCTATATCATCACATTGTCCTGAACACATTGATTGTATCTGGTTGGGGAAAGCAAGACAGGATCAGGCCAGGTTAGTACAGTATTTGGAACAGAGATGGGAGGGAATATCAGGGATCTCCAGATAGGCTAGAGCAATGGTTCCCAATCTTGAATCCCCAGGTGTTCTTGGACTACAACACCCAGAGATCCTGGCCAGCACATCTAGTGGTGAAGACCTCTGAGAGTTTTAGTCCAAGAACATCTGGGGACTCAAGGTCAGGAACCACTGGGCTGGATGAAATGAAATCTTGCTTGAAATCTTTGAAGAGCTGCTGTTAGTCAAAATTGACAATACTGTATTGTGCTTAATAGGCTAATGGCCAGACTCCTTCTATGCAAGCATTTAATACTGTATTCCTTTTTTCTTATAGCTAGAGATACCTCCATGATGGTGACTGATGGCTGGATCTCACTGTCAGGCAACCAGTAGCAAGGTATGCAAAACCATTTAAAGAGCTGACGAGGCCTCTTAATCAATGGCTTCTTTCCACCCCAGTTTTATTCCATAACATCCATCGCTAATTGGACTTGGCTCTGGCTACCTTGCTGATTTGATTGTCTCAAAATAAACAAGTGAAGTGTGTGGCTGTCAATAACTTGAAGGCAATTTTGAGATGTTGTCTTTGGAGTGCATACAAGAAAACCTTATTCAGATGCTTTCCCCAATCTGATTTTAAGCTCTAGAGTTGTTGTTGTTGTTGTTGTTGTTGTTGTTGTTGTTGTTGTTGTTGTTGTTGTTGTTGTTGTTGTTGTTGTTGTTGTTGTTGTTGTGTTCTGCCAGGTTGCCTCCAATGCATGGCAACCCTATGAATGAGCAATCTCCAAAATGTCCCGTCCCCAACAGCCCTGCTCAGCTCTTATAAATTCAAGGCTCTGGTTCCTTTAGGGAGCTAATCCATCTCATATTGATTCTTCTTCTTTTCCTACAGCCTTCAACTTCTCCCAACGTTATTATCTTTTCCATCAAGCCTTCCCTTCTCATAATGTGCTCAAAGTTTGATAGGCTCAGTTCCATCATTTTTGCTTAGACAGAAAGTTCAGGCATAGGTCAGGGGTAAAATCTGTAATAGGTGGCTTTTGAAAGGACCAGGAGGACACCTCCCTGGCATTTAGGATCAGGCTTCCCCTCCCTTGACCTACAGGACACCATAACCACTGATGCAAATTAGGAGGCTTCTGCTTTGCAGACTTAGCCTCAGTATATGGATAGAATTATCTGTATCAGGACAGGCAAGACATTCTCCTGCCAGAGGTGAAGGACAGGGTTAGAGTTGTTAAGGAAGGAGGAGGAGGAGGAGGAGGAGAAAGTTGGGGTGACACACAGCCTGAGGACCGCACTTTGCCAAGACTGCTGGAATTCACATATCTTGGCTTTTAAATTAATCACTGAGTCTCTATTCCATCCATTTTTGTAATTGTTGTTGGGAGGGATGGAATTTTTGCTTGATCAATAGCACCAAGAAGGCTGTTGAATTGTCCCAGCCAGAATTCTGGTGGGCTCTAGCCTCTCAAAAAAGCTCCCTCACAGTTGTTTGATATCACTTCAACCTGCAGCATGAATGAGAAAAAGAAACCCCTCAGTTTCTGAGTTCTGCTGAAGGAGGAACTGGATGAGTGGGATTGATCTCTGTGGCACTCCAAAGCATTAGGGGTATTGTAGTTTCCTGAGAGGCACCCTGTAGTGAACATAATGGTAGGTGAAAATGTCCCTAATGCTTTGCAGTGACACAGAGGCTAGCCGTGCCCAGCCACTTCCATTTTGGTTGAAACTCAGAAATGGAAGGGTTTTTTTTTTTGTAGTGTGTCTGCAAATTACATCAAACACCCAGGTGCGCTTTTGGGGGTGGGGTTAGGGCTAAAGCCCCCCCAGAATTCTGGCTGGAATAATTCCATCCTCTCTGGCATTGCAAGGATACTATCCCTATAGTACAAAGGCCTGATGCTGGTTCTCAGCCCTGAAATCACAGGGAAAATGGTGCTTCTGACCTGACAGCCCTATTTCCATGGATGCAGTAACTGATTATAATCTAATTTAAGTTTCAACTATTTACAAGGTTGGATGGACTTGAACCGCTGTCAGGCACCCACCGACCACAGATGTCTTCCCGAACTCAACTTTCAATGCCTGCCAGGCACATGGCAATAAAGAAGCATAAATATCCTTTAAGAACTGTTCCAGCAAACAGAGAACGTCCTGTTCTAAATTCTCAATATTTTGGGGGGTAAAAAGCAATGTTCCTTATGGTAACTCTTCATCCCCTGTTGCAACTGCTTTCATCCTGGCTGTTTGGTTGATCTAAATCATATTTAAACAATTACTTTAATAGTTTTTATAACGTCCCCTTGATCTTATTTCTTTTCCACTGTAGGAATGTTGACAATTAGAAACATAAAGTATGAACTTTCTTGATGGGTAAAAGTGTGATCAATCTAGCCTCGTAACAAGGAACCTAAACATCCATATTTTCACATCAAAGTGTCAGAGTCTGGACTGGGACAGAGAAAGTAAGGCAGGTGGGAAATTGGGCAATCCAAGAAGATCTGTGTTTTTGATATGGAAAATCCCATTAAAAAAAATGAAACCATCCGACAATCTCCAGCAGCGCTGGGCAATTGTTCAGTTACATGTTTTTCATTACTATTGATCCTTGGGTAATTGGAATGTAATGTCTGAGGCTTAAAGAGAAAGAAACAGGAAATATTAGAGCCTGTACGTCATGAAAACTAGGATCTGAAATCAGGAGGGGACCACATGAGACTTTCTTGCTTCTGTTATAAGTCATCTGAGTTCTTGTTATAATTAAATGATTTTATAATGATCTTGCTGATAGCCTCTACAGCCCACAGGCCAATAACTAGTATGAAGAGGAAAGGGCCATTCAGATCAAGACAGTAAGGGAGGGTTAAAGCTTTTCTCCCTCTCTTATAATATGAGACACCCCCCCCCCCGCAGTCATCCAGTGAAGCTGAACAGTGAGAGATTAAGGACAGATGGAATTCTAAAGCGCAAGTAATTAAACTGTAGAATTCCCCTAACAAGAAGAAATGATGGCTGCTATCTTGGATGGTTTTAGAAGAGCACTGGATAAATACATCAGTCAGTTGGAGCCATCAGTCAGGGTGGCTATGTATCACCTCCAATACTACAGGCAATACACGTCTGTATGTCAGTCACAGGGGAATGTGAGACATAAGGCACAGTGACACTCATATTCTACTTGTGAGCTTCCCATAGACACCTTGGCAACTGCCTGAACAGAATGCTGGACTAGACAGGCCCCCAGTCTTATTTGATACAGCTCTTTTCATGTTGCCCTTCTGCCATACTAGGACCCCAATTCAGACTTTTGAGCTTGCTATTTACATCCATCCATAGCACTGCTAATTGTAAGAAAGCTGAGAAACATACAGTTTATTCAAGACATGTACACATGTGTATACAGATGATCCATCTATATACTTATACAATTAGAAATAAGATATGGGTGCAGGTTGCACTTTGAACAAGCCCTACTGTTTCTCTAAAAGAAGAGAAAAAAGCCCTCTGTGAAAATTGCATTTAGAGAGTCAAGAAGCAGCTGGTGCTTGTGTTTAGCACTTTCCAGCTCAAATTTTCCCTCTCAAATGTAGTGTTTTATTGTGGTTTTTTTAGCCAGAAACCCTCAAAACACCCTCGAAATATGAGGCAAACAGTACAATGAAATTAGTAAAGGAACAAACCCACTCATAGCTATTAAACAAATATTGCAGTCATAATTAGGAACAAGCAAAAAGGAATTACTGGGATGGAGAGAGAATTAAAAACAAAATCAATTATTACAGAGGACCCAGTGAAAAGAAGTTGCTTGAATGATCTGCTGGAACAAAGAGGGGGACCCGAGAGATGCACTTCCCCGTGGAGATAGTGCCCCATTACCTAGTGACTGCCCTGCCCTGCATTTGCAATTTCATCTTAAGTAAAGGTGGAGACCTTCTTAAGATGATCTCAACAGGTGAGCAGTACCATTTAGAAATAAACAGGTATGCTAGATTCAAATCATTTAAGCAATCTAAAATTATGAGCACATTGGATGTATGTATTACCAACCTTTTCAAAACAAAACAAAAACAACCCAAGGAATTTGTACTAATATGAAATATACACATTTATTTTTCTTGTGGTGGAATTACATGGGCCAGGGCATGGACTCGCCTCCTTCTATTGCCATCTCTACACAAGAACAGGAGGTTGTTCATGATTTTGTGTACCTTGGCTCAACGATCTTTGACATCTCTCTATAGATGTTGAGCTGGATAAATGCACTGGCAAAGCAGCTACCATGTTCTCTAGACTCACAAAGAGAGTACTGTATAGCTTAATAAGAGTAAAGGTAAAGGAAAGGTTCCCCTTGATATTTAGTCCAGTCGTGTCCGACTCTAGGATGCGGTGCTCATCCCCATCTCCAAGCCGTAGAGCCAGGGTTTGTCCATAGACAGTTTCCGTGGTCACGTGGCCAGCGCGACTAGACATGGAACACCATTACCTTCCCACCGTGGTGGTGCCTATTTATCTACTTGCATTTACATGCTTTCGAACTGCTAGGTTGGCAGGAGCTGGGACAAGCAACAGGAGCTCACTCCGTCGCGTGCATTCGATCTTACAACTGCTTGGTCTGCTGACCTTGCAGCACAGAGGCTTCTGCAGTTTAACCTGCAGCGCCACCATGTCCCGCAGCTTAATAAGAAGCTGACGGCATATACCAAGATCCAGGTCTATAGAGCCTATGTCCTGAGTACACTCCTGTACTTACACTCCTGTACTGCAGTAAGTCCTGGACCCTTTGTGCATGGCAGGAGAGGAAGCTGAACATGTTCCATATGCGTTGTCTCTGATGCATTTTTGGTATCACCTGGCAGAACAAAGTTCCAAACAGAGTACTCCTAGAATGAGCTGGAATTGTTAGCATGTATACTTTACTGAAACAGCAACGTCTATATCGGCTTAGGCATGTTGTGAGAATGGCTGATGGTCAGATTCCAAGAGATCTCTTGTATAGAGAATTAGTGCAGGGAAAGCGCCCCAGAGGGAGACCACAGCTGTGATACAAGGATATCTGCAAGCGGGATCTGAAGGCCTTAGGAATGGACCTCAACAGATGGGAAACCCTGACATCGGAGTGTTCAGCCTGGAGGCAGGCGTTGCATCACGACCTCTCCCAATTTGAAGAGACCTTTGTCCAGCAGGCCGAGGCAAAAAGGCATTCCCGAAACCAGCAAAATCAGGGGGCTGGACAGGGAACAGATTGTACTTGTCTTCAGTGTGGAAGGGATTGTCACTCTCGAATTGGCCTTCTCAGCCACACTAGACACTGTTCCAAGTCCTCCATACAGAGCATGTTACCATAGTCTTGAGACTGAAGGATGCCTACAGGGAATTACTCGTCACTTTATAGTGGCTGGAATCTTGCTGCTTAATATAGTACTAGAGTAGGCCATTGAATCAGGAGGAATTTGGGGAGTCAACTCCTCCATAAGTTCCATTGATTCAAATAGGTTTACTCCAGTTGCAACTTAACTTTAGCATAGTAAATTGCATCCAGAGCTGGCTTATTTGAATCAATGAAATTTATGGAGGCTTTGACTCACCAAATTCCCAGTGATCCTCAATGGCCTACTCTAAAGTGACATACTATGCTAAGCAATAGATTTTCGCCTTAGATGCATGGTCTAATCATTATATGGTCATTTTGCTCATCAACAAATTTACAGTGTAACACTTCTGGAACAGAAGGATTAGCTGGCTGCACACTGTTGCCCAGGGGATGCTCAAGTGTACTTGTGACACTTTCCATTCTTCAAAGAGGTAAGTTATATGTGCATGCAATTTATGCCCTACCATGTATACAAAAGAAGATCCAGTAAACAGCCAAGATAACACCAATGAATTAGCCCATTTCTGGTCAAAAACAGTCTAATCATTTTAATATTTTAATTTGTTTGAATCTTATTTATATTTTATATACATTCATAATTTTAAATTGTGCTATGTTCTGATATGAATAAAGATCATAGCATGGTAAACCCCTCCCCACCCCCCTGATTTATGCTAGAATTTATTTGTTCATTTATTTCCAAGATTTATTGGTTACCCTGTGGCAGATGAGATGGGAGCCAGTGTGGTGTAGTGGACAGAATGTCAGAGTAGGACTCACTGGATCTGGAGCAAGGGCAGCAATGTGAAAAATCAAATGTTTTTGAAATTGCAAAGCTTTGAAAATACCCAGGAAAGGTCATGTGGAGGATTTAGGATGTTTCTATAAGATATTTAAGATGTTTCCATAAGCTGTCCCACAGCTTGAGCTGGGAAAGAAATTCACTGCTAACCCCCATTGAAAGGCCTTTTCTGAAGATCAGCATTTCAGCTCCTGCAGCCTGGGTTCCTTCTAAATAAAAAAAGTGGGTGGGCCCAACTATTCTCTTTCAAGATAAGCAAGATAGGTCTTTTTAATTTATTTGATTTGTTTTAAATTTGTGGATGTTTAAAGCCACTTTTTCTGCCAGGTGATTAAAACTGCTGCTGTGACCTGAATACCATTAGCATGTGTAACTGCTCTACCTGGAGAAAGAGAAAATCTCACCATCACAGAGGAAAAAAGAGACACAGTATCTCCACATACTTCGCCACACAATGCCACTGCCAAAAAAGGAAGACGTAAGTCGTGAGGCAACTGGCTGGATAGGTTTTTTTTTTAATGTCTGCCTCTAAGGGATCTTTCCAAATGAGGGGAAATATGTCCTGAGAAATCTCTATGATTTTAGGCTATTTCTCTGGATGTTTCCCCTTCTAGGCATTGAAAAAAATAGGTTGACATGCTGTTTCTTCTTCCTTCATTAGTACTGGCAAGGAAGTACAGTGGTGCCTCGCTAGACAATGATAATCCATTCCACTGAAATCGCTGTTTAGCGAAATCATTGTCTAGCGAAAAGCATTTCCCCATTGGAATGCATTGAAACCTGTTTAATGCGTTCCAATGGGGAAGAATCGTCGTCTAGCGAAGATTGGCCATAGGAAAGCCGCTGTGCGAACCACCAATCAGCTGTTTAAATCGCTGTCTTGCGAAGCTTAGGTCCCGAAAACACCTGTTTCGCGAGCGCGGAGGAAGCTGTCAAAATCGTAGTCTAGCGAAAATCAGTTTGTGAAGCAGGGACCAAACATTGTCCAGTGAAATTCCCCCATAGGAATCACTGTTTTGTGAATCGCTATAGCGATTGCAAAAAGTCAATGTCTAGCGAAAAAACTGTCATGCGGGTTAACTGTCTAGCAAGGCACAACTGTATACAAAAGGGTCCCAACTGGAAGGTGCATCATCAAGTCAATTCTGACTGATGGCAACTCTTTACCATTCCCTTCTTCTGGGGGCATCCCGAGACTGTGTAGCTTGCACAAAGCCATACATGCTGGCTCTTTTGGGATGCACAGTGGGGTACTGAACTCCCAACCTTTAGCTCCAGATGCCTAATTCACTGAGTTATCAAACCAGCTCTTTAAATAAGTAGGCAATAATCTCAATTTCAAAAGACAGATTATAAAATATCACATCAGAAAGAAAACCCTTTTCCTGTTTCTAAAGGAGCAGAACTCTGAAAGAGCCGGGAAGACTACAAATATGAAAATGTCTCTATGTTCATTTCAACATTTTTTGCAGCCTTCTCTTTCTTTTCTTCTTGTAATTAATTTATAATTACAAGAAATTGTAATTGCCAAAGTTCGTTTTTCCTTTCACCCTACACTGAAATTTGTATACCTACCATTTTGCATATTTTGCTGATGTATGTATTCAACTTAATGTAGGCATATATTTATATTGTTTTCCAGATTGATGCATTTTCCCTGTTGACTAAAGTGTTCTTGGGTGCATTTCCCCTCTAATTGTTCGCATCTGGCGCTTTTTAAATGCATGCATAGTTTAATGCATCGTTTGTTTCTCAGAAAAGCATCTCATTTACAGTAAATGAAATGTACTGGAATGCATTTTCTGAGGAAGTGGCCTAAGATTACACACATACATATACTGTACGTGTGTGTAGGCAGAGAGGGGGGTGGGAAATACCCTCTTTGTTTCATGCATAACCCAAGACATAAACTTCAGGGTTTGGTTTTCTTTTTTACATATACCTAGCTTTGTTTGTTTTGGTTTTTGAAGTGGCAGCCACGGAAATCAAGGCTGGAACATTTCAGCCCTAAGGTGAATATTTCAGACGCATGGTTGCGGATGTTTCAGTCAGAGAAGTATGGCAAAAAATTCTTTCACAATCTTCAGGGAGCCTCTAAAATGCAAAATGTGACTCAGTGCATTCAAGAAAAGTCTAGCCGCTCAGAGTGGTATAGATTTATCAGATGGGCGGGATATAAATCAAATAAATAAATAAATAAATAAATAAATAAATAAATATTTAGTCATGTTATTGGGTATAGGTTTCTCTACTATCCTGACTGATAACCTTTGTTAACCACTCTTAACAGTTCCCAATAGGACTGTTTGGTTTTGCTTGGGTACGGCTGCCATTTTAAATGTTTCTTGGCATCCCAGGGGCCCTGCCAGTGTCACACAGGCTGTGTCTAGAAAGTGCTGCTGTGTTCTCCCTCCTCCAAGCCACTTGCACAGCACCACAAAGGAGGACATGCACCACCTCTACATGAGACAAATGTAGATAGCAACATACATTGTATATATGCTTATTGACATGTACAGATCCAAAATTAGAAATGATTTTTATAATTTAAATAGAATGACAATATACCTCATCTAAGGGGGAAAAAGAAGAACCCAAGGACCCATGTGCCTGTTGCTGAATCTGCTGTCCACGTGCAGCTAACTGAGGGTGGACAACCTCCCTGGTCTCTCTTCTTATGTTTCTTTACTTTTAGATCTGTCTTGCTACCTTCATTGTGTATTTAGTAAATTCTGTCCTCTCCAGACATTGGCCAGTTTGAGATACTGGTTCTGCTTTTCCAGTCTAGTGTACTCTGTGTGAAGCTATCTTGGATCCAACGAAGACGTTTCGCTGAGTTCAAAATGCAGCTGCCTGCTTTGTCATGGACAGTGGGAAAAGTCTGCCACTTCAGAGACAATGTGAGGCGAGATGTTGAAAGTGACGCCTCTGTGGGGTGATCCCTTTTTAATATGAAGTGTGTTTGTCATCAAACAGGTTCCCTGCTCCACAGTGGAAAGTTGAGATGATCGACCCTGTAGTAAGCGAGGAAGTAGATTTCTCTGGAAAGACTGTAGCTTTTCAGCAATTGTGTGTGTGTGAATAATCTTGGAGGCTTTCTGATATGATAGATTGCACCAAGTATTGCAAAACACTTGCAAAGTAAATAATATTTTATCTACTAATTTGCTCATTAATTATTATATCGTGGATCTAGCCACTGGATCATTATTGTTGATGAGAGATTTCTGTGTTATCTTTCCCTATAGTAACAAATAATGGAGCACCGTGCTTCCCACACCCCCTTTTTTGACAACCTTTAAAATTACAGCTATTATTCACTGATGTGGAGGTTCTGCTTCTCCATTGTGCCGCCTTCTGAAAGCTTGTAGTCCCTATTTATGTCTTTGTTTTACCCAAGGGGACAATTAACATTGTTAAATGCAGGATTAAAATTATCTTTTCCCCCAACTCCTTGCTTAAATTTTATTTAACAAAACAGAACCAAGGAGTTGGTCAGCTAGACTTAATCTTTTCAGCCGAAATCCTGTTGCTTAGCATAGTAAATCACACTAAAGTAGGCTCATTAAATCAATGAGGATTTGGTGAGTCATTTCCTCCATAAATTCTATTGCTTCAAATGGGCCTACTCTTAACTCTGATTTACTTTAATATAGTGAGCCATAGTCAGAGAAGGCCCATTTGATTCAAAGAAGCATATGGAGGAGTTGACTGACTAAACCCCCATTGATTCAATGGGCATACTTCCGTGTGATTTACTATGTTAAACAACAGGATTTTTGGCTTATGAGATTTCCTTTCCTAAATATGGATCAGTTGGACTGGACTAGTAAAGGCAACATAGCTGTGGAAAAGACAGTGCTGCATATCTGCTGTTTGTACATGTTAACAATATCAATTACCTGCGTTCTCTTCTTCTACAGAAAAAAAATGTTATAAAAGGAGTGAGTTTGCTAGTCGGATTATGTTGCAGTATTTGTTTAGGATAGAAATTAAGGGTTCATTTAAAAAGGGCTCATCTACTTGTCTGTGTTTTGAGGGCAGATCTGTCATCTGAATTTCTTTGCTTTTGTGGATAAGGTTTCAAGTTCAGCCATAGCTTTTTTTTTTTTTTTTTTTGCTTTAAACCAAATGGATTTTCTCCCCTCTTTTGAGAATATGTATTTATCAACTGCCCTTCTTGGCAAATACACTCCTTAAATTGTTTTACAGAAATAAAAGCATAAATAGTTATAATTTAGAACAGATTATATTTGTAAGATTATATTAATGATAATCCCATGCCATCAGGTGGATTCTAACCTCTAGAGACTCTTGCTGGAGCTTCCTAGGTATACAGTACTCAAAAGAATGGCAAGTCTTGGGTATACATCCCAAGTCTGACTTGGAGTCTTTGGTACGAACTCCTGAGTCCCAAGTCTGAGTCCCTATTAAAAATAAGCTTTTTGCCCAGAAAAAAAGGGAGGGAACAAGTGGGTTCTGAGATCATGAGTCATGTTCGTGTAGTTGGAAAAAAACCACAGACCTCGAGTCTGATTTGAGTCATCGGTACAACTAAAGTCTGACTTGACAGCAAGTCCTGTAACTCAAGTTCCCATCCCTGCTCAAAAGAAGTGGATTACCATTTCTTTCTTTTGAGAATGATCTGGCACCATGTACAGTAGCTTGTACAAGGCTACACAGACTGGTTTTTCTGTTAAAAGACCCTGTGGAGATAGAACTCCTTTGCTTTATCCTCTTGATTTAAATGCAGTGGGTTGTTACAAAGCGCTACAGTCCATTTTAGCAAAGATTATGAATTTTCACAATCTTTTGCAGTATGATAGCTCCTGTTTGCATTTGTTTATCTTATCTACTTCTTCCTGCGATATACTTCCTCTTTTAGATGGCGATAGTCAGCATCCTTTTTTTGGTCATCCCTGCACCATCACTCTCTTTCCATGCACACGTGAAGGTGAAGAAGCAGTTCTGCCTGTTCAGGAATTCACCAGCAATGAGCAGTTATAGGTCTGACAGACAGGTCAGCCCAGAAACTTGATTTTCGAACCTAGGATTTTCATGTAGGACGTTGGTGGGAATAAGAGATTGGGCGATACAAAGATAGTATAGCTTGTACCTAAATAACTTCCTCTCTGGGACGATACTGTAGGCTTGTAGGTTTACTTAATTAGTTAACAGCTTCATCCAGGCAGGAATGAAGTCAAGCTAATATTGCAAGGGTTGTAAACGTGGGAGGTTGTAAAACAAGTTTTTGTAAGTCAGAGGTCCCCTATTAACTCCCCTTCACCATGGTCTTATACGATCATTCTGCTGTATCTGAAACTGTTTATGATATTATTAGATGTCCTGGTATCATTGTCTATCTATCCAGCGCTAACCAATCAGTCATTCCAGCTTTTGAAATCAAAGAGAGCCTTGGCTCTCTTCTGAGTGTTCGAATCCTTTCTTTGTTAGTTGGTTAGTTGTTTGTTTTGCTGTTGATCTGTTTGGTTGGTGGCTAGTTGTGTGTGCACAGTAAAGAAAACAGTATATACTAGTCTTTAATTTCAAGCAACTGTAACTAAAGAAATATTTTTATTTTTTGTCCTCTAAACGTCTCAGAGTTTATTACTGAGGGGCTAAGGGGTGAACTTTAACTTTCTCCTACGTTAGCATTCCTGACCCTGAGACTTGGGTCCCTAACTACAGAAGCATAGCAGTTACTTGAGACTTTAGTCAGCGGTTGGAGACCTTGCATCGGGGATGTTGGCAAGTCTTTGGGTCCAAGTCACAGGTCTGAGTCTGAGTCTTTGGTACAAAGTCCCAAGTCCCAAGCCCGAATCCTTATGAAAAACAAGTGGCCCCCCCAGAGAAAAGGGAGGGTGGATGGGTTCTGAGTCCTGCGTGCGAGTAATTGAAAACAACAACAACAATCCAAGTGAAGTCTGATTTGAGCCACTGTCTGATTGGACAGTTGAGTTCCCGCCCCTGCCTTGCATCCTTATCTGAATTTTGCAAGTTGTTATCTAAAAAGGTGTATCTCCCAAATTCTCCAGATATAGAAAGGTTAAGTGCTTCCATGGCCTGATTCTCCCTCGGTGTACTCCCCAAATATTCTCCTTTCTCTTGCAAATAATCGACTAGGGTCACATATTTCCAGATATATTATCTGGTTAGGCCTTGAAGATCAGGGTTTTCCTTCTCAGAGATTCAGAAGGCAAAAATGCTTGCCTTTCGAGATATGCCATCAGCTGAGGTTCAGGGCTAATCCATTTTAGAAGACATTTGGCTTTTGGCACAACCAGTCACTCTTAATAATTGTGCATTAGCAGCAAAAGAGATCAGGTTAGAATTTGTTTCCATCAGCAATGGTTCTTTCCCTTCTTTTGACTGAATCCCAGCATGATTAAAGGAAACCATTTTAAAGGCAATCCTTGGAAACCAAAGCTTGATGAATTGAGAGGCCTAATAGAAGTCTTAGATGGGTAATTTGATTGTACGGATTTCTGATGAAGGATGCTAAGTGCTCAAGTTCCTGAACACATAGCAAAAGATTCGCGACTGTTTCTTCTGACAGTCCTCCTTAAAATCTATTTGCCAGACTAAAAGTCTTCATCAGCATTCACACTCCTCCTGGATTGTGTGGTCCTCACCACCGTTCCCAGCTGCTACTGAATTTGCCACTGTGCCAGCAAAATTAGGAGGATTCCTTTTCAAAACAAGACACAGGGAGCACACATCTTATTTAAAAGCATGATCATGTGTTCTGAAACTGTCCAGAGGTGTGCTTATTTATTTATTTATTTATTTATTTATTTATTTATTTATTTATTTATTTATTTATTTATTTAATTAATTAATTAATTAATTAATTAATATACCAGCCCATTAGTGCAAAGCACTAATGAAATGCAGAACATACCATATAGAAACTGGATTAGATTCAGATGAAAGAAGAATGAAAATCAGTAGAAGAAACAGCAATAATTTAAGATATCCAGATGACACTGCATTACTGGCAGAAAGTATGACTATAGGGAGCAAATGTGAGTTAATTTTCATTTTCCTTGATGTGTAGTCGTACCTTATTGTTGAATTCAGCAGGGCATACTTGCAGGTAAACTGGCATGTTATTGGTAGCTTAAATGGTGGAATTAATTTTGAAATTTCCTGAGAAACTTTGTTTCTTGGCAAATAGAGAAATTAAAAGCTTTGGTGCAGAGCATTTCTTCTTCTTCTTCTTCTTCTTCTTCTTCTTCTTCTTCTTCTTCTTCTTCTTCTTCTTCTTCTTCTTCTTCTTATTATTATTATTATTATTATTATTATTATTATTATTATTATTATTATTATTATTATTATTAAAACACCAGGCAATCAACATTATAAAAAAATTGACTGGTATTATATAACAGATATAAGTTTTAACAGATACAGGTTTAACGTAAGTATCTGTTAAATAGTGGCTCAGTATGTATGCTGTTCCTAATATTGTCATTTTTTTGTAGCTTTGGTGGTGTTATTTCTGAGATCTGCAACTGCTTATACTGTAGTACTGTGTGAAATTTCTTGATATTGTTCCCAAAGCCTCGATGACTATCCAGAACATTGAAGTTTGTTTCATCCACAAGCTAGATGTTTCAATTGCCAGGTCTCTGTATTTTGTTAGTTTTCCCAATTCTTTATTTTCAACTCTGGCATCCCCTGTAATTGCAATGTCAATGATCCAGGCATTTCTTCATTCTATTATTACTATTTCTGATGTGCTAAGTTCAAAGTACAGTGGTGCCTCGCATTGCGATGTTAATTCGTTCCACAAAAATTGCTGCAGAACGAAAATGTCGCAATGCGAAATAAAAAAGCCCATAGAAACGTGTTAAAACGCGATTAATGCATTCCTATGGGCTTCAAACTCACTGTTCAGTGAAGATCCTCCATAGCGCGGCCATTTCCGGTGCCTCTTAAGCGAGGAATCCGTCCCAGAAAACAACAGTCGGCCATGTTTTTTCCCTGGTGGCCATTTTGAAACTGTCGATTAGCTGGCCGAAAATGGTCGCTTTGCGATGATCGGTCATTGCAAAGCGAAATTCCCCCATAGGGAACATCGCAAAGCAATTGCTTTTGCAATGACAAAAAATGCATTGCAAAGCGATTTCGTTGCTAAACGGAGCGATCACTATGCGAGGCACCACTGTATCTATCAGTTTGGATTTGGAAATCCCACAAGATCTTGACTTTGTCATTTTCTGACACCTTCTCTACCTGAAGTTTCCATGGGTTTTGGGAGCCTGGCAAGTTATATTTTTTTTGCATAATGACCAGTGCACTAATTTTGCCACTCTGTCATGTCTAATTCTGTAATCTGTACAATTTTTGGACATTCACAAATGAGGTGTGACACATGTTAATCTTTTTCTTGGCAGAGTCGACATTTGCTGTCAGCACTAATTCCTTGGATCTTAGCTTTCATCACGTTGGCTTGGAGTGCATGTTCTTTGCTGCAAAAATCAAGCCTTCCGTTTCTTTCTTAATGGTCCCCAATTTTAGTCATGCCCATGATCATGTGTTCCATCAATATTTCTCAGGTATTGTCCATGCAGTGGTTTATTTTTCCAACTGTTTGATTTATTTTTATTATTTTGTTTCTTATATTGAGCCTCTGTTTGTTGTTTTCAAAATATTCTCCATTTTCACTGCCTGAAGTACCGTAATTTTTTTCTGTGCTTGTACTGATATAATCATTTAGGCTTATTTTTTCCTCCCTACTACCTGCTGTATTTGCAGTAATCCATGGCCTCCAATTTTTCATGGTAAATATAATCTGTCCACATAACTTTTTGGATGTAGTGCATGATGCATGTTCATTAGTTTCCATGTTTTTTTATCCTATTCTTCTAATTTGTTTTGAGTCCAATCTATTATTCCAGCTGGGTATCTAATTACTGGAATTGCTCATGTGTTTATGGTTTTGATTGCATTTCCACCATTCAATTTTGATTTTAAGATTTTCCGCAGTCTTTCCCTTTCTGTCGGTTCTTTAACTTTTGTGTACATGATGTTATCTGCTTCTAGTATTCCAAGGTTTGTCATCACTTGATAGTGATTTTATAATATTGCCATTTTAAAACTCTATTCCATCTAGTTTTTGGATCTTGCTATGGTGTATAGATAGAGCTGTACATTTGTCAATTCCAAATTTCATTTGGATATTTTCACCAAATATTTGCACTGTGTTTAGCAGTGATTCTATCTCCATGGAACGTTTTGCATATAGTTTTAGGACATCCATGTATAAGAGATTATTGATTTTTTCTCCTTGTTGTGAAATATGGTGCCCAATCCAGTTTTATTTAAAATGATTGACATGGGGATTAGTCAGATGTTAAACAGCAGTGATGACAACGAATCCCCTATTTTGATGCTAACCTCCCCAATTTCTTCACTGTGGGCCATTAAGATAGTTTTCAATTTTTCAGTGTTTTTCTTGAGGAACTTCTGAATGTTTTTACTAATCCCAAACATTTTTAGGCAGGTGTTAATCCAGCTGTGTGGCAATGAGTCAAATGCCTTTTATAGTCTATCCAGGCCATATTAAGTTTTGTTTTTCATCTTTTTGCATTCTTCACTATCATTTTATCAATAAGCAGCTGATCTTTCATGCCTCTTGACTTTCTAAAGTTCCCTTTCTGTTCAGTTGGTTATAGGGAGTTTTCAGTTAAGTAATTATATATTGATCTTGCAAGTGCTCCTGTGAGGAGCTTGAACATTGTTGGAAGGCATGGAATTGGTTGATAGTTACTGGGCTCATTGCCCTTTTGATGATCTTTTATTATCAGAAATGGGTGACCTGTTGTCATCCAATATTCAGTTGTAGAATTTTGAAGTGATTAAATTGCACTGCCATTTGTTGAAGGGGACTTGTTAAATGCTTTAACCAAAATCCATGCAGCTCCTCTGGACCAGGTGCACTCCAGTTTTCCACAGCCTTTACCAACAAGAATTTGAACAAACTCTGGGAGGCAGTGGAAGACAGGAGGGCCTGGCGTGCTCTGGTCCATTGGGTCACGAAGAGTCAGACATGACTAAATGACTAAACAACAACTACAACAACAACAACAATAACAACAACTTGCCTCTTAATCATTTCAGTTGTTATTACAATATTATTCATTTGTTTTCCTTGAGAAATCATCACCATCATCTTAGAACTGCAAAGCTGGAAGGGAACCTATGGATAATTGAATCCAGACTCCCTGTGATTTGGGAGTCAAACTCCCAGCAACCGGCAAACCACTGAGCTATCCAGCAGTATCCAGAAATTTCATCATCATCCTCATGACAAACTTTTTAAAATAGTTATAGCAGTGACTGAATCCAGTACTACATATTGGATGTTCTACATATTTATTAAGGTTTTCTTAAGATTTCAGAGAAATGGCTTTTTAAAATTAGTCCCACAAATTTCACCAAGTCCATTGCTCTTTCACAACCAAGTATGAGAAAGCCAAAGGCGACAACTCTTATCTTTAAGAGACCTAATATAAATGCTGGGAAATATTCAGTGACATAACACATCACACTGTTCATTCTTTCTAATCTGAGGTGGGTTTTTTTTGCCATATCTATTCTTATTTAAGGCCAGTACACAAAATGTGAGATAATGATAAGAATTTTTAAAGTTTCTCTGACAGATATTGCTTTGACAAAAAAAGTAGCACTTTGTTTGCAAACTGTGCCGTTTTGCTGGGGCTAATAAGAAAACCTGTCACCTGAGATTTATGAGCCTCTTCATTTCAGAGCCTTGTGTGTTTTTCATTCATGAAATATGAGTGTGGGACAGGCCAGAATGTACTTGCCCTCATGAAAACACCTCCATGTGAGGAACATGATAATTATCCCTGTAATTTCAAGGGCACAAACGAGCCACAAAGTAAACAAGTCGCCAAATTGCATGTATTCTCTGCTGAATCAGGGAAGCAAGCTGTCCTCTTGAACTTTCAAGGGTGGTGTTATTACTTGTTTATGAACTAAAAATAAATTGTAGGCCTTAAAGATAGCTGGAAAATCCTGCTGTGATCATCTCATAACACTTCAAAAGCTGTTTTGAGCAGCAAATACTCCAAAATGATAATAAACACATCGTGAATTGCATCCTTTTTTTCTTGTTGTTCTGATAAGGAGATGGAATGATTTTGCACTGCCACAGATATGCTTTTGATATCGTGGTATATGCAGTCTCCTTGAGCAGAGAATGAATGATTAATATTTTTGGAGTGGCAAGATGTAGCGCTATTCATTTAGCTCTTTCACCTGCTTGGTAAGGGTGTGCAAGAAAATTGAGAATACTGAAGCATAAATGCATTTTGCTTTGTACATTGGTTCTTGCAGTGAGAATCAGGCATGTTTGCATTAAAATGTGAGCCAGCCATTACATCTGATTAGTTCTCCATTATTAGCGGTGTTCCAAATTAGAATTTTATTGGACATTAAGACCAGAGCTTCTTGTCAAGGCCATAAATAGAGTGTGGCAACTATGAGTTATTGACACCTTAAGTGCCTGTTAATGAGAAAGGGGTGGACTATCTGGGGAACTTGAAGCTGTTCTACTCTGTGAATCTCTGTATTTCTGCTGCATAGCACCAAGGAATTTTACCAGAAATTCAAAACTGCAACAAAAGATTAGACAGCAATGTGGTCTACCACCACAGGACAAGGCAGCACTAGACCTGGCCTCTGATGCAGAAGGAAGATAGCTGATTTACCAAGTGACACTGAGGCAGCAGAAGGATGGTTTATTCAAGGCTCAAATAGATCAAACAGCTAGCACAGAATTAAGAGGTGGAGGCCTGGTCCAACTAAGTCCTGTGTAGAACAGTCCTCTCATGTTGGAAAGTACGTATGTTTGGGTAGACCAGACCTCTGAGCTATACTAGATAATTAGCTTATGAATATATACAATATGTTAAACTGACCCATTTGATTTGGTTTAGTAGCTCCAACGGTGCTGTTGATCCCCTGTGGAGGACAGGAGATTCTGGAAAGGTGTTCAGTGCTATAATTACATCTTGGATTTGCACATCACAAATTACATAAGCTGGTTTGTGGGTGCGGTTTGCCCTGCTCACCCTGGGTGCCAACATTACTAGTTACAGCTGCGCCTCTTGCTGACATCTCTGCAATAACCATTCATAAAACCAAAGTATCATATTGTGTAATGTCTTTATTGGCTCATAAAGAAGTGAGTTCTTCAGAACAATCCAAAGATGGTATGAACTTGGATTTAAGGCAAATGGTCCAAAAATAGGGCCTGATTATGTTATGCCTCTGGCTGCTCAGAGGAGACTTCCAGTAAGTCATGATGGAATTTGGAACCCATGTACGGGTGTCCTTTGTTTGAAGCCTACTTTGCAACCACACAGCTTTTTCTATTGCTTTGGGCAAGACATAGTGACTGCTGTGCAGGCTCAGAGCATGTGTGCACACACATACATATACACAGAGCACAAGATGGCAATTTCTTATCAACAGCACCAGTGATCAAATGTATACCATGCTAGCTTAAAAATACTGGGCCAGACCCCTGCTGTTCCTTTACACATGTATGAAGGAAATCGTGTCAAGTCTTGCCAGCTGATTGGTGCTCATTGATGAGATGCTTTTTGTGTTTCTACGTGCATATGATATGCATCCAGGAATGCAAGAAGTGCTTTACTAATGCGTGGTAATTTGCTGCCAAGACTCGTGCAATTTCTTTTACACAAGAATAAATCATCAGTACGATTCTGGCTAAATTTGCCCCCCCAAAGTAAACAATATAGTTTACTTTCCCATCACTACTGGTGGCCCCAACGAAATTTTTATGAGACATCACAGTGGGAATGACCACCTTTACAGCAAGGGCTTTTAGCATGTGAATGCCAAAATTCTGCTTTATGAATCTCAGAGGTACAATTTTTATAGGTTTCACTGATATTCGAAATGTTTGCTTGGGCTGCCCCTATCATTAGGCACAGTGATCTATCTGCCTCAAGCAACATGCCATGAAAAAGCTGTTGGGCAACATCATTGCTGCCAGTTAAAGACTTTGAATTTCAGGGTGCCTACAAATTCATCTCATTGCATGCAAGCTGTGTGCAGCCCAAAATAAAAACAGGAAGTTTTACGATCTGTCACAGATGATGGCATCACTAACACTGTACAGGTGGAGCTGCACAAGCAGATTTTGGCCTATGTACCTGAACTTCAGGAGCAAGGAATTTGCTTCTCTGCCTCAGGCAGTCTTGTTTATTGCCTTTGTGTGTGTTTTGGGGGAGGGGTGTGTGTGTGTGTGTGTGTGTGTGTGTGAGGTGTGTGTGTGTGTGTGTTCTCAAGCAAGAACTGAAGATGGGAGAGGAGGGTCAGGAGAACCAAAATTGTGAAAACAAAAATTTCAAGGCATTTTTCAAAAAAAATGTACAGGAATGGGAAAGGTTACCCTGGCTAGATTTGTTTGTTTCAAGAACTGCTGACAAGACCATCTCCGTTTTTGGTGAAATCCATCAGATCTGTAGAGGCACAAATAATGACAAGAAATGCCAGAAAAGTGAGAATCTGCTTGCAATCTTGAAAAAGTGCACTGCTGCAAAGGAATTTATGTAGGACAGCAGACAATAGATCCCGCAGATGTATTATGGTTAGTGGTAGGGAGGTTTATATTTCTTCTTCTTTCGGATACGAGATTAACATTTATTTCTTATTTTTGCTTCCCAGTCCTTTGTCACTGCACTTGCATTCATCTGCTGCAAAACCATTTTTCTGCACTCTTTTAATACAGTAGTTCTTATTTTAATTAATACATCACTGTGGGTCTTTTTAATACAAAAGTAGGTAAGAAAACAAAGGAAAATCAATAAAAACAAATCAAGTGAAGAACAATACATAATCTCGAAGTGACTGTGCCTATTTAAAATATTTTTAGGGAGGAGACAGGGAAATCCTTCACCAGGAGAAAACTTGTACAAGAGTTTAGAAAAGTTACTTTTTGGGACATTTGTGTCCAGAATCCTCCTGCCTGGTTGTGAAGGAGTTGAAATCCAAAAATGTAGTTTTTCCAAGCTCTGCCCCTGATTGTGGCATGAGGAGACTTTGACATTAGAGTCTGTCCTAGCATTGTTCTGATAGAAAAGTGGCTTTTAACTGATACGTAGTACACACTTGTTATTTCTTTCCTAGTGGAGGTTGAAAATTGACATGACATCTTGACTTGATTGTGGCTGCTCTGAAAAATGATGTTGCATCCAAATAAGTCTTCAAGATCCTTCAGCCTGTAACATATTCTTTACTTTCCTCTACTTCTTTTCCCACTTATTTTACCTTGAATGATAAACTTTAATAATCTCTATTTTTCATTCATCATCACATGATTTATTTGGCTAGCTTAGTGGTTTAGGTCTCTGGCTGTGGAGCCAGTGTTTGATTCCCCACTGTGCCTCCTTGACAGGAGGACTTGATGATCCATAGGGTCCCTTCCAGCTCTGCAGTTCGAAGATGGTGATGATTCCAGCTTTCTGGATTTTCTGATCTTAATCTTTATTCATCTGCTTTAGTACTTCTCTGTTGGTCACCTTTGTGATCCAAGAGGTTCTTACCAACCTCAAACAAATCTGCTTTTAAAATGTGTCTATCTTTTCCTGATTTTTAATTTTATTTGTTTCATTTGTGTGCTTCCTTTCTCCTAGAGAAACTGGGACCCCCTTTTTATATCTGTCTGGGCAAAATTCCGTGCCATACGGAAGAACCAAGAATACACTGACGCTGTGCAACGCACATTCTCCAAACTAGCTTTAAGTTTTTGTTTCATATTACATTCTTTGTCTTAATCAAACTGCCCTGGGCCATCTCTATTTCAGCTTTTACTGCATGACTATCATCACTGCTTATTCAGTCAAATTCCAAGCTACGTACGTTTGTCAGTATGCCCCATGCTTACCTTCTGGATCTTTAATTGCATTTTGTGGTCCACTTATATGACAAATAAGCAATAAAACAGTGAATGAATATATACATTGCAGAACCCTTCAATGGAGAAATTGCTTCCCTGCTACCACTGAGGTTGTGGAGGATGCTCAGCTAGAACAATGCATTTTTTTTTCTCAGTTGGATGCCTCCTACAAGGACACAGGAAAACCTCATTTGCATCTACAAAATGCTGGAGGCAATTTGGCATTCTAAACCATTCACAACCTACATCATCCAGAAGAACTGGTCATGTATTGTTTAAGTGAGTGATTCGAGGTCAAAGCAGTATTTCTTCCAAAATGGTGTGATGATGTAAAGTTCCTGTGGTGCTGCCTATCCTACTATAAAGTTAGTTACCTCTAATAATGTATAATTGTCGCTAGGTGAGGCAATCCCAAAATTCTATTGCAACTGCATCTCCAAAGTTTATTTGTGTTCCAGGGCACCACATGCTATGAAATCATTAATATGTTATGTCATAGAGGTGTGCAATTGCCATGTGAGATATCTACCCCCTGTTTTTAAGTCTCCTTAGAAAGAGAGAAAACCAAATTTTGTCTGGGTTGTTTTCTTTGCAAAGTTAGCCCATGATCTTGAGACATATCTCTGGCCCTTTTAATGTATTGGGTCTTACTCCAAACTGTGGTTTACCTCTGTCCTTGTTTGCCAAGAACTTTTGTCAAGGTCCTCCTGCTTTTTCCTCAGGATGGCTCATTATCGTTCGGATTTGACTGGAGAGATGCACTGTCTTCACACAAGTGTAAACAGGAGCCAAGGCACCACAGAGTGGAGGAAACAGCTCTGAGGCACTCATGAGGGTGTAACAACATTTTCCACGGATTCCTTCATGCTAAATTGGGCATTTGTGCGATTGAAAACGCTAAAATAACAAAGACACGTTACAAATAGAAAGCAGGGATAAGAACATTGAAAATATCAACACCTTACAAGGGAGATACTTAGGCAGCACCAAAAAGAGAAACTGCCAGGTTTACTCCTCAGTGAGCACCAAAGCCTCTCCTGGACACCTCAATCTTCATGAGACTCTGAGTAAGACACATTTTCTTTTAGCTGCATTGCAAGGTGCGGGACTTCTACCAGTGTGGCATAGATTTCAGGCTTCAAGTCCTCCTCTTTTCTTTTTCCTCCTTTCTTTTAAAAAGCTGAGCTACAGTACTGGGACTAAGAGCACATGTGTTCGCATGCTTCCTCGCCATCCCTTGGGGAGTCTGAATGGTTCAGTTAGGGACATTACAATCTGCCTCCTTCCCCCAACCCCCCCCCCCGACAACTTTGGTTTCATTTAAATTTTAGGCGTGACGGTGTCACTGCCAAAGGTCATGGGAACCATCGATTACTTCACTTTTTCTAGTGGTCTCTAGGTTTGTTGTCGTTTTGTTGTTGTTGTGTGCCACCAAGTTGTCATTGACTTACAAAAATCCCTATTTATGAGCAGCCTCCAAAGTGTTCTGTCTGCAACAGCTCTGCTCTGCTTTTGTAGACTCAGACCTCTGGCTTCCCAGTTCATCTCGTATTTGGTCTTCCTCTTTTCCTGCTGCCTTGCACCTTTCTCAGCATTATTACCTTTTCCTGCCTTCTCATGATGTGCCCAGTTTAGGACAGCCTCCGTTTCCACATATTTGCCCCTAGAGAAAGTTCAGGCTTGGTTTGATTTAGGACCCACTTGTTTATCTTTCTGGCAATCCCAGGATATTCTCAAAGCCCTCCTCCGCTGCCCCATTTCGAGGTCTCCAGATTGAAAGTGAGGAAATAATTTTGCCAGAAATAATTCTGATTTTATGTTCCTCACACAAATGCTGGCCGGGTCCTTGGGAAGTAATTCCAAAATGGCACAGGGTGGGTCATGAACCAATCTGCGTGCCGTTATTAGAGCATAGATGGAGAGAGACTAAACACATCTTGATATCCTTTCAAACAGAGGACTTTCCTTGCCAGCCCCTCAAGTAAAGGAAGAGTATCCTTTTTTAACATTGGGCACGCAGCTCCCTGAGGAAAGTTATCTCTGTAACTGTGAATTATGTGCAAGGCACATAATTCATTCTATTTTATTTGTGTTCTATAATAAATGAGAAAAACACATTTCTATCCTCCCTAATTTCCACAAGGAGCACAAGGCAGTGAATCAATCAAAGTCCCATCATCACAGAACATTTACAGTATTTATTGACTGCACTTACATCTTGCTTCCCTCACAAAAGCCATTCAGGTTGTTCCATGACCACCACAATCAACTGGCCATGATGGCTGGGAATTCTGTGAGCTGCAGTCCTCGAAAAAGTAACTTTTCCAAACGCTTCCTCCATCCTCCCCAAAAGTGGCTGGGCAGGCCTGATGGGGATCTGGGAGGACAGGGAGACCAACCCCATTTACATCACTGTGCAATTAGTTGTGTGAGAGATGATGCCTGAATGGGATTCCCCCCCCCTTTTGCATTGCACCCAGATACTTAATTAACTAATTAATTAATTGGACAGGAACAATGCAGAAGGGAAAATGTGGTCTCTTGAATAACTTGCCTTTCTTAAAGATAGAAGGAAAGAGGACTGCACTACCTGTTTGGGATCAATGCCAAATGAAGGAGTGTTTCTCTAACAAAAGCGGTGTACCCAGTCCTGTTTACCTTTTGTCATGTGAACTCAGTTCAGGCACAGTTTTGTGGCTGCTGCAGAACCAGATGGCGGGGCAAAGGCAGGTGAGTTTAGCTGTCCTTTGTTTCGCTTTTTTCTTTCTGCTTGGCATACAGACAGGATACAGCGAGGCAGGGGGGAAATGAACCACAAACCTCACTTGGTGGCCTTGGGTGACTATCTCTCAACCTTGCTTCCCTCACAGGGTTGTTCTGAGGATAACGTGTGCAGGGAAGCAGCCACATTCAAGGGAACCTCGGTAGTTTTGGAAGAAGGCTGGATATGGACAGAAGGAAAGTTAGAATTTGTAAGTAAATGATAATGTATTCGTGAAGGCTTTCACGGCCGGGATCTAATGGTTGTTGTGGGTTTCTCAAGACACACCAATCACCCATCTACAGAAAAAGACAAAAGGCTATCTCACAGCCATAAATACTGCACTCCCAAGCCAACTACACCAGAGCACAGAGTGCTGTCCTCTGAAGATGCCAGCCACAGAGACTGGTGAAACGTTAGGAAGAACAATTTTCAGAACACAGCCAAAGAGCCCGAAAAACCCACAACAACCATTAGATGATAATGATACATACATTTTCTATGTGTGGGTGGCTTCTGTTTAAACCACAAAACCAGTAAGCTGGTGAGAGGGTTGCCAACTGATCGAAAGTATTTTTAGATTGCTCTTTTGCCTATAGAAACCAGCAGGTGAAGGTTTTCATGGTAGGGTGACGTGTCATCAGCATCTGCAGATCAAAGCACAAGAGCAGAGACTGGGACCGAAAAAATATATTTGGCATGCCTGGAAGACTCAGGAAAAAGGCAGGAAAGACAAGCAGCAAAAGGACTTGGGATTTTTATTGAGCTTTGCAGAAAAGAGCAAGGTTTCTGGTGGTGTCCTGCTAATTATCCATTAAAGCTTGCGAGATTGTTTCTCCATTGTTGTTTACTAGCAAACCTCTAAACCTAAATCCGACACGCTGGGGCGTAACATGGGACGCAGAGTCCGTGCAATATCCCTTACCAGCCACACCTCATGTGATCCATTTACATAATGGAACTTTTAAAAAAAGTATTATTGGTTTGTGGTACTGAAATGACTCACCTCCTTTTGCGGAACTTTGTAGAAAAGCAATTGTGGTGTGACATAATCTCTACCTTGTGCTGGCCTCTCTGCCTTTAAAAAAAGAATCTGTCACTTCACAACAACAACAGAAAACAAATTAATTGAAAATGGATACATAATAGTCAAATACATATATAGAAAGGCATATATAAAAGGACATAAGAAAGAAAGAAAGAAGGAAAGAAAGAAAGAAAGAAAGAAAGAAAGAAAGAAAGAAAGAAAGAAAGAAAGAAAGAAAGAAAGAAAGAAAGAAAGAAAGAAAGAAAGAAAGAAAAGCACTTTTTCTTTCTAATTGCTTTAAATTTCTTCATGAAATCTAAGTACTGCAGTTAGGATAGCTGGGTCACCAATAGACCACTCTTGAATATTTCAGGGCCAAAATCTGAGGCCAGGGGTTTCACAATGTCACCTCATAGAGAGACATCTTTCATAGAATCATAGAATAATTGAGTTGGAAGGGGCCTATAAGGTCATCAAGTTCAATCCTCACATGTAAGAATCCAAGTCAAAGCACCGGGCCAAAATTAAAGAAAATAAATAAATAAATAAAGAAGACAAAAATGCTGTGGCACCTTAAAGGTGCACTACTTAGTGGGCAAGTCCATTTCCCGAGAGATAAGAGTTTTGCAAATGGTATGTGTGGATCACAGAAAGGCAATGTAAATGGTCTGACCTAAATCTAGTTGCAATGTGAACTTGGTAAGTCAACACTTATGTAAGTGCTTTTGAGCTTGGGCCAGTTGGGATTAGCAACAGTAGCTATAGAGCCCATAAGAAGACACACCCCACTGGAAAATACAATATTGCTAAGAAAAAGGCAAAGAAGACAAAAGGAAAAGAGGAAGATATACCTGAAAGGGAGTTGACTTTGTAAAGGAAGCTGTGGCCTTCCATTTGCAACACGGCTAGATGTTTTGGAAATCATTATCTCATAGCCTTACCATAGGTTAGATGCAACTTTATGTAAAGCAACATTATGATCAGTTCACGGTTTTGAAGCAAACATATTTAAAGATTGCCAGGCTCTGAGGAGAATTCCTGGGACTAAGACAATGTAGGAAGAGTAATGTAAGCAATTTCTGGTCACTTACTCTTCCCAGAGGCCTTCGCCTCAAGGACCCTGCTCAGAACTAGGCAAGCTTTAAATAGCTGGTTAAAAAAAATGGCTGCACTGGACCGGCATCACAGCCAGGTAAGGGTCCTCCTGAGGCGACTGTTCCATTTCTCCTTCAGCTATGTGGAACAGATGCTAGCTTCCCCTTCTCTTTCTGCAAAGCCACCATCTGCCTCCTTTTCCAAAATGAAGTCAAACTCAAGAAGTAGGCCTCAAACTCTGCTGGTGGACACCTTTGGCCATTGGCAGTGATGTGTATGTGGTAGGGTGGCAGCGGTCACTCTGCTACCACCCAGGCACTGTGCTGTCAGAGGAAACTGCCTCACCAGAGCTCGTTTCTAAATCTAAATCTTAGAACTTTAGACCCAGAAGGGACTCTATGGATCATAAGGTCAAAGCCCCTGTGGGGAATCATACTCACAACCTCTGGCTCCCCAGCCAGAGACCTAAACCACTGAGTTGTTGCAAGGTTAGTTCTATCTAATTTAGGTGGCTGAATATGGATGGATTCAAACCTAGATGTTTAAAGAGTTAAGCATTCGAAGTTCATCGTCTGGATATATGAATATTATTTTATTTCCACCCCACATTATTTTTCTTTTTCAAGTCTTAAGACTTTTCCCCCAGAAAATGAAGATATTTGCAGATCTCAATAAAATCTTATCAAAGCCAATTTGAAACCAGTTCTCCTTGGTTCCTACCAAACACACAACTACAAGTTCCGTTGCACCCAAGACCTGATTCCTCCTCCAAGGCTGATACATTGTTTTGCTTCACTTCCCAAGCCTAGATAAACTTGCTTGTGAAGGCAAACAAAGATGATTTTGAAGGCACCGCATAAGATGTTAAGAGAGGTGGAGAGGAATGCTTCTCTTGGTTTGGAGCCTTATTTCAGAATACCTGTGCTGGTATGCTCTTATTAAATGGAAAGATTGCAACATCCTAGGTTTGACTTTGCAAGAAGAAGAGCAGCCACTTTCGGTGCCGGAGGACAAGGGAGGCAAGAAAGGACATGACAGATCACAATGCATTCCAAGGAGGGGTGCCAAAATAAATACAGAATTGAAAACAATGTGAGTCAGACTCAATTCTTCCATGGCTGAAGCCTAGGATGTTCAAGTAAGGCGGTACAATATTAGCCTGCCTGCAAAAGAGACTAAGTATAATTGCATTCCGGTGTCTTAATCATTTTCTTTTGAAAACAATGATTGTGACTGATACTCAACATCAGAGCTTGCAGATGCTATTTTTCTAGACTACAACACCCTGAATTCCCAACTTGAATCTCCAAGCTCTACTCAAGAGTTGGTCCTCAAACTGACTTCCCTTGATGAGTTCTGTAGAAATCAATGGGGAACATGCTTATGGCACAATCCAGACCCCTTGATTTTAATGGAAAGGAAGTGGAGGAAATGTTCAGCCCCTGACATATTGAAGGTAATGGGAACTGAATGTTCTTGATTTGACTGGATTGTGCCCAAGTGGCTATATGGTTTATTTACTAGCTTGTGAAGGAGAAAAGGATGCTGTCCTTATCAACAAGACCCAAAAAAGAGGAAACAGAGATCAAAGAGGGAAACGTAGGAGAAGTAGCAGGAGTGTTGGTAGAAGGGAAGAAGGAAATAAAAGTTTGTTTAGTGGAAGAGGGAGAACGACGAAAAGGGGAGGAGTTAAAACTCTCTCTGTGGGAGGAGGAGATAAAAGAAGGAGGGGAACGGAGGTTTGGGAGCAGAGTGGCAGAGAAAGGGAAATGAGAGGTTCAAACAGAGGTAGATTTAGGGAAAGTTGACCAGAAGCATGAAAAGGTGTGCGATCTACTAAAAGAGCCCCAACCTGAAAGTAGGAGGTCTACTTCCGAACCCAGAGATCCCTAGAGGAGGAGAAATGGTCTATGAGATGCAGGAATGGACTGTAATACTATAGTGGGAAGAAGGTGATTCACCCCGATCCGGTATACAACAACCCACCAAAGGAGGGAGATTTGGGACGCTACCCGTGTTGTGGGACAGTGTGCACGATGAGGAGTGCGCAAGATTACTGATTGCGAGCAATGTGGTCCAGCCCCGCAGTGAATGGACTAAAATTAGACAAAGGAACCCCGTTAACCTGTTATGGACAATTACCTGATTTGTTGTGTTTTGACCCGGTTGTTATTAACGTTGAGACTCCACATGTAAATAAATCAAAAAGTGTTAATCCTTTAAATCAGTCTCAATCTCTTCTTCCCGCCAAAAGTGAGGAACTGTCACCAGTTTTAAAAGAACCCAATCACATAGCTTCACAACTGATTAGCATCCTAAAGCATTACTAAGAATAAAATTTACTGACTTGACAAAGTTTTAGATTGCAGGCTGGTATCTCCTCTTGAGGATGTCAAAATGCATGAAGCAGTGTAGAATGAGGCTGGAGAGCAGCCAACGGCAAGGTTGACTGGGGATGGCTGGTACTGTAGTTCATCACAACTGGAGGGAGTCAGCTGGGGGAAGGTTGGTATAGCATACTGGCCTTGGTGTTGGGGAAAAAAGTTCTGATTATAGCCTCCTTTCCATATCAATAATATACCAGCAAACTAGGTAAATTTCATCATTCTCTTCCTTGCAATGGACTTTTTAAAGTATGTGTGAATCACCCAATTTGTTTCCATATACTTTGAAAGAGCCAACACCAATTGTCTGGAGAACTGCTGTTTCCATATTCCTAGAATCAAATTAATAATTATCATGTGACATCAAGTCAGTTCAGACTTATGGTGACAACCATTCCAGGGTTTTCTAGATAGAGTGTACGCAGAAGTGGTTTACTATGCCCTTCTTCAGGGGGCATCCTGGCACCATGTAGTTTGCCTAAGGCTACACAGGCTGGCTCTTCTCCCAGGAGGCACTGTGGGGAATCACAGCTCTGCAGCTAATCAAATTAAGGAGCATGAAATGGTGCTTTAAATGGAATGGAAGGTTGTGTTCCTGGGGAGGGGAGGGTGCAAACTACAAGTTAGTTCTCTGCTGGAGGCAAACACACCCCATTAGAAAGCCATGGTATTATCAATACAACCCTAGAACGTGGGGGCCATGTAGATAATCTAGCCCAATGTTTCTTTCTTGATGCAAGATATCCAGATTTAGGTCACCCTGAAACTGATTCCTATTCATTAAGGGTGAGCCCACCATACTTCTAGGTCTTTATCAAACTGTTGTTAACAGCATGGGAAAGTGCCTTTTTTTCTTCTTAAACCACAACATGCAGAATCCCCAGATAGTTTGGCCATTGGGAGTTTATTTCAAGCAATGACTGCAATCATGAAGATGTTTATCTTATGATTTAAAGATTAAACTGTGTTTGCCTTTTTGAAAAAGAAGCTGCCCAAGGGTTGCTGGGAAGCTTCCTGTTCAAATAGGAAGTTAGGCCTTTCCAAGGCATGAAGCTTGCCAGTGGCCTTTTTTTTTTTAAGTCACAGGACATTTATTTATTGTGGTACTTCTGTCGAAAAAGAAGAATGTGCATCATGTCTTCTGCAACTGAAGAAGTAGGATGCATTCCACAAAATCTTATACCAAAAAAATTTCTTAATCTTTAAGATACCATGAGACATTTATGCTTTGATTGTGAAGGGGTCCAGTTAATACATACATACATACATACATACATACATACATACATACATACATACATACATACATACATACATACATACATACATACATACATACATACATACATACATACATACATACATACATACATACATACAGTGGTGCCCCGCATAGCGACGTTAATCCATTCCAGGATTAATGTCGCTATCTGGATTCGTTGCTATGCGTTCCTATTGGGGAAAAACTCACCGCTATGCGGGGAATCCTCCATCCGGCCACCATTTTCGCCACCCGGTAAGCAAGGGCAGGGCGCGAAAACGCTGTGGGCGGCCATTTTGTTGACCCGGTGGCCATTTTGGAACCGCCAATCACCTGTTTGTAAAACATTGCAATGCGAAGTTCGGTAAGCGAAACGCTTACTGATCATCGCAATGCGATATTTTCCCTATCTGAAACATCGCAAAAAACGCGTCGCTATGCGGATTCGTCGTTAAACGGTGTGCTCGTTAAGTACATACATAATACATGTGTGTGTATATATATAACTTGCTTTGCTGCATGAAGATTATGTTTCTGCTTAGTAGACAAGAATAGACAAAAAGCTGCCTGCATTCTGTTGCTTGCAAGTAACTAGTCTAATTGGGAATTTGTCCTTGGTGACTGATAAGGGATCTGGGAGCCTAACATGGGACCAGGAACAGCCCCTTGCCTAGGCACCTGAAGCCCCTCCTTTCCCCCCTCCTTCTCCGCACCCCTTTGCTTCCCTCTTTTCATGTTGAACTTATAAAAAGGTATACTGTACTTTGGTATCGGGGGTGTGCTTCTTCTCCACATGTTTCTGTGAGTGAAGGTTGTGCCTATTTGCTTGCTTACAGCTGAAAATAAACAAATATCTATTGGATCTCTCTGTCTCTGGCTGATTGACTCATGTGTTCAAGCAGGGGTCCCCAGTCCGCAGCCTGGTGCTGGTCTGTGGCCTGGGCCGCAGAGACAGATCTCCCACACACCCCGCACGCACTCGCCCCGCACAGCCCCTTTGCACATGCATGATCACCCCCACCCCTTTGTGCACTTGTGCAAGTGCCCCCTGCCCTTTGCGCATGCGTGCAAGTGCATGTGCGCCTGTGCGAGTGCCCCCACTCCTTTGAGCATATGCACAAGTGCTCCGAGCGCCCCTGCCCTTCACACATGCGTGAGAGCGCAGGGAGGTGCCCCGCCTGCAGTGTTAAAAAGGTTGGGGACCACTGCGTTAGAGAGAGGCAAAAATCTTGGTGCCCTTCAGCTCGAACAGACTAAAACATGCCCCTCCTCCTACCCTTGGATATTTCTATAGCTATAAAGTCTGCATAATCTGTTTACCATCTCTGTGTCCAGTTTAGGCTTATAATTGCACACATTGCTGGTATGTATTTCTGCTCCTTGCAGCACTAGTCAAGTAGCATTATCCATGCATTTAAAATGTACAGTACATATCTTTGAAATGAACACACTTGTGGGGTATAGAAGACGCTGTGTTAGTCTGTGCAAGCATAGTTTAAAAATAAAAATAAAATAAAAGAACAAATAAAATAACAAAAATGTAGCAGCGCCTTAAAGACTTACTTTATATTTTTTTATTGTGAGATTTCGTGGACAAGTCCACTTTATCATACATAAGAAAAGAGATATAGCATGGCAAATATTTATACATGACATCAAACTATAGATATCAAAATACAGAGATCATGGTTGGTTAGAAAATTAGTGGGAATAACATTCTGGTGATAGCATCTTTGATATGCAGATATATCAAAGATACTATATTTGTTATATCTTCCTCTTATGTCTAGCAAAATGGACTTGTCCATTAAAGCTCACATTAAGTATATATATATATATATGTATATATATATAAAGTTAGTCTTTAAGGTGCCATCCCATTTTTGTCTTTTTATTTGGTTTTTTTTATTTTATTATCTCTTTTAAAACTTTTATTTAGTTTTTACCTATAATATGAATACTTGTGAGGTGGGATGTTACAGTCACCCATCAGTGTCAGGATGTGGAGCTGGTAGGAACTCTGTTACCAAGTATTCTCTACTGATAATCCAAGCAGCAGCATGTGATACACAGAGTTTGGAAAAGTTACTTCTTTTGGACTGATTATGGTATTTTGGAGATGTAGCTCAAATAGTAACTTTTCCAAGCAATGCTAGTAGCTGGCTTTAAAGGCTACACAAAGTAAAGGTAAAGGTTCCCCTTGACATTTAGTCCAGTCGTGTCCGACTCTAGGGCGTGGTGCTCATCCCTGTCTCCAAGCCATAGAGCCAGCATTTGTCCAAAGACAGTTTCCATGGTCACGTGGCCAACATGACTAGACACGGAACACCGTTACCTTCCCCCTGAGGTGATACCTATTTATCTACTTGCATTTTTACATGCTTTCGAATTGCTAGGTTGGCAGGAGCTGGGACAAGTGATGGGAGCTCACTCCGTCACATGGATTCGATATTACGACTGCTGGTCTTCTGACCGTGCAGCAGAGAAGCTTCTGTTGTTTAACCCACAGGGCCACCACGTCCCTGGAAAGGCTACACAGCCTTTGTCCAATCAGCTGCTATTATAAATTCTCCATACCTTGACCTCCATACCCATCATGGAGAATATATCTGTTCTTTCCTGTTCCCTTTGGCTATACAGTGGTGCCTCGCTTAGCGAATGCTTCGTTTAACGATGAATTCGCTTAGCGAGGGGGTTTCTGGGGGAAACTACTGCCTCGTATAGCGAGGCAGTCTATGGAGGAAACTCGCATACCGATGTTTCCCCCATAGGCCCCCGGCGGGCGCTTTGGAGCGGCCGCGGGGAGACCTCTCCCGCGGCTCCTCCGAAGCGCCTGCCCTGAGAATGCCGGCTGGCTGGCCGGCGCTTTGGAGCAGCCGCGGGAGAGGTCTCCCCGCAGCCGCTCTGAATCGCCGGCCAGCCTGCAGGCATTCTCCGGGCGGGCGCTTTGGAGCGGCCGCGGGGAGACCTCTCCCGCGGCTCCTCCGAAGCGCCTGCCCTGAGAATGCCGGCTGGCTGGCCGGCGCTTTGGAGCAGCCGCGGGAGAGGTCTCCCCGCAGCCGCTCTGAATCGCCGGCCAGCCTGCAGGCATTCTCCGGGCGGGCGCTTTGGAGCGGCCGCGGGGAGACCTCTCCCGCGGCTCCTCCGAAGCGCCTGCCCTGAGAATGCCGGCTGGCTGGCCGGCGCTTCGTAGCAGCCGCGGGAGAGGTCTCCCCGCAGCCGCTCTGAATCGCCGGCCAGCCTGCAGGCATTCTCCGGGCGGGCGCTTTGGAGCGGCCGCGGGGAGACCTCTCCCGCGGCTCCTCCGAAGCGCCTGCCCTGAGAATGCCGGCTGGCTGGCCGGCGCTTCGTAGCAGCCGCGGGAGAGGTCTCCCCGCAGCCGCTCTGAATCGCCGGCCAGCCTGCAGGCATTCTCCGGGCGGGCGCTTTGGAGCGGCCGCGGGGAGACCTCTCCCGCGGCTCCTCCGAAGCGCCTGCCCTGAGAATGCCGGCTGGCTGGCCGGCGCTTCGTAGCAGCCGCGGGAGAGGTCTCCCCGCAGCCGCTCTGAATCGCCGGCCAGCCTGCAGGCATTCTCCGGGCGGGCGCTTTGGAGCGGCCGCGGGGAGACCTCTCCCGCAGCTGCTCCGAAGCGCCTGCCCCGAGAATGCCGGCCGGCTGGCCGGCGCTTCGGAGGGGCTGCGGGGAGACCTCTCCCGCGGCTCCTCCGAAGCGTCAGCCAGCCCCAGCTGGTAGCCTGCCCGGGCCGCCTACCCGAGCCGTTCTCGGACGCCTGGACGTCCGAGAACGGCTGGGGTAGGTGGCCCGGGCAGGCTACCAGCAGCGGGGACAGAGGGGGGGGGTATCGGGAAGGTTTCCAGGTGAAAGCCTGGAAACCTTCCGGACACCCCCCCACCCTGCAGCCGCCGCTTGAAGCCTGCCCAGGCTGCCTACCCGAGCTGTTCTCGGACGCCTGGACGTCCGAGAACGGCTGGGGTAGGCGGCCCGGGCAGGCTACCAGCAGCGGGGACAGAGGGGGGGGGTATCCGGAAGGTTTCCAGGTGAAAGCCTGGAAACCTTCCGGACACCCCCCCACCCTGCAGCCGCCGCTTGAAGCCTGCCCGGGCCGCCTACCCGAGCCGTTCTCGGACGCCTGGACGTCCGAGAATGGCTGGGGAAAGCAGCGCGGGGAGGCTTCAAGCGGCGGCTGCAGGGTGGGGGGGGTGTCCGCTCCCAGCGACCCCCCACGGCTTGGATCCAAGCTGTGGGGGCAGGCTGAGAGGGTGGTGGGATTGGGATGCCTTTCAGGCATCCCGGGTTTGGATCCCACCCGCCGCCGGTTACCCTAACCGGCGGCGGGTGGGATCCAACCCCGGGATGCCTGAAAGGCATTCCAATCCCACCACCCTCCCCCCGCGGCTTGGATCCGAGCCACGGCGGCTACCCCAGCCATGGCCGGACTCTAGGGAGTCAAGCCATGGCTGAGTTAGCCGCCGTGGGTCAGATCCAAGCCACGGGGGGAGGGAAAAAACCGGATAATCCATTCCTATTGGAACGGATTAACCGGTTTCCAATGTATTCCTATGGGAAATGGTGCTTCACATAACGATGTTTTCACATAACGATGTTTTGTTTGGAACCAATTAACATCGTTATGTGAGGCACCACTGTATTTAGAAACACTTTTCAACTGTTGAACATGCTTATGATTGTTGTTTCAGATTCATATTGTTTGCATGGTTTACAATTTTACACTTCATGTCCTGCAATATATTTTTATAGGTTAATAAATATAGCAGGACAACAAACCATGGGCAAATGATCCTAGCAGCCAACTGTGTAATGATTTTCAATAGGACATCTGAGCAGAACATGTTATTTATTGGTAAAATGATGTGGCCATTACAAATGATCTATTTGTAAAAAATAAAATGTACAGACCACAAAGGAAATAATCAATAGCCTAACAAATGTTGTACTGCTATATTGTGACACAAGCAAAAGTCCCCATGAAATATGATGTGTGTCAGTTTCTAGTGCAAGCTTGCATGAACCAGAGTCAACTTTTCCAGTGTATTAATTTGGCAGTAGCTGGTTGAACACCTCAGTGAGATTGGTACCTGGCTGGAGAGCCAAAGGTTGAGAATTTGATTCCCCATTATGGCTCCTGGGGGAAGAGCCAGCCTGTGTAGCCTTGGGTAACCTGCACCAGAGCACCCCTAGGAGAAAGGACTGGGAAACCACTTCTAAGTACTCTGTACCCTTAGGAATAGACCTTAGGAATGGACCTTTATGGATGGGAAACCTTGATATCCCAGCGTTCAGCCTGGAGGCAGGCGATGCAGCATGGCCTGTCCCAATTTGAAGAGACACTTGTCCAGCAGGCCAAGGCAAAGAGGCAGTCCGAAAACCAGCCAAATCAGGGAGCTTGACAGGGGACAGATTGTATTTGTCCTCAGTGTGGAAGGGACTGTCACTCTTGAATTGGCCTTCTCAACCACACTAGACGCTTTCCCAAGGCCTCTATTCAGAAGAGCACATTACCATAGTCTCTCGAGACTGAAGGATGCCTACTCTGTACCCAGAAAATTCTGGAAAGGGTTTCCATAAGTCAGAACTGATGGCATGTGATTTTTATTGACAGTACAAACTCCTTAGGAACCAACAGCAGCACTGAAATCTGCTCAAAGCTTTTTAAAAAAATCTCCCTTTTTTTGAGACAGCTCCCAAAATCCCTCAACTAGCATGGTCAGTGGCCATGTGATCTGAAGGATTCTGGGAGCTGTAGGCTAAGAATAATTTTTCTAAACTTTCCAGATGCCTCATGCCAAGTCAAACTATTGATGCATGTAGCTTAGTCATGTCTTTAATATGCCAGAAGAACCTCAATCCAAGAATAAGCCTGGCTGCAAACTGAAGCTCAGTTTTAGTGCAACAACTTCATAACTCCCTCTTATTGAGATACCACCAGAAGAAGATTGCAGGCCTGATGAGAAACCTCCCTGGGCCGCATGTTGGTTCTCAGTGGATGGTCTACACTAACTTTTTCCCCAGCCCTTCTTGGAGATGCTGGGGGTTGAACCAGGTCCCTTTAATATGCAAATCACATGTTCTACTATTGCAGTGGTCTGGAAACAGGGGTAACTTACCCCAAATGGGGTAAAAATGAAAATTCTGGGGGTAATGAGCAGAGCCTACCTTGTAGGATTTTGAGCATAACCTTTCTAGCTTGTGAAATGAGTGCAATTGTACAGTAGTTGGAGCATTCTTTGGCACTCCCCTTCTTTGGGACTGGGATGTAGACTGATCTTTTCCAATTCTCTGGCCACTGCTGAGTTTTCCATTGATGATGATAAAAAACAGCACCCTGGTCTTTGATATTGGGCTGTGGCACCAGGGTTAGTGACATGACCTTTAGCCTGGTTTGTTCGTTTTTGCACACCACACATAAAATGATTAAAGTGGTAGGAAAAGTCCCCCCCCAAACTCTGCATTGGCTGTCTCTAGCAAGCATATCGTTGCTATCACCACTCTGGTAGCCTTTGATGATGATTAAATCCTCTGCGAGCTAGCAAAAATTTAATGCAACTTGCTAGACACGTTGGACACCTTACTACTCCCTATACCACCCCATGGCTGGAGTGCAATATGTTCTAGCAAAAATAGTGCACATCTTTATTAAATTTGGTGCATCCTGCTAGTTTGATACATAGCCTGGAAGCCATTGATACTTATGATATATCCTGCTAGTTCAGTACACAGCCTGTGTAGATTCAATAATATTTTGAATTCAAATAATGTATGATTTCCTTTCTTTCAAATCAAGGGGGTAATGTTGGCGTGTATATATTTTTTGGGGGATAAAAGGTTAAAAAGTTCCCTGACCCCTGTACTATTGTGTTTTGGCTTTTTCCTTTGCCAGAATCTTGCACAGCCCATGTCCATCTTCATGGGGGCTGAATATGAAAGATAGCATCCTGATTTTTGCTCTTTTGTACAACGGGGGCTCCAAAGTGCAGAAGATACTATTGTAGGTGGCCACAATTCCATGGCACAAATCTGTTTGTTATTGTTGTTGTTGTTGTTGTTGTTGTTGTGTCCATCAGAATAATCTGTGTGACCCACGTCTACTGCATTCAGGAAGTATGGCATTCCTTCTGCCTATTACTAAGTCAATGGAAGCAGCCAATCAGGACTATGTCTTGCAGGACAATACTACGTGAATTTCTTGACATGTGTACAGAGCCTCTTTCGACAAATGCTATCTTACAGATTGATGAACAAACTTGAGACACTAGCCACAGGTTAGGGCTTCAGGTTATGGGCAGTATGTAAAAGCATAGTTGTGAACTAAATCTCAAGGCTAGTGTCACATCCCTTAAAAAAAGGAAAAGAAAGGAAATCATGTAAGTGTTCTCCAGGTTCAGCAGACTGCTTGTTGTGTACCTGTTCCTGCACTGGTTGCACAATCAGTCACACAGCTGATCATGCATCAAGGAGTCTGTCAGGGTGGGGATGCTCATGATTTTCCTTCTGCTCTGCATTTGGTCAGCAGGATATTGCTTCACTGATAGAAAAGTATGCATGAAGCATCATGCTACAGAGCCTTTTGGACTTGTCATAGCTGAGGGCCTCAGTGTCACTTAAAACCCAGGTCTGCATGTGCTGCACATGTGTTTAAATGCTTCTTTTGTTATAACACAGAAAAACGTGTGTCTTTTTCCTAACCTTGAAATTTCGCTGGCTGCTTCAGCTTCAGTGTCTCACCTTAACCAAGAAGGATATTACCAAAAACCTTTGACCTTTTTCTTTTCTTTTTATTTTATTAAACCTATGGTTCCCAACAGAAATGGGCATGAATTGCACCTCAGCAGCTCTGTACAGTTCAGCTGCGCAACTGTTCCTTGGGTATCCCAGCTTCCTTTGCTCCACCTCCTCTGGTGGGTGCCCACTCCGAGAAGGTGGAGCATGGAAAGCCAGGATGCCTGCAGAACAGATGGGCAGCCAAACCACCAAATTCATGCCCATCTCCATTTCCCAACTTTCGGCAACCCAGGTGTTCGGTGACTGCAATTCCCAAACAGCTTCACCATATTTCTTCTGGGAACTGCAGTCCAAGAAAACCTGAACTATCCAAAGTTGGGAGCCACTGTATTAAACTAAGAAAAAGGCAAATGCAAACAAAGAAAATAAAACATCTAATAAACATTAAACATTTTTTAAAAAATCTCCCTGATCTTGTTGGAAAGAGTTGGAATATTGATATATTTGTAGGTTTAATTTGCTGAAAACTGCAAAATATTCTTCAAACGGAAGGGAAACACGCAAGCATCAAAGCAATACTAGCCACAAAAGGCCATTCAGTTATTCTGTGAATCAAATGTGATGTTTCCTTTATGAATTAGGGTATTTCTTGCTTATCTGGAAAAATGCAGTTAGGCAAACCACACATCAAGAACAAGCATTTCAGGTTCAAAGAATCTGCAGATGAACTTGCCTTGTGGGTTATTCTTGTTCCGCTACCAGAGTCCGAGTACAAAAATAATTCATTTGGAAACCAAATCTTGGGTAGTGAAGATTTCCAGAGAGAATGTTATCTACAGTACATATCTGAATCGACTGCAAGCTGTAATTGGAAACGAGCCACCTGCTACCAACGGCATTCTATAAATAAGCAGGTTTTTATCTTTAATCAAAAGAATAGTATACTTGTTCTCTTTAATTCATTAGAATGTTGACCATCTCACACAGGGGAAACTGTACTGGAAGAACTGGAAGGTTTCAGGTATTTGTGGGCTTTCTGAAAGGACCTGTAGGTGAAAGAACTGGAAAATGAAAGAGAGGTCACCTGAAAGATCTCGAAATGAAAGGAAACCAATCCCTATCGCATACACCCCTATGTACAAGATAAGTGCAATGTGGAAAGCACCACTTGTCCGTTTCAGATAAACACATCAAGTACAATGCCAACTAGAGAAGCATAAGCTTTATTCGCAGCTCTCTTGTGCTGAACTGGAATCATAATGTTTTACTTACATGGAGATACCGTATTTTTCCGTGTATACAACTCCCCAACGTATACAACGCACCCCTAATTTTGTCCCTTGCTGGAAGTGGAGGAGCAGTCAATAGGCAGCCATGAGGGGCGGCCCAGTGAAGCTGCTCCTCCGCCTCTGTCTCCTGCTGCTGCTGCCTCCGCCATCTGATTGCCCCCTCCAGTGCAACTTGCCGGGGCTCGCCTATAGCTCACGTTGTGTCACGTTCCCGGGGGTAACAACAGCCAAAGTCCGATAAACCAGTTCAAGGTCAGGAATACCAAGAATGCAAAGCCGATAACCATTTACCAAGCCAACTCACAGAACGTAGTCCAAGGTCAGAGTCCAGAGCCAAACACACAACGTAGTCCAGGGTCAGAGTCCAGAGTCAGGAACACGGTTCAAGGTTGTAGGAGCGTGGATGCTAGCCAGAGGTTTTGACTTGTTGCTTCCACAGAAATTCTAGCTGACTAGGAGCTGTTTTTATAGCAAAACAGCCCCTTGAGCTGCTGGAAACCTTTCCATCCTGTCAATACTCAGGGCTAGTTGAACGGATGTTTCTGTGGACAGCCTTCGAGCGATCCTGTGACCTTTTTGCCATAAGTCTTCCCCGAAGCCTGGCCTGAAGCTTGTCTGCTGAGGAAGGAGAATCTGGAGGCAATTCAGGTGTTTCTGATTGCTCAGCACTCTCCTCAGCCTGAGTTAACCCTTCTGGTTCCAGGTCTTCAGCTGCACTCATGACACGTTGCCACCTTGTCCCCTGCCCGAAGGGAGCCCGTGAGTGGCGCTGGAGGAGGCGATCCAGTGGTAGTGGCAGCAGTCAATGGGCAGCAGCGAGAGGCGGCCGAGCACAGCTCCTCCTTTGCCTCTGCCTCCACCTCCTTCCGTGTATAAAACCACCCTCAATTTTTCCTCTAATGATTTTAGGAAAAAGTGTAGATTTATACACGGAATAATGCGGTAATCCCTTTGTGGCAACAACCATCTACGTAGGGTCAGCATCACTGGACAACTGTTAAGGCCCAATTGTTAAGGCTCAGGGTCTGTTGCTAATCTTTGGAATCCCCTTCTTCTGCTGCTGTTTTTGCTTGTTTGCTCACCTGCCCTATTTGGGAAGGTGAACAGTAATAAATACAAGGAGAAGAATCAGCAGCTTCCTCTTCTCTTGTCCTTGTTGGGGTGCTGATTGTATCTGGACCAGTGGAAAGGAACCTCTGTTCCCCCAGGCTTAGTCCAGCCCACAGAACTTTCCCATCAAGGCCACAGAGTATCCCAGGGAAGCCCCCCACCACCACCTCTTTCCACTAAAAAGCACAGATTAGGGAAACTTGCCTTAGCATATTTCTTGCGATCCTGATAGAGTTGGTGAGAGGTAGGCAAGATTTTGCTTTTACAGTATCTTTGATCAGATTAAGGGGGAATCCCGCTGTTATCTCCACTCACAGACTGACATTTTTGTAGCAGCTTTCTGCACAGGCAGTTTGCTAAAACACAAAACTATTGGCAAAGCTATATGCATGCTGACCAAAGGAGTGAATAAGTTCACTTATAGATATCAAGAGAAAGTACCCTCATTCCTTCTGAACACAGCAATGGGATGTGTATCCCAGGGAGATGTACATTTCTGAGAATGTTTTTGTGCATTTCTGTAAAATGCACAACCTGAAAAAATTATTAACTGCCACTTTGTTATATAGATTATTAAAACTAATAGCACTGGATGAGATAGGAGTGTTTTTTACAATGCAGAAACTGTTACCCATCCTCACCCATTTGGCTTCTTGTTCTTCTGCTGAAAGCAACATCTTTTGAGATGTTGAGACAACATCCTCTGTCTGTCTGCTGGCTTTCTCTCCACCTGAAACCCAAGACAACTTACATTGTTATTATGAACAACAGTATTAAAATATAGTGACTGAGATCCTTGTTGCTTAGTGTAATACGGAACATTATAGTAGCCCCTTTGAATCAGTGAGGATTTTGGTAAGCCAACTCCTCCATAAATTTCATTGATTCAAATGGGCCTACTCTAGCTGTGATTTACTTTGTGTAGTAAATTGCAACTAGAGTAGATGCATTTGAATCAATGGAACTCAAAGAGGGCTTGACTCACCAAATTCCTACTGCCTTAACGGATCTAATGCACTTGGTAATAGGATTTAATCTAATAGATTACAAACATTAAAATAGAATTTAAACCATTATAGTATTAATATACAGTTAAAATTTAGAACACCTTAACATCTCTGCTTCACTCATAACACTTGACTTGGGGGCAGGGAACAACATACCAGACAGAATCCAGTGGTCTGAAGTCATCAATTGTTGAAGGCCTGCCTAAAGAAAAGGTCTTTGTCGGTCAACAGAAGGAGTTGGGGGCAGGGGAAGGGGAATACAGCTTTTCATGGAAGGCCCTAGATCAGTGGTCCCCAACCTTGGGCCTCCAGATGTTCTTGAACTTCAACTCCCAGAAATCCTGGCCAGCAGAGGTGGTGGCGAAGGCTTGTGGGAGTTGTAGTTCAATAACATCTGAAGGCCCAACATTGAGGATCACTGCCCTAGATCACTGCTTCTTAACCCTGGGTTACTCAGGAGTTTTGGACTGCAACTCCCAGAAGCCTTCACCACCAACTGTGCTGGCTGGGGTTTCTGGGAGTTGCAGTTCAAAAACATCCGAGTAACAAAGATTAAGAACCACTGCCCTAGATCACTACCACATAGGCCTCACCATTTGGTGAGATGGTGAGAAGGGTGTTTCCAGCAGATTTAAAGCCTCGGAAGGCTTGAATGGGAACCTTGAGATGCTACCTCAAATAGTTTCTCACCAGTGATGAAATTTCTCCACATCTCTCGAAATTGCTCCAAATCAGATATTTAATATTAGAAGATAAATGCCAGTAGCATGTCTTATCTAAATCTCTAGGCATCACTGAAAACATTACTGGATTTCAACAATTAGATCAGATTCAAGATTGTGCAGAATATTTCTTCTGCGCTGTCATTTGGAACGGGCAGTCTGCTTAGCTCTCATTCTGCTAAATGTTCTGTTCCTGAAATATTTGTTACAATAAATCCTGCTTTTTAAAGAAGGGAATTATTTACTTAAGCAATTCCCATGAATGCTGGTGGGAGGTAATACAGTATACATAAATGAATGTCAATTTACCTTCCTGCTTATCAGCAAACAAAGACTGAACACCAGTTCAGAGTAGACTGTGTATCACAATAGTTATCAAATGAGAGCCATTTTTGTGTGACCAAACCTATACAGACCATTGGCCCCCAGATTGGAGGGGTCCCCCCGATTATATGAAGAAATTCCAAGGGTAGCATGAGGCTGAGAATTTTTAAAAACAAAATTTATCAGTGGTTGTTGTGGGTTTTTCGGGCTCTTTGGCCATGTTCTGAAGTTTGATCTTCCTAAAGTTTTGCCAGTCTCTGTGGCCGGCATCTTCAGAGGACAGCAAGGTGCCGGCCACAGAGACTGCCGAAACATTAGGAAGAACAAACTTCAGAACACGGCCAAAGAGCCCGAAAAACCCACAACAACCATTAGATCCCAGCCATGAAAGCCTTTGTGAATACAATTTTTATCAGCTTAAACAATTTTATGTTCATAAACTTTACACCATGAAATTACTCTATGATAATTTTCCTAGATTTTTTTTCCATTACAAGAAAATTGAACTGGATAATGGCAAGGGACAGGTGACCAGTGTGGTATAATAAAAATAGTAATCTTAGAACTGCAGAGCTGCAAGAAATCCTATGGATCGAGTCCAGCCCCTGTCAATGATGTACAGTGGAGAATCACACCCCCAACCTCTGGCTCCACAGTCAAATACCTAAAGTACTGAGCTACCCAACAGTTAGCAGACAGAGTGATGAACTAGGACTCTGGAGAACTGGGTTCAAATCCCTGCAAAGCCATGGAAACTCACGAGGTGCGACTGATAAAACTACTCCAATACCATCTAAACCTTATTAAGACTGCAATAAATTTGATGCAGTTTGATGGCACTTAACACAGAAAGTTGAGATAACAAGTCAGAGAGTCTCTCAGAAGTTGAAAGAGCATTGTGGTGCCCCCAAAGTTTGGCTGTTCTTACACCTACTTTTTCTTAGAGGATAGTAAAGGCTAGGAAGTTGCCTGCTAGATTTCGGGGCACAACCTGAAGTCTCAGGAAATTGCTGTGCTTTGTCCAGTTTCCAGGCAGGGAGAACAATCTCAGCATAAACAGCATTGGAGGAAGAGAAAGTTTTTATGTGATGTGCTTCCTTCTTTGCTTGTGTCTGCTCTTCCTCTGCAACACCATCTTCTTCTGCCACTAGAATGACCCCCCCCCTCGTCTTCTGAAACTGAACTGACACAGGGTCCCCATGCCTTGCATGGCCCATTGTAATGTCATGCCATTGGCTCTCTGTGAAGAAATAATTTCCTTTGATGACAGCCAGACATTTAGTAAGGAAGGAATCTTGCAACAGATACCTGTTTTTCATTTAAAGAGAAATTAGCAACCAAAGATAGGGTAAAAACTATTTTAAATAAATTAAATAAAATCAATAATTTGAAATGGAGCATTTTGGGGGAGCAGCAATTCAATCTTAGAGAAGAAACAGATGTTACAAAAACAAAATAATGCACAACTACCTGATGGAAATGTGTCAGTTGCTGTTGTTGCTAAAATGGAAGGGCAGAAATTAGAAAAAAGTTTCTTGCTTGGAAACTTCACTTGCAGATTGATCTATAGGGTCATATGTGACAATTCGGCTTCTCTACCACATCCTGCTTTTAACAAACACTTTGGTTCAGATGCAGAACCACATGCATTTCAGAAGAATGCACTGCAACCAGCTCATTGCCATCTTCCCAGCCAAACACAGAACAATCGCCTAATGCTAAAATATAACCGAATGTAAGCTGACTAAGTTTGGATATGCAGGCTGACTGTCTGTTAATGGACTGGCTCTTAAATGACAAAGTGAACCTGATAAGCAGCTGAACTTGCAAGATGGGATGTGGTCCAGCTGGCGGTTGCTTGGGAAGGTGATGGGCACCTGTGATGAGTTTGGCTGAGCTGGATCGAAGTGCCTTTGCTGATGATCAGAGAACAGTTCTGGGACATATCCAAAGCACTGGCGTTAAGAGAGGACAGGTGAGGGCCAGATGAATTCACTAAAGCCAAGTTTGGAAAAATCACTTCTTTTTTACTGCTGCTTCCTAATGCTCCTGCTTGAACAGCTTAGTTGAATGCACTTACTAATACCTCTGTGCGAAACACAGTCCTCCTGCTTGATATCTGGGCAGGGGTAGGGATGGGGCTGGCCTGCATTGCCACATCACTGCCACACATTTGACCCTCCATGCTTTCAGGCTTAATAGGGCTCTGGAGCTCCCCAGATTGTGGAAGATTAGTATAGAAGAGAGTCAGAATACTCAGTATGGTGTAGTGGACAGAGTGGGAGACTAGGACTCAGAAGACCTGGGTTTGAATCCCCACTCAGCCATGGAAGTTCACAGAGGGCGTGGAACTTGTAAAACCACTCCTTGAATATTTCGCTTACCTTAGGGTCACTATAACTCAGTTCCAACTTGATGGCACATAGCAACAAAATATAGAGAAGAGATTGCATAATTATTTAGTTCTACTGCGTTCATTATGGGATATTGTCTTGATTTACATTGTTGTTGTGTGCTGTCAGGTTGCCTCTGACTTATAGTGATCCTGTGAATGAGGGACCTCCAGGATGTCCTGTCTTTAACAACTCTGCTCAGCTCTGCCAAAATAAAGGCTATGGCTCCCTTTAGGGAGCCAACGCCAACCCATCTCATATTTTCTCTTTTCCTGTGGTCTTCAACTCTTCCTAACATTATTGCCTTCTCCAGTGAATCTTGTCTTCTCAGTTTTGACTTGTAGGGCTCCCCTTTTTTGTGTCTGCCCAGGAAAAAAAGCCCATAGAATTCACCAGGAATTGCTCCCATCTAAGTATGCATAGGACTACAGCCTTAGTAATTTATATCCCAGTAAGACAGGCACAATGACCTTGGGTGGGTATCTTCAGCACTGTAGCACTATAAACTTTTCAGTCAAGGTTGGGTCAACTCAGCAGGTAACCTTTTCATGCAATTGACAACATGCAAATGGTGGTGTGTTTCTACTTGTTTGGTTTATATAGAACAGGAAGTTCTACAATGTTTGAATGCCAAATTCCAGTCCAAAGGTGAATGCTGGGATTTTATCAAGCAAATTACAGCAAGGCAAGGCCAAGGATCAATGCTCTTAATATAGGAAGCAACAAATTGATTCAAATTATAACCTCAGCTGCTTCTAATGCTTTCATTTTCTCCTCACATTGAGAATTATTGTCCTGTTCCTCAGTGTTATTTCTGAAAGGAAATTCTGTTATAATAGTTTAGCAAGAATGATACATATAGAATCCTAGTGATTTACAAGAAATGTGAAAATTATAGGGATGTCCACCACCATCTCACATGGTTTCTCATTTATGGAAAATCAAAGAATAGGCATGGACTTAAATATATTACTGCAAGAGGACTTTCCTCTCTTATTCTCCTATAACCATGCCCATGATCTGAAAACATCCCCTGGAGTGCTTCCCAGTAATCCAGAATAGATTTGAAGGCTCTGGTTCTGTTGATGGAGGCTGGTGTGTCAAGAAAATGGTATCATAGGATTTGCGTGTTCCTACTGGTTGAACTTGCTGGCTGAAATCCTGTTTATATAACTATGGCCATATAAGGCTGATGAGGTCATCAGTAAGGGCAAATTTTCAAAAACTGAACATTTCCTACTTCTGTCCTGAGGCTCCCACTGCTCCCATGTGAAGGATACTACAGTAGACACAGGACAAGGGGAAGATGGAAGGAAGTCTTTAATCACTGAAAATCGCCACTGGTCAGATGAAAGCATTTTTTAATTTTGAGAAAATACACCTTTTTCAAAACCATAAGAATATTTTTTAGCACTTCTGGTTTTGTTGTTTTAATTTTTCTGCATTGTAAATGTTTGTCCACATGTGTCCCCCCTTCTCCAGAAGATCCCTAGAGTTAGAAAATAAGCTGTCATATCTTTCAATGTGCCCAGTCCTTCCTGAAGAAAATTTGGTGCCTGCAGGAATGAATTTTACTGTGAGGCAGTGCATCATATACCGGTACCTTAAACCCTCTTAGGGTGATTCATGGTCATAATAATCTGGGCCTGTTAAGTTATTTTAGCAGCAATTATTTTAACACATACCTTTCCTCTTCTTTGTGATAGTAATAATAACATAAGACCAAAATAAATGACTACAAATATGTGGCCTTTTAATGAAACAAGCAAAATCTGTTCCTATATATAGCCACCTCACTTCTCCTAATTGACTTGCTCTATTAGGAATTCCTTGTTTTATGAGTAGTTTACACCTGTACTTCAGACTGCCCTTAGATTACTTAGAGAAGAATACAAATGCCCCCATAGGCACACCTATTTTACATATTTGAAGTTCATATTAGACCTCTTCAGTCATTATCTCTATGTATGCAGTAAATGAGGGAGAGCACCATCCACCATCATTTCTACTGCCCTCTTATGTGTGGTAAGCAATGCCTTGAGTCATTCTTTGCTATCTGTGGAGACTCTCTGCCTGGGTTGAACCCCTGATTTTCCACTGGCTCTTTTTCAGGCACAGGAACTGAAAAACACTTGCTTTTCCATTTCTGATTGAAAAGCAAGTGGCAAACTGGAAAAAAAATATGTAGCAACGGTAGGGGCTTTCCATTATAATTGAATTTGCTGTGCCCTGCCATGAAAAAAACATAGTGGCTTTCCCACAGTGCTGACTAGGCAGCCTATAGGACAGCCATGAGACAGACTGCTGAACCAGAACAAAAATCTTCATTATTTGTATCCTCCCTCGGAGGAAAATTATTGCTTTATTACAGCAACAAATCAGTGGACCAATCTCTCCCCCAGGGCTAAGTTTAGAAATATTCTCATATTTATCTCAAGTGGAGTGGGATGGTAAGGGAAAGAGCCTAGGTGTTAGGGTTGTCTGAAAATTAAAGATGGTTCAATTGATTGATTCCAATGTTTACTTTTTAAAAACCCACATTATCACATTAAAATGCATCTGCATACTTTGCTAGCTCCCTCCCACCTCTCTCTTTATAGGGGTGGGTATCTGGAGGGTGCAGTGGCCACTTGAATGCACTTTCAACCTCTTGTCAAGCGTCAGCCTTCGTTAGGCTGAAAAATAGCTGTTTTAAAAACATTTTGTTGTTGTTTAGTTGTTTAGTCGTGTCCGACTCTTCTTGACCCCATGGACCAGAGCAAGCCAGGCCCTCCTGTCTTCCACTACCTCCCTGAGTTGGGTCAAAGTCATGTTGGTAGCTTCAATGACACTGTCCTCTGTCCATTTCATCCTATGTTGTCCCCTCTCCTCTTGCCCTCACACTGTCCCAACATCAGGGTCTTTTCCAGGGAGTCTTCTCTTCTCATGAGATGGCCAAAGTATTGGAGCCTCAGCTTCAGGATCTGTCCTTCCAGTGATTACTCAGGGTTGATTTCTTTTTAAAAACATACAGAAGTGTCATTGTGGTCATTTTTTGTTTGTAAAACATTATATATCTGGCCTTAAAAGAAGGAGGGCTAAACTCCGCCCCCTCCCCCCCTCCGGAAATGGCCAAGGATATCTCTTGAAGTTTTGCTGGAGCATGGCTGGCCTTTTTCACATTGAATGATTTTTCATGATGGGTAGCAAGAATCTGTGTCTGGGTATGGTCCACTAACACTCAAATGAGGAGGAAAATGGCCTCCACATCCTACAGAGCTGGCCACTCCTGTGTGGTACATACATAGGTAATAATAATTGCGCACCAACAAAACAGGTTAATTTATGGTGACCCTTCCCACGGTTTTCTAGATGAAGAGTTTTCAGGAGTGGTTTACCATTCCCTTCTTCTGGGAGTACCCGAGGACTATGCAGCTTGCCCAAGGCCACACAGGCTGGTTCTTCTGCCAGGAGGCACGGTTTGGGAATCAAACTCCCAATCTCTGACTCCCCAACCTAAACCACTGAGTTCTGCAGCCAATGAGATACACAGACATATATTTTTAATACCAAAGTTAAGCAATCCCAGGTTACCAAATATTAGCTATCACTTGTCAGATGGAAAGACAGGTTTCAAAATGGCAGCCGTTATTTGAGTGGGAGGTGCACTGGGGCTGTCAAAGAACCATTACAGATGGTCTAGTGATCTCCTCATTGTAAAACTAATAATCCATACATGAAAAGTCATTTTTCAATTTTTGGACATAATCAAGGATGACAAAGGCGTTTAGACGAGAAAACCTCCCTAGTTTTAGTTTGAAGCTGAATTTGGTTAAACAAGCACTTCTTACTGGCTTTCAATTGGCAGATTTTACTCTCGTTATTTATTTTATATTGTGCTCGTTATTTATTTTATATTGTGCTTTCTATCTTACTGATTGATTTTTTAAAATGGCTCATTCTGTTTCTCTTTTAATTTTTATTATAGCCTATGTAGTCTTGGGCAAACTGCGCAGGCCAAGGATGCCCCTAGAAGAAGGGAATGGTAATCCATCCTATGTATTCTTTATGTAGAAAACCCTGGAAAGAGTTGCCATACGTTGAAATTGACTTGACTGCACATTATTTTATAGCTCTTTGAAACTTTTCAGATTTTTTTTTTTTTTTTTTTTTTTGCTGAGGAGTGATATAAACAAACAGTGGTGATTATGATAATTTCTACAAGCCCTTTTACTTCAGTGTCTTTAAATATGCTTTGCCTTATGTTGGATTGTGGCTGGTGTTGTTTTGTAGAAGTACATAAATGTGTTACAGAGTTGAACTACAGATCAAAGTATCTGGAGTAGCCACATTACATGATATTTACAGATACCTGAAATTTCAATGTTCTTGCCACTTCACAAAGGTTGTGCAACTCTGTCCAGGATGGTACTTCCCCTTTCTGGGATGAGCGTACAAAAGACATAGCAATCAAACGCTTTAAATATGTTTCTGTTTCTAAAAATATATGCTAGTTGACCTCAGGTGTATGTAAATATTTTATTGCACATTAGAAAGTCTATTAAAATAGTTTCCTCTTTGGAGAAAATACCAATAGATATCTAGACAGTTTATCATGAGCTGTGATGTCTCCTTCTATGTAACGTGTACCTATCCGCATATTAGAATCGAGGGTGGTGCCTTTTTAATGCAAAGTAAAGCAGCAACAACAACAAAAGCGTGCTGCTTATATACCACCCCTTAGTGCTTAAGGCTTGTCCAAGGCCACACAGGCTGGTTCTTCTGCCAGGAGGCACAGAATAGGGACGTGGTGGAGTAGGAAAGCCGCTTTGCGAACTGCCGATCAGCTGTTTAAATAGCTGTCTTGCGAAGCTTAGGTCCCGAAAACAACCGTTTTGCAAGTGCGAGGGAGCTGTCAAAATCGTCGTCTAGTGAAAATTGGTTTGCGAAGCAGGGACCAAACATTGTCCAGCGAAATTCCCCCATAGGAATCACTGTTTTGCGAATCGCTATAGCGATAGCAAAAAGCCAATGTCTAGTGAAAAAACTGTCATGCAGGGTAACTGTCTAGTGAGGCACCACTGTACATGGGGCTATTTGTTTTCTTAGATATCTATTGATGAACTTTTCAAATACAATTTCATGAAATGAATCTCTTCTTAGTCACAGTTATATAACAGGCAACAGGACCAATTATGACAACAACAAGGCGCTATAATGTTTGCACCCAAGACCACAGCAACAGCACCAATACAGAAGTTGCTTGCAGAATTGCAAAGGTCAAGTGTCCTTTTGAATTTGAATTTGAATCACCTCCATATGCAGCGTCTTACAACCCGAAACCAAGCTGGCAAGGGCGTTAGCAATCTAAATGGCAACAGCAGCTCTGGCCTCTTCAGCTCTCCTGATTTTTCCAATTAAAATCTCTTACTCACAACCCTGCTTATTTTAGTCCTATCCCAATGGGCTGAAGCAATATTTCATAGCTTGTGTTGTTGTGAGCTGTTGTAATGCACGGCTAGATATGTCATAGGCAGTTAGCACACTGATGATTACCAGTGTGGTGCAGTAGTGGGTAGAGTAATGGACTGGGACTCAGGAGACATGGGTTTGAATTCCCAGTTTGCTGTGGAAACTCATAGAGGGGACTGAAAATGGTAAAACTGCTCTTTGAATATCTTACTTTACCCTGAAAGTCCTACTAGGGTCTTTGTAAGTGGTCCTGCCCTGATGGCACATAATACACACAGCACAACTTAACTTTATAAAAGATATCCTCCTGCTAGCAAAAAACCCAGGAAGAACTGGTTTATTGAGATAGATCAGCACAGGTAACCTGCATTTTTGGACTCTCCTTGTGGGCTTGGCTACTTCAAAATGTATCACTACACTACTGTGGACAAACAGATGGGTATCTTACTATTCCCCCCACCGCCTTGTGAGCCTGGAGACTAGATCCCTGACATTGTCCAAATTCAAGCAAATGTATTTCCATTTTCAGATCCACTGTTTCCCCGAGCCTTTCATGCAGGACTTACTGGAGCATCGTCTGAAACCATATCTGGTGGTTAAGCTGCAGCTTTTTGTTGATTCCAAATGAGAAGATATTGGCTTGAAGTGGTGAGATAGAGAAACGTGTGTTTTTGGATATCACCTGATGCAGTCCAAGAATCTCAGATGAGCAACTTCAATTTTTCCTGCTTCAGACTTAAGACTTCAGGTTTCTTTCCAGTTGTGTCTCATGGCCATCACTGCCTTGGTTTCAGGCAAAATATACAGACTTTTTCTTAAGATTTGCACTCTCTTCTGTTGTGTCATCTGAAATTAGGCTGATAGTAAAGCTGTTGTAACAAAGGAATCATTAGTTCATTATCACCCATTACAGACCACAGAATGACCACTGTATTCTTGACCAGCTGAAGCAGTTCATCCTGTCACGCCTGGCTAGCCAGTTTGGACTGGTTTTATGACTTATCGAAATGCATCTGTAACCACAGTGGGGAAATTCGGACAGCACATTGTGGTCCATTCAATGTCATTGTGGGTCTTCTCCTAACATCACGTCTTGCTGCACTTTTTCTCATTTTGCTTCCAAGCTGATCTCCACTTGTTTCCGTTTGAGCTGCACCACTGGAAATGCAAATGCAGATGCAAAGGGGAAATCTGATTGGAAGAGAACATGAAGAAAGACACCCATCATGACAATGATTGGTCACAAATAAAATACTCTCACTGCTATTTTGTAAAGGCTCTGTTCCTTTCTAACCACGCCAAGATTTTGCAGCATGGAAAGGCACCATTTCCTCATGTGATAAGGTGTGCGTCATTAAGGCAGAGAAACATCTAATGCCATGGCCAGCTACCAGCATGGTCAAATGCTTGCCTAGTTTCTTCTATTAGCACTTTGTGTGGAGCATAACAAACTATATTGTGCAAAACAACCTAAGTGAAAAAGCCTTATTTAAACCTGCTCATTGACTTTTTGATCATTTTAAGTGATCCCGGAGCTAATCTTGGAGGATTTAGGTCTAACAACATCCATGCCTTTTCCAATTCAAAGACAGAATGTTTTCATCACAATGGAACCAAGAGCCACAGGTGACGCAGAATGGAACGGTGCAGCTTTGACTTGCATTAATGTAAGGACAGGAATGAATAATTCAGACATAAAAAAGATATAGAGATGATTTTCATCTCCTGTCATTGAAACCATGGTATGCAACAGGACTGCAACATCTGAATGTTCTGACTGAAGCCAAAATGTGTCTTATTCTATTTACTTATACAGATCCTTCCTGGTTTTGAATACAAACAAACATCCGGGTAGAGGAGACTACAGATGGACTGCATGTAAACTTTCAAAATATAGCGAATGCTCTCAGCAAATAGAACAAGTCCTCATTATATCACCCGTCAGTCTGGATCTCTCTGATGCTCTAATGACTCTTGAAATGTTTGACCTTATATTCTATGCCAACAGGAAGATTAAGAAGAGCTGTTCCTAAATTCCCACAAGTCAGTCTTTCCTAACCTGATGTCCTGCAGATGTTTTAGGCTACCCTTGCAGATTTATTTATTTATTATTTATTTATTGAAATGAAAATATTTATGTGCTGCCTTTCTCCAAAAGAACATAAGGCAGCTTAAAGTATTAACAAAGTCCGAAGCTATAATTATAAATCATTACAATACTTTAAAAGAATTAAACAAATAACATATTAAAGCTTATAAATAGGTGCAATATTATTCCTGATCATTAGCCACACTGGGTAAGTCATACTACAAAACATCTGGAGGGTACCAGGACTGGGACACCCTGTGATAGGTGAGCCATTATGTTTAGTGTGAATAAAGTGAGAAATTGGGAGAACATGGATCGGGGAACCTTTCTGGAAAATGCAAGCTTTTCTCAGCCCCTGTTGACTTGAGGTGAATGGCTGGCTGAGAGAAAGGAGGGGGCAGGGTTTGCCTGCAAAAGAATGGAAGAACCACTTGTGATTTATCTTTTGGGCAAAGACTTCAAGGCCAAGCTGGCTTGTTCCTTGGTACTATGCTAACTGGGAAATGACTTCAGCTGTGGGGAAGGGAGGGAAGCAGAAACTGTTCCTGTCTTCGTGAACATTCAAGGGAACTTGAGTCCTGATTGGCATACCATCTAAAAAGGTCTAAAAGCTTATGAATAAGATATGAAAAGAAGTTCTGAAGTTACTTAGTTACGTATCTCTGAGAAGATGGCTTAGTTATCTCTGAAGAAACACTATGCTCAATTGTTGTCCTGTTATGCCAAGCTGTGAGGGATGCACTTCATGCATGCTCTGAGACTATGCTGAAGTTACACTAATGTGTAAGTACTAGGTAGTTTAGTTAGCTTTCTTTTCTTGTATGTTTGCTCCTGATTTATGTTATTGTTTGCTCTTAAATACTTCTGACATTTTTTGAAAGTTTTTGAAGCTTTTGCCTTTCTACCTTTTCACTGTCTTAATAAAATACCAAATGTTATCCAAACCATTGTCTTTTGTGGTACTTAAAATCAGGTCTTGCCTTGACCATCTACCCTGAGCCTGTATGTTTTGTGGGTGTGGTGGAAATTTTACATTGCAGGGTTGGTGTGAGAGTCAGAGCGCTTATCTTTGTAGATTTTTTTGGGAACTCCCTGAAAATACTGCTCAGTTGTGCAGACTAGAGTGTGGGGAGGTAGCATCTCTAGCCATCCCCACATTTAACTCCCCTGGGCTCACCCACTCCAAGATCAGCAGGATAGTGTGGCTGAGAGGTTAAAATGGGACTGTGGTTCTGCCACATTTACCAGCAGTACCCTGACCCATAGAATATTTTGAAACAAGCCTAGTAATGTCATTATGTTACATACTTAGCAGGACTAGCTCTAGGCCCAATGAAACAGCCACCTCAGGTGGCATATTTATTTATTTATTTATTTATTTATTTATTTATTTATTTATTTTATTTTATTTTATTTTATTTTATTTTATTTTATTTTATTTTATTTTATTTTATTTATATCCCGCCTATCTAGTCATTTAAGACCACTCTAAGCGGCTAGAGTGAGTGGGGGATAGGATGAGTGCCACACAGATATAGAGAAGGGGGATTCCTTCTGGACTTTCCAGCCATTCCCCTCAGCTGTATGTGCCACAAAAAACTGTCCTTTACCTGTTAAACTAGCCTCCTGCCCTCAAATGCAGTGACAGACGCTGTTCCATTTCCAATGTACAATTATACTATCAGTCTATTTCTCCTCTGTACACAGAATGGATTGTGGGAGCCATCTTGCCTTTTGCCTCAGATAGAAAAATGTATTAGACCAGCAGGGCTTATGGCTCTATTGGTTCAGTATTGACAACTGACATACCAGAGTCTGGAAACTTTACTTGTTTGGACGTTAAATCACAGGATCCTTTGGGCTTCCATGTTGATTTTTCCCAATGTCCCCTTGAAATGGTATCACTTGGTGGCATGGTTGGGAATTAGAACTAGGTGAGCCACACCCCTTATCTACTATGAATTTCTATTGGGATGGGAATATGTGGCCCTTCAGATGCAGCTACAGTAGAGTTCCTGTCAACCTTCACCACGGTCCTCCCTGTACCTGGAAGATGATATTCCCCATGTCTGACTGTGGGGATTTTCTTGATGACTGTGGGGATTTTTCACAGCAACACATACTAAAGCATAGGTCAATGGTGTAGAAACCCTCTATCGGATTGTGGAAACCCACAAGATGGGGGACTTCACACCATACAACAGATATCAGGAATATGTGCCCCCTCCCACTGGGGGACTTTGGATTGCAGTTCCCATAATCCCTCACCATTGGCAATGCTGGTTAGGACTGATGGGAACTGTAGGCTAGAACCATCTTAAAAGTCACAATTTCCTACCCCTGCCTTACAGCAGCAGCTGCCGTGCTGAAGGGGGGGGTGTCTCCCTAGCCATCAAAGATGCCACTGCTGGCACTGAACTCCTTGGCTGCCACCACCCACCTGCCTGCCACACAAGCAAGCCCTGAGAAGGAGGAAGGGCTCTTGTTCCAGCTGACCATAGAGGAAGTTATACTGTGGTTCCAAACAGTATGCATTGGACACCATTTTAAAATGCAGTAGGGTTTGCCTCACGTGAAACAACCAAAATTATTTTGAATTCCACATGGTTTCTACCAGGTGTGTAGTTTTGACCTAGGAGGCAGGATGCAATCAGGGACTGAGGGATGTGATCACATGAACAGCACATTGACTGTATTCTCAGAGGCTTTCATGGCCAGATCGAATGTTTGTTGTAGGTATTTCAGGCTGTTTGGCCGTGTTCTGGAGGTTGTTCTTCCTAACGTTTCGCCAGTCTCTGTGGCTGGCATCTTCAGAGGACAGGAATTAGAACACACATGTTCTAACTCCTGTCCTCTGAAGATGCTGGCCACAGAGACTGGCAAAACGTTAGGAAGAAAAACCTCCAGAACATGGCCAAACACCACAAAAAACCTACAACAACTGTGGAAGGATTTCTAGGGGGTGATTATTGTGGTATTTATACAAACCCCAAAGCCTGAGATGGACCCCAAAAATTCAAAAGAACAAATGGAGACTTGGTCTGTTCAATCCCAAAGTTCTGGAATAGTGGTGCAAGAAATAGAAAAGGAATGGCAGATTAATATACAAAGGCTAATATTAACAGGGTTTCAGCGAGTGAATGCAGGTCTTAGCAAAATAGAAGATTTGATGAAAGGGACGAAAGAGGGGACAGTAGATGCCAAACAAAACTTAAATGAAGTTGTACAAACTTTAGAATCGTCTGTATTAGACATGACACCAGGTAATATGAATGCAGTAGAGAGTTATCCAGTGACCTATGCACCTTCCAAAATTAAAAAGCATTATGACAAAAATCTTAAGGAGGCAGAGATACTGAAACCAGACAATCTTATGGTGAAAATATGGGAAGTGAAAAAAATGGATATTCTGTCAGATGGGCTGAAAGACTGTTCAATTCAAAAAGAAACTGAACGATGGGATGTATTGTATAAATGGCAGCAGTTACCAGACAATGTTGGAATAACATAGAATAAAATTAAAATTAAATGATAAGATAAAAGCAGGAGGGTAATCAAACTGTGAAAAAGCAAAAAGTTGATATGTATTAGTAATATGAATTGATTGGATGATGTTATACTTTATGCTCTCCTATCCCCCAAAACCATTTTTCCTTCTCTATCCCCTCTTTCTTTTTATACCCTTTATCCCTGTTCCTAAATAAATATATAAAAAAGGAAAAAAAACCCTACAACAACCACAGTACATTGACTCTCACACAACGAGCAGCAGCATGTCCGGTGAACATTTGTCAATATAGACATGCTTTTCTGTTGTCTGTGGAGGAGCTGGGCAACCATTCTTACCAGACTACATTTCTCATCACACCCTTCCATCAGCTATACTGGCAATAGCTGAGTGGAGTTGGTACTTAGGGGATTCTGAGTGTTGTAGTCCAAATAAATTTTCTCAAGCTCTCATCCGATAAGCTCCGATATCCAAGCTCAAAAAAATCCCCACCCCCTTTCCATGGGAACATGTGGAGGACCTACCCTGGCTACATTTATGTTATGTTAGGCATTCCACAAAGGCCAGATGAGAGTTACTTAACAATAGGTTTTGCACCAATCATTTCTAATAGTAATGCCTTTTCTAAAAATAAAAATTAATGACTTTAAAAAAATCTTTCCATGAAGCAAAGCAGATGGGTTTGAGGGAGTACAGACTGAATTCAAAGCAAGCAGTAAGAAATTAAGTTTGGATCATTAGGTTCAGGATGTTTGCCGGACAAGACAGGCCAGATGAACCATCTGATTGCACAGCTCACGATTAATAATATCTGAGCTAACATCAAGTGTCAGTAGATTTTAAAATACACTTGTTCCAAAATAGTGGTTTAAGCCTTCAAGAATACATAGTGGCTTCACATTCACCGTTGAGTTATGAACCTTGCTGGGAAATCAAAGCTTTCATTCTAGCCTTTCGATGTGTCTTAGAACATCTGCCACCCAGAGTAGTCAAAATGACTAGATGGGCGGGATAGAAATGCAATCAATCAATCAATCAATCAATCAATCAATCAATCAATCAATCAATCTCAAACTGTCTTACAGCCACCTCTGACAACTGGTCCATGTAACTCAGTACAGTATTGTCTATACAAGGTGTGAGTGGCTTTACCACCATTGTTTACCCCCAAAACATGCAGGAGCTGCACGCACCCTTTTGTGCCACACCCTCCCTGAACAAGCCTTTTGCAGACTGCATCTGTATCCATCTCAAGAAGTCAACGTGGCCCCAGCAATAACCATGAGACTTTGGGACTTTAAAGTATATAATTTTCTGAACTGCTCACAAGAACTTGGTACACAGCCTGAAGAAGATGAATTATTATCGAAAGCTAGCTGTCTGTTCTTTGCTTGATTTTTTAGTGACCTCATAAAGGTATCGTCTGCTCTTGCATTTGAATTTTAGCAGCAAACTAGAAAAAGCCCTTAAGATTGTTGGAATAGAGCACTATCATGTAGCAAATGATCTGAATTGGTAGAGAATTCAATAGCAGATAACAGCTGAAGTGCATTTTGCTTTTCCTAATTTTTCTAGATCTTTGTTGGAGAGGGCCATATTTGGCCTTCCAAAGGCCATGTACAGCCCCAGAATTCCTGCACCCCCCAGCATGTTCCCACCCTTTCCTCCTGCAGTACTTCGAAATAGATGCCACAAACAACAATAGCACGTTGTTGTTTTGACTTTGGGTCATTTTATTTCCCCCATTTATGCTCTATCTGACATTTGTCCAAAGGCCCTAAAGAATCCTTTAAAACTAGCATAATATTGGGAGATTTCTCTCTCCTCCACCATTTGCACCATTTGATGCCTTCTTTTCTCAGTCCAGCAGCCAGCCAGGCCAAGCAGCAGAAACCAGGATGGAGAGCCACCAGGAGCTATCACCTAGATCAGGCTTGTCCAACCCACGGCTCGAGGGCCGCATGCAGCCCAGGTCAGCTCGTAATGCGGCCCAGTGCAATTTTTTATTTTAAAAGAAATTTCAGTTTCAAGTTACATTGCCGGCGCTTGTGGCTGGAATGTGGCCGGGGCATATCACAGCAGTAGAGGGGGAGAGAGGGAAGAAAGGAAGGAGTGGGAGGGGAGGGGACAGGGGGGCTGCATGACTGCATTGCGCCGTCCCCATCAATAGGTGGACCCCCTCCTGGCCCCATAAAGCCGCCAGAGTCGAAGCTGGCAGCCTCTGCTGTCTGAGATCGCAGCTGCCGGCAAGCGCGCGGAGCGGGGCTGCGGAAGATGGCTAGGGCTGCCCCCCCCATGCGGCCCAAACCAAAAGTATGTGTGGTCCAAACCAAATTTTCATCTTCTAATGTGGCCCAGGGAAGGTGAAAAGTTGGACACCCCAACTTAGATCCTCACAAGAACAACGGAAGCAAATCAGTCCCTTTGCAGAGTTTCAACCAGTTCAGGCCCTTGTAAGCATTCAAAAGTCCCAGTTTCCCACTCCTAGATCTCCCAAGTGGCTATTCAGAGCAGCCCTTGTGATGATATTCAATTGAAAATTTCCCAAGTGATTTGAAAGCTGAAAGCAGAAAGAAAAGTTAAATAAAAGAAACCAACACAAAAGCAAATGAAACTCTGGGGTACTCTTTCATTTAAAGGAATCATTCATGTTTAAGAGGCTTGTTCTTGAAAAATCAGTGAAAGACCATGAAGATGAAAAGACAGCCTCCTTTTCTTGTCTATTTATGTTTGCACGAAATGTCCCACCTCTAGCTGTCAATGGCAGGGCAATCCTTTCACCATCTTATTCCCCATCCTGTAGGCTTTCCCCAAAAGCCATGAGCCCTAATCAATGGTTAAAAGGGTGTGTGGAGCCCACAAACATTGAGGGGAATGCCTTAATCCTGCCCTTCCCTCATCATATTTGACATCACCTTTCATATATTTTTTTTCATGGTGTAATGCTTCTATTCAAGCAAACCAGCAAAACACCAAACTTCCTTCTAAATATTTAGTCTACAGTGCTGTAACTTCCACAGGAAATGTACTTGATCATTAATATACATGGTAGATCGTCATGTTCAGTGCTGAGGTCTGCTGAAAGCTATTTGTTGGAACAACCTGTTCATTTCATGATAAGCATGAGTGTTTATATATTGGTGACCTCAAAGTTGCTGTGGTTATAAAGACTCTACAAAGCTGTCATGCATGCTATATTATAGCTTTTGAGAGAACTTTAAGCCTGCAAATTGTTAAGCAAGGTGTCTCAATTGAATCATACACTGTTATTGTAAAAGAGTGCACTTGAAATTAAAACACCGTTTGTTGTATAACTCTGCATTAGCTTTGATTTTTGTTGTGATTATAAAAGCAATCTCCTACTGTACAGACTCAAGACACGTCCCATAATAGCTGGAAACTTACACGGGAGTGACTGTAACATATGCAAAAAAATGATTCATTATGTGGCTTCCAGTATGGAAATTTAGCGAACCGTTGTAGCTTGTGGGTGATTAATTTGTCAGCTTTGAAAAAACAAAAAACAAACTCTGGCCAGAATCTCATCTACTTATATGATCACATAAAGAGGACCATCAAGTTCTCCTTCCCTCTGGAAGGTTATAGAGACTGCAGTATTGGGTGTGCAAAGGGGAGCTAACAGAAGGCATAAAACTGCTGTGTGATGACCTTAACCTGTGTGATTTTTAACCAAATGAATTTTGGCCTGTGAGATTTGTGAAGAAATCTATATAAGTATGTTATACTTTAAAAAAACCCAACACACCAAAACGTGCATAAGAAAACATACTCAAAAGACCTGTCCACACTGTCATTTACATATACAGTATAGTCTATGGATCACTGAAGGCACGGTTTAGATAGAGAAACATAAACTCCTTGTCTGCAAGTATTTCAACTTAGAATTATCTGTCCTTCCCCTTGAAGAGCTGGTGCACACCTTTCTACAGCAGCGGTATGGCATGCATTCTTTTTCTTCGCCTGTTTGTCCAGAACATAGCAGCCTCCTGCAGATTCTGAGGAAGAATTGGAGAGAGAAAGTGGAGGGAGCATGAGGGAAAGGAAGCAGAGGGAACTGAGAAAATGGAATGGTAGTGACACACACAGGGAGGAGCAATGTAAAAAAAAATGAGAGGAGCAATGTAAATAATAATAATTTTAAAAAATCACCTGAACCTCCTCAGATGATTGGGAAACGTTTAACTGACAGCTGATCAGGCTACAAGGGGTTGTTATTCAGATGGGAGCAGTATGCCAAATAGCACATCGCTCCCCCCTCCATCCTGAACAGACCTTTTGTAGCCTGATCCACCTCACACCCAAAATAGCCTGTCTGGACAGACCCTTAACCAAATGGAATCCTGTGAGGAATTTTACAAAGGATGTAAACAACTGTCAATTTAATTGCATTTCTCAGAATCCCAACAGTATTAGTGTGCTGTATCATATCAGTTTGCAATTACTCTCTCCACTTCCTTTCCCAGATTTTTCCATACAAGTACAGTATGGACAAAATGTACACTCTGAGGTACTCAATACCTCACTGCTTTTTAATGCATTTTCTCATTGATGCAAGTGCACACTTTACTTTTCGAGGGTGCATATTTTTATGTGGACTTTTATTTTTACAAATACTAATGATCATGTGCATATTTTTTCCTTCACCAAACTATGTCACAAGCCTTACAAAGGTACTTGCTTCCGAGGAAGGATGTTCTGGAGTCTACTGCAAATGTAAGAAGGTGTAAAATATATATTTCTGTAGAGAAAGGCAATCTTAACAAGGTTTTCTCTCCTTAGCACTCACTGCCCTTAAAACTTCCCAGTGCTTAACCAAATGAGGAACATGTAACAAACATTTTTTAAAAAAATGTTCCTAAAAGGTCACAGGCCAGATATTTGCACACTTTGAAACTGTATTGCCTTGCATCTCAGACAGAAAAAAAACCCACAGCTTTCACTTTTATAAGTCAAAGAGAACATTCTGTTTTGTTTTTCTGTTGTAAATAGGGAGGAGGGAGTTAATTGGCCACAAACGACACCATTACAACAAAATGCCAGGGACAAACTAGAACTTCCATTATCCAGCAACTCATACCAGGCATGAAATTTCCTTTATCGTGAAAACAGTATCACTCTTAACTGGAAACGCAAAGTTCAGAGGGCAGTACTGTGGACAGAATTTTCATGCAGGCAAAATGTGCAGAAGCTGTCTTCATTAAGGGCAGAAGTTTCTCAGGGACTCTAGGTTTGCTCGGAAGTCAGTTAACACTAAGGGAAGGAATTCTATGACATGTCATATTTTTCTCTGCAACCTGTGTTTGAGCTTATGGGTGGGTTTGAACATGTTTATGAGTAACCTGATGAGAAAGGCCAGATTACTCATAAGCATGTTTGAAGCTGTTTATGGGTTCAAATGTAGACTGCAGAGAAAATGTGAAATGTCATACAAATCCTCCCCCTAGTTATCAAAGAATCATAGAACTGTAAAGGTAGAAGGAACACCAATATCATCAAATCTAATCCTTACCAAACTGGAAAATCCACAGTTAAAGCATCCCCAATAGTTGACCATCTAACCTCTGTTTTAAAACTTCTAGTGAAGGAAAGTCAGAATAGACAAATGATAAATGGAAAGCTGTGATCCTTCCCATTGCCGTAGCTGTTGTTTGTGTTCCTGGAGAGCTTATTTTATTACATGTATGGATCCCCTGCTCCATTTTTTCTCCATATTCGTGTGTGTGTGTGTGTGTGTGTGTGTGTGTGTGTGCATGCGTGTGTGCGCCATAACTTATGCTGATTCCTTTCAGCAGTGTTCCCCAACCTTTTTAACCCTGCGGATTGGCTGGGGAAGGTGGGGCACCCCCCGCACTCATGCGCATGCACGAAGGAGCAGGCGTCCTCTTGCCTGAGCACTCGCTCACTTGTGTGCATGTGTGAAGGAATGGGCACTCACGTGTGTGGGGCATGCTTGCACTTGTGCATATGTGTGAAGAAGTGGGAGGGTACTTGTGCCAATGCACAAAGGCTGGTGCGGCACTCGGGGGCACTTGTGCGCATGCACAAAGGGGTGGGAGAGTGTGCATCTGGGTACAGGTGTGCATATGCATGCACAAAGGGACTGTGGAGGGAGTCCGTGTGGGGGTGGAGGCGGAGGTCTGTCTCCACGGCCTGGTCCGGCTAAGGCCACGGACCGGCACTAGGCCGCGGACTGGGGGTTGGGGACCTCTGCTTTTCAGGGTTTTCTCGGTAAAGAGTATGGAGAGGTGGTTTACCATTCCCTTCCTCTGGGGGCATCTTGAAGCTATGCAGCTTGCCCAATGCCACACTGGGAGACTTTTCTGGGATGTGCAGTGGGGAATTGAACTCCCAGCCTCTGGCTCCACAGCCAGATATACAAGCCACTGAGCTATCCAGCCACCTTATTCAGCCATAGAAGTTCTTATTTCATTCTAAAGGGCAGGTCGTGTAACACGTGGATTTGCTCTTCGATCCCTTGGGATCATCATATTCTAAAATTATTGTTGCTGGGGTTGCTCAGCAAAGGGATGTCTTAAGTGCTCATCTGGCTTCGTATTATGACAGACTTATAAACAGTGAACAACAGAGATGTAATTGCATTGACAGGACATGGGAAAGTCCTCTTACTCTTAATTGAAGGGCACATTTATATACAGTAGCACAAAGTAGAACACTCATTTCCCTCAGAATAAAAATGTATGGCATGGCCTGATCAGGAGATAAGACAAATAACAATCATTATTTTATTCTATTACATTACAAAGGATACCTTTTCCCCCCCTTTCTTTGGATATGTCTCCTTCCAGATTTTGATTTTCAAACAAAGTTACATCTCTTTGCTAATTTTTGTAAATATTTCCACTGTGCGTTTCAGATCACTTTATTTTCATCCCAAACATCGATTTCTATTTGCAGAGGACAAAATAAACTATTAGGTCAACCTTTGCTTTAATGCTATGCTTACATGAAAGTCTGGAACAGTTGCCAAATGGCCCATTAGGCACCGAATTCATTGGTCTGGCAGATTTATTAAACATCTACCTTTCCTAGCAGATGCGTTCAGTTGGTGGGAGGAAGCCCACACAAGAAATCCATAGCCTGAGCTCTGATTTCTGAATAAAATTTAAAACCATCAAGGTGTAAGATTAAGTCCAAAGTAAAGATATTTCCATTCAATGGATTTTGGTGCATGATTTCAGCATGTGCTAAACTGCCTGCAGCTGAAACTGGTTAAGCTTATAAATCCATGACTTTCACTGACTTGTGGACATATTTCAAGAGGGGAATTTATCAACCGATGTATCTTGTTCTTGTACTTTACAGAGGTAGTGTGCCAGGTCCTGTGAGAACATTTGATGATTTAAGGCTAGTTGACAGGAAAGAACCACCCAATTTTTGAACCCAAAAGAGGAAGTGCTATTTATAGAAAGTTCCAAAACTGTCTATGCCAGGTTCTGAAAGCAGAATTTAAAAAAAGCAAGCCCCCAAGGAATTGCTGTATTTAATTAATTAATTAGTTTGCTTGCTTGCTTGCTTACTTCCTTACTTCCTCATGTTATTTTCAGATAACTGGGAATCTTAACTGTCAGCAAATGCTCTGCTGAACAGGCAAGTCTTTAGTTGACTGTGAAAACATCTAACAGGGAGCCCACTGAATTTCGGTGAGGTGACCTTGCCACATAGCAGCTGCCACAAATAAGAAGGCCTTTCGCGATAGTGCAGCTAAGCAAACCTCATTAAACAATGGCACAGTAAGCAGAGTCCGGACTTGAATGTGAACGTCAGTTGTGTACATTTGTTTTGACAAAAAAATTGTCAAAATTTGGAAAATTCTACCTTTTGACCAAATTAGGAGCAGGCACTTCAAAGTAGCTTGCAAAGGCTGGGTTGCAATTATGCCTTCTGTAGATCCTGTTCCTTCTCTCAGAGTTGGCAATCTAGTTGTTGGAGTTGGAACACTGGGGGGCTGTTTGTTCATTCAAATGTTTGTTCATTCGTTCAAAATCTTTTTTACTCAGCCTTCCTCCTTAAAAGGACCCAAGGTGGCTTGCATCATCGAAATACAGTTTTAAAGCTAACAATGGTGAATATACAAATACTAAAAAGGATCAAACAAATACCATATAATAAGCATAAGCCACAACAAAACACATTTAAAGCAATAAGGTAGAACTATCCATTTAAAAAACCCCACCCAGAAAGCCAGTCACTCAGGGAAAGCCTGCCTGAAGAGAAATACAACAAATGTTATGGTCACCTCACCACTGCAGGAGTATACTGGATACCTTGCAGTTGTGGCCAGGTATATATTGGGTATATATTACTTTCATGGGAGGTCACTGTAACGGAACCCAAGGTATGACGTCATTCCTGCATGTCGATCAGGGGATGGAGCAGGAGGGGCGGAGTCAGAATGACAGTTGGAACAGCTGGGTGAGACAGTTAGGGGTTGGAATCAGATAGAGATAGGTTCAGAGAGAGTTAGGGACCAGAAGTTATTGAAACGGTGCTAGGGCATAGGAGTAACAAAAAGGGTTAAGAAAAGAAATTGAAAGAATCAAACATATTGGACAAGCAGGAATGATCTCATCGGTTTATCAAGAGAAATATTGACATGATCTGATATACGTTAACACCTGATTTAATACACATGAATATATGACACAGTTACATTTGATTCTACTTATGATTTTGTTCAATAATAAAAGAATATTTATTTAAAACCCTTGTCTCCTGAAATTGTATGACCCTTTGGGGTGACAGCTCCTGAATGTGTGGGATTTGATTTGGTATTAGTATAATACCTGGTGGCAGTGAAAAGGGCGTATTTACCTTTGTGGAGCCCAGAGGTATAAAGGGCACAACGGGGGATCGCTACAGTCACCATTAGGGGACTACAAAATAATTATTTCTGAAATCCTGGCAAACCACTGCCAGTCTGAGTTGACAGCATTAGGCCAGATGGCCCAAAGATCTGACTTGGCATAAAGCCATTTCAGGTAGAATTCCAGTATTGGCTTCTGAACACCTGTTGCTCTGTGAACTATAAGCAAGAGGGTCCTAGTGTGGTCCTCATACCTGCCTTTGGGCTTCCCAAAGGTATCTGATTGCCCTCAGTGTAAACAATGTTGGATTAGATAGACCTTTGGTCTGATTCAGCAGGAGTGTTCTTCAGTCCTTATCAAACATACAAGTTATGCTTCAGCCCCAGACAGCAAACAAAACACAAGGAAGTGTAATCGCTTCTGAAGTATAATCTCAAGGGTGTAATGGAGAAATTCGTAATGCAATACATGAATCTTGTCTGTATTTGCTCTGCTCGCAATTAGGTCATCGTGTCTCAAAAGATTCCAAACACTAAAGCTTGACAAAATGAGCTTCTTTCCCCCCCCTTGGGCAGATCCCTGAAATATTTGTACTCAGATCTGTGGCAGTATTGATGCACAATTACATCAGCGGTGTGCTATTTAGCTCTGTGAAACTCATCTCCTCTGCTACTTTGATCTTTTCGTCTGTGCCGCATTTGCTTTGTTTCAAAACGGGAGGCATGGCTCAGTACTGCATTAAGAACTCCACACATTTGTTCAAAAAGTAAGAACAAGCAGAATCTGTCGGTCCTGTGTATTGGGCAGTGGGAACTCTAAACGAGTGCCTCCATCCAGTGAGAGAACAGATATGGCTGAACAAACTGAAGGCCAGTCCAGCCATGCTGGCAGTACTATGGGTCAATCTAACCCAGGCTTACACCCTACTCTCAATAGGATAGCACTTTCTCTAAATGACAAAGTGCCAAAACATATGGCATCATAAATGGAGGGGAGATGAGTGATTGTTAATTATTTTTCCCTCATTGGTAGATTGTGTCATAAGTTAACATAGTTTTGTGGCTGCTGGTAATATAAGCTTTATGCTTATTTTGGCTAGCCTACCAAGGTTTTCGTAGGGCTCAACTGCATTGACAAATAATGTGAGAAAATGTTCTGGTATTGGGACAGTCTGATTCACATTATTTTCCATTGACTACATGTGAAGGTTCTTGGGTAGCCCCTCCTTCCCCCCTTCTAATAAAGTCACTCAGGAGCTATCTTCTTGCCTCAAACAGTTAATTATTAAGGAAGGCCCAACAGGGGCAACAGGCACATCTTCAACAGGTAAAACTCCTTCCCCCTCCAATGGGGAGAGGAAAGGGTTTCAAGTACTTTTGTCTAACTTAGGGATCCTTTGTCTTTTACCAACCGAAGCATCTTTTTTCCCCCAGTCTTTAGTCAAGTGTGGACCCTGGTGGCCATAAGAGCTTTAACTCCTGCTTCCACTATTCTTCCCCCTCTGGGATCTCCCATGGAACTTCCAGGAGTTCCTCTGCCACCGTCTTTCCATTTGCCTGTTGTCACCCTCTCCTGGGCCAAGGCTTGTTCACTGTTTCTCTCTCTCCCTCCCCCCCCTCAATATGAGGGCTTCTGAGGCACTTTGTCTCTTCTCTTCCTCTCTGCCTCTGCCTCTTCCCTGGGAATAACCAGTTTTTCCTTATCCAGGGGTACTCCATTGCTACGCTCTTGGTAAGACTCTCTCTTTCTTCTTTGTACTCTCTGTTCATCTCAGTTCTTCTGCTCCTCCCCTTTTCATCCCAACCTTTATATCCTTCCACCTGCGTCTTCCCCTCCCCACTCTCTTCTTCTCATTTCCTGCCTTTTCTTTCTCTCTCGAACTGTCAATTTCACCCAAGATATCTTTCTTCTCCTGTTTCTCCATTTTTTGTTGTTGTTTAGTCGTTAAGTTGTGTCTGAATCTTCGTGACCCCATGGACCAGAGCACGCCAGGCCCTCCTGTCTTCCACTGCCTCCCGGAGTTTGGTCAAATTCATGTTGGTTGCTTCGATGACACTATCCAACCATCTCGTCCTCTGTCGTCCCCTTCTCTTCTTGCCTTCACACTTTCCCAACATCAGGGCCCCCACCCAATTTTCTATAGCAGAGGGGACAGCACATGGGAAGGATGAAAGTGCCTCTCACCTCCTTTCTCACACAACAAGATATACAAGTCAATGTGAATCAACCTCCATACTCTGCATACATACTTTTTGCCTCTACTGTTGCAGCTTCTAGTTTTTTAGAATTACATTTCCTCCACATCAGTTCCAGCAGTATCATCACTCAAGCTGATGCAATGGGTAACCAGAAGCTGGTTTCCTTGTTTAAAGTGGGGAGAAGCAAAGGGGTGTTCCTGGCGGTGTCAGTTCCTCCCAGCTGACAGTTCTCTTTTGTCTTCAAATCATTTTTAAAGCCTTGGTGCAGGTGCTTGAACAGCTGTAAATCAAAGGGGCAAAAAGCAAGTGAGGAGGAAATCAGCAGAGGGGAGGAAATTTGCAGCCGGATCTTGTTTGCAGCTTTTTAAGGTAGTTCTATGGTAGCCTTGTGTAGCAGGCCACTCTGAAGCCTATATCCACTCTGGCCTCCAGGAGTGCTCACTACTCTTCCTCTTCAACTGCTGCCACCAATTATAATCAATATTTAAAAAGGACAAGTGTTTCTTCCAAAACAAAACTTGTTTATTGATATAATAAAATAAAATGAGTAAATCACAGGTAGATAATCAAGTTGTAAATCACTGTTTCTCATTCATTGAATCACACAGACTTTTCCTCACTGACTATTTTGGCTCATAGGCCTTCAAACATGCTCATCACTAACTCTCAATCTCTCCATCTATCAATCTCTCCATCTAACCCTCTCACACCTCACACACCCCTTTTATATTTCAGCTCCTCCCCCTTCTGCACCACCCTCCGTCCCTTCATTGGCTGATGTTCCACTGCCCAGCTGTGACGGACAGGTGAGAGCAGAGCTGAATGTGGTCACAACTGACTAGATTGGTGGGGCATAAATAAATAAATAAATAAATAAATAAATAAATAAATAAATAAATGAATGAATGAATGAATGAATGAATGAATGAATGAATGAATGAATAAATAAATAAATAAATAAATAAATAAATAAATAAATAAATAAATAAATAAATAAATAAATAAATAAATACACCATGCCTCCTGCAAATCTGGTTGGTGTCAGTAGAGTCACCTTAACAAGCTGTTAATAAGTGCAAATTCATCATTTTCTCTGCTCTCTCTCCTGATTCCTGTGTGATCTACTAAAGCAAATTCACCTGGGGAAACCTGACATCCTGGATGTGACTTCACAGTGGATGACTTTGTATTTTTCCCGGTGTTCAATTATTCCCTTACATTAGACAGAAATATTCCTTCCATCAATGGAAAATCCAATGAAGCAGCAAAATAGGCTGTCCCTTTGAGACTCTTATTCTTCCTGTCCCAAATCTTCTTTGGAGGATCAGGCAACCCCATGGAAAATGGGGATGGGGGTGCTTCTACTGAGAGGGAGGTGGCATCAGAAAAAAACACATCTTTCTGTTTCTTCCAATAGGAATTTTCTGAGCAGAACAAAAAAGACAGGCGGGGAGGGGTTAATGGAAATAAAAAGAGGAAAAAATAATCTTGATCCAACCTACTGATTTTTTTTCTGTTCCTTTTTTAAAAGAACAAGCTTGTGGTGTTTGTCTTTGATTCTTGGTAACTGTCCTATGTATTCACCACAAAATGGAGAAGGATGTGAAATACTGGGATTTTTTTTTAGCAACAACATGTTGCAAACAATAGCAAGCTGATCAGCACTTTCACTGAGGAACAATAGTAAGCAAACACCCTGGTAATATGAATAAAACCGCACTGGTAAGCACTTTCAGTGGGGAACAATGTCACACCCCAGAAAGTCTTGCCATTGCAAATACTGTATACCCATGTTAGCAAATAAATGTCTCAAATATGTAATATCTATGTTTGGGAAAGTAAAATAACGAGATGGAGACTGAAAACATTTCCATATCTCTGTTTACTATCCAGTTCATCCTTTGTATTTGAAGTCCTTGCAGATAAATAGTTGTTTGCACCCTTCCCTCTTCAGAAAAGGGAGAGGAAAATCCTCTTTCTTCAGACATCTTGCAATTCAGTCCTTAACCGATAAAGCACCCAAAAGGAAGTTGTTCAAACACAGCTTGCCATGATGATGAAAGATAAATCCCAGCATTAATGTTTATCTTCTAAGATGAGATTTTCCCCAAGAAATTTCTCATCTTCAGTATAAGAATGAGATGAAGAGCACTTTTTTCTCCGGAAACTTCTCAGTTTGCACAAAATGCCTCTGCACAAAATTTGTGTCTTTCCTTTTATGAAGCAAAGTACACACAGCAAGCACAGGAAGACTGGTTAATGAAACAAAAATACACAGCTCAATCTAATTCTCCTGATTTTAAAAGACTGTGAAACACAGTGGCAATCCGTATAGTTTTGCACAGTTTGCTTGGTTCCCATTCACGTCAATGCATGAACCCTTGTTGATACAGACAGAAAAAAAAGGAAAGGAAAGATTTATATCCATAATCCTGATTCTAGGATTGAGAAGACCATTAGCTAAATGCCCACTACTGGATCCTTGACTGCAGACTTCCTCACAGCATTGCTGGATGAGGGATTAGGAGAGAAAAGAACTTCCCTGGGTTCACATTTTCCTATGAAAATATCCACAATACATCTCTCCAAATTAGTAAAAGGAAGGAGCACATCTTGCCTTAGAGACCTGGATATTTCCAAGGTTTGTGATAGATGAACTGTGCATCCAACGTAAGCCAACCTGTGTAATCATGAGCAAGCTGCACAATCCCAGGATGCCCCTAGAAGAAGGGAATGGCAAACCACTTCTGTCTACTCTGTACCTGGGAACGCCCCCCAAAGGTAAAGGTAAAGGTTCCCCTTGACAATTTTTGTCCAGTCGTGTTCGACTCTAGGGGGCGGTGCTCATCCCTGTTTCCAAGCCATAGAGCCAGCGTTTGTCCAAAGACAATCTTCCGTGGTCACATGGCCAGTGCAACTTAGACACGGAACGCTGTTACCTTCCCACCGAAGTGGTCCCTATTTATCTACTTGCATTTGCATGCTTTCGAACTGCTAGGTTGGCGGGAGCTGGGACAAGCGACGGGAGCTCACTCCGTCGTGTGGATTCGATCTTACGACTGCTTGGTCTTCTGACCCTGCAGCACAGGCTTCTGTGGTTTAGCCCGCAGCGCCACCACGCCCCCCCCAAAGGGTCACCATAAATCAGAATTGACTCGACAGTGCAGTTATTATTTATTATTGGCAAAGAGAAAAAGGGCACAAAACTATCCACACATATACAATACATGTCCAAATATGTGTATCATTGAAAAATATGCAAATATTTAGAATCAATCAGAGAAGTGCCTAAAATTTGGAGAAATAGGGACAAATTTTCATATTTGTATGCAGGCATTCAGCCATTTTTTTAAAAAAGCCCTGGCAAAATTCATAATTCAGGGTGAACACATTATCTTCCTATTCCCCTCCCCGAATAGCAATGAATAGGGTTAAAAATCAAGTTATTGTCTCACTGAGCCATTTTAATATATAAATCAATACGTCATGGGACAGAAACTTTCCTTTTTGGGCAACAATTTGACCCAAGTATTATCCCTTCTGATGCTAGAAATTGTGTTTTCCCATTTTATGGAAGACTTCTTAGGTAAACGCTTTTTCTCAGCTAAACCTCATATCATCCATCTATGACACAGGTTCTCAGCCTTGGGTAACCCAGGTTTTCTTGGTTTGCAATTCCCAGAAGCCTTCACCACTAGCTGTGCTGGTTGGGGTTGCTGGGAGTTGGAGTCGAAGAACACCTGGGTTACCCAAGGTTGTGAATGACTGTTCTAGGACTTCCAATGACAACACATTAAGCTGAGCTCTCATAAATGCATGCCTAACAATAAAATCATGAACATGCATACTTGCCAGTAATTAAACTTTAGGAGCACACAATTCATTTTCAGTCGGGAAAGATTCATACAAGAGTTGACAAACCACGGGACAAGATTAGGGTCCTATGGCCTCATGTTACCCATCTCTGGGCTATCTACAGACAGCCAAGGTGGCTTCAGTGTCAGTGGGCTTCTATCCCTTTCCATTTATTTGCTGCCTTTCTCTTAAAACTGGGGTCCAAGGTAGCTTACAATATAGCTTTTAAAAAAACAGTAGAAATAAAATACATTAAAGTTACAATAGTGGCTGAAATCTTGTTGCTTAGCATAGTAGGTTGGAACTAAAGGAAGTTCATTGAATCAATGGAAATTACAGAGGAGTTGACTCACCAAATCTCCTGATTCTTTGGGTCTACTCTGTGATTTACTACAGTAAGCAACAGGATTTCGGTCACTGAAATGGAATTAAAATCATTCTGTTATTAAAATACAATTAAAATTCAAAGATCTAGAAGTACTTTAAATACTAGTAATAAATTAAGTAAAAAAGAGAGAACGAGCACACCAGCTACATTCCAGTGGTCTGAGGCATGTCTAAAAACAATTTTTTTGCTGGTGGAAGGACAGAAGGTAAGGGAGCAAATTTAGCTTCACTTGGCAAGGAGGTGCCGGGTAGGTGGGGCTCATCAGCCATTGAAGGCAGCCCATCTAGGAGAACGAAAACTCCGATTTCAAACCTCCACTGCCTTGTGGCTATATCTACTCATGGAAAAGGCTTCAGGAGTTAACCTTGAGGCAAAATCCGGAGCTGGAGTCCTGAAGGCAGCATGTGTCGTTCTGCCAACTCCTGCGACATTGCTGGAACCAGTTGTATTGGCTCTTGCCTTTCCATTGGACCATTTCAGCAATGTGGAGAGGGGGGATCTGCTGCTTGGGTAACAGCCTATCCTCCATATTACCTTACCCAGGCTTCATGCTCTGGAGAGGACACTCCTCGATTCAGAGCATGTTACCATAGTCTCTTGAGACTGAAGGATGCCTATGCCTATGCCTGGCAAGGAGGTCCAGACCCTGAGAACTTTCACAGAGAAAGCTCTCTCTCCAGTCTCCACTAAAGATGGGAGTATTTGTACTCATATATGAGTACGATATACCCCGCACAGGTGGCATTAACGAGGGTCCAGTCCCATGGGGCCAGACAGTCCGCTCACCAATCTGCCATGGACGGCACAATTCTATCAATGGCTCCACAGCACGTGATCCTCCCACTTCTCCTGGCAGGAGGTGGAAGGACAGGCCTTGCTGCAAGGTTGAAGAGTGGCAAGCAGATCACGTACTGTGGAGCCATTGGTAGAATCGCGCCGTCTGCGGCGGATCAGTGAGTGGACTGTCCGGCCCCATGGGGCTGGACCCTTGTTAACACCACCTGTGCGGGGATATTTGTATATGAATACGAACACCGCCATCTCTAGCCCCACCAAATAGCCTTCTGAAAGTGGTGGGACTTAAGCAGTACACATAGTCTTTCAGACATATCAGTTCCACGAACAGAATGTCTGATGAAGTGGACGTGTCCACGAAAACTCACACTAGAATATAATCGTTTCTAAGGTGCCACATGTTTTAGTCTTTTGTCTTGTTTTATTTTGTTTCTTCGGATTTTGCCTGATATGGTTGCACAGACTAACACGGCTACCTCTTCTAAAACTGAACCTGATTCTGTAACAGTTAATTCTCATGGTGATAAATGCATGAATCAAATTGTCTCCAGTGCTTAGTCATGTTCTGCAAGTGGTTAAATCAGGAATCTTGGCAATGTTTCAGATGAACTTTCAAAGCAATGTGTGATTCAGAGATGATGCAAACGTTTCTAAAGCCACAGGAACAGTGCAGCCAGCAGTTTGATTTTTGTAATATTCTGGACTCATAATTTATTATTTTTGGAAATACTTGGGGAAAGATAATAAGTTTTTTTCCCCTAGGGAGGAAAGAAACACTTTTGAGAGAGAAATAGCTATGCCATTTATTTGAAAATCAGTATCTAAATGTACTCTATTTAAAACATTTATTTACTAATTTGTTTATTATATTATTATTTATTTCGACTATTTCAGATAAAAGGTCCCTGGAATTGATTCTGAAGATTAGATAGTGTGCAGATTTACACTTGTCAGGTGTAAATCCACACACATATACAAACAAAAGAGAGAGGCAGGGAGGGAGGAAAGGGGAAAAGAAAGGAAAATGAGTCACTAGTTCCTAGGCATGAAATTGTTATACGTGCTTTTTTTTTTCAGGCACAAAAAGGTGAAATAAAATTCTGAATTTTTCCTTCTCCAACCAGTAGATAGAAACAGGTTGGTCCTCTTCAAACCATGATGTTTTACTTGGGAGATGGGGGAGCAGCCATCTCAGTGGCCTTCAGTCTCTTGGCCAATGGCAGGAATCTCAGTCTATTTGGGAAAGGTCCTTTTTGGGGGACTATAATTCCCAAAGATCTGAGGATTCATTTCCAGTTCTCTAGCTTTTGAGCTGAAACCTTAGGAAATGGGGTGCTGCCAACCTGGTAATCCTAGATTTTGGGGTATATCTTAATGCTTATGGGACATGCTGTTTGGACATGTTCAGAAGCACTCTTGCCTTTTTCATTACCTTGGATTTTGCAGAGTTGCTGCTACTGGAATGTGCGTGTTAGCTTTGCAATTTATCATGGACTCTTTCTAAAGTTTTTAAGTTGCATCCATCCACCATTTGGGTTGTTGCTGAAGAGTTTGTCCTCGTGACATCACAAGAACTACCTGTCCCTAGCGCTCAGTCTTTAGCCTTGCAATCTCAGAAATTGGGATGAAGCATAATAGGAATCATAGTCCAAAAAAAGTAAAAGTTTACGAACCCAATATGGGCTCAATAAAGTTGAGTATCCGAGCTGTTTCATTCTGTATTGGCCACAGCATCCTAGTTAGCTTTAATGCTACATTGGAAACAAAATTAAGTATGTGTAACCCAAGGCCACAGGCCACAGTAATTCCTCTGATTTCATTGTAAGATATATGCTCTCATCATTTCTTAACACCCAACAGCCACTTTCAGCCACTGGCTGCAATTCTGTTGGCTTGTCATGATTTAATCTAATGTTTTGGCTGAGTCATCTCCTTGTCAGTACATCATATGCTTCAACTGCTTTGCTTCAGTTTGGGCTGCATCTCAGCATCACTCCGAGTGTCGGGTCAAAGTACAGGAAGAAGGACATCGCTTCCAATTCATTGGTTTGAATCTGTGGAGTCATAAGAAAAATTGGCTTCTCTACAGGATTCTTCTCTCTTCGATTTCCATAAAAGCATCGCTGTCCTTCTTTCAAAATGAACTCCCACCGCTAAGAAGTGCCAAATCATTCTTAGCCCAGTAATGCATCTTTTAGAGATTAATCTCTTTCTGCCACAGGCTGAAAACTGTTTCAAATTGTCGAGTGGTTGTTGTGTTCAGTAAATGAAGTCTGCCTATTCCTACCAGAGATTTAAAATATTGGGGAGTGGGTGGGTTTGGACTACAACTCCCCAAACCCCCCAGATTTAGGCCATGTTGGCTGGGGAATTCTGGGAGTTGTAACCCCAAAAAGCAATGTCTCCAGGCTCTGGGTCCTGTTTATGTATAATTGATTTCTTCCTCCCTCAGTTAAGACTATCCACTTCCTGGAAATGCTTGCTTTTGATAAGAACTGCTTGAAAAGTGTGGACTAAGGAGTATAGAGCTAATTAATTTCCTAATCTGTAGACTAAATCAAACAAATAGGTCCTAGATCAAATAAAGCCCAAATTCTCTTTAGAAGCAACAATGATGAACCAGAAGCAGTTGCATTTCGGGCACATCTTGAGAAGGCAGGACTCACTGGAAAAGATAATAATGCTAGAAAAAGTTGAAGGCAGTAGGAAAAGTGGAAAGGCAATTATGAAATGGATTGACTCAATAAAGGAAGCCACAGCCTTGAGTTCCAGGAGCTATTGATGACAGGACATTTTGGAGGTTGCTCATTCATAGGGCTGCCATAAGTCAAAGTCATATTGATGACACATAACAAGAGATAACCTTGCATTCTGCAGAGCTACTGCTATTATACACCTGTGGGGGGGGATATTCGTATATGAATACGAATACTCCAATTTCTAAAACAAACCATAATTCAGCAGGATATGATTGAACTTGACAATTATTTGTAGAAGGGTCACTGTATTTTGCGCTTGTGATGAAGGAACATTCCTACAATCTCTTCCTCAGTGTTGCAGAGCAAGCCACAGCCGAGGTGGCTTGTGGATGCAGCCTAAAAAATGTGCTTCCTCTTTAGGAAAAACAAACAAACCATTTGTTACCATATTTTTCCATTTATAAGATGATACTTTTGTCTAAAATCTTTAAACTAAAAATTGAGGGTTATCTTATACACAGAAGTACGCCAAGGAGAGAACTGCATAATAGCAAAACTGCCCATACCTTGACTCTGCAAATAGGCTTCCTTCAATCACAAGACTTATCTTCCTCCAATCATGAGCCTTATGTAACTGATGTCAGCTGATGCTGAAAAAAAATCAATTGGAACACACCTCGTTGGAGATGGAGCATGTAGGTAGTGCTCAGATGCAACAGGGACTGGTAATGTCGGAGCATTCTGAGCCCAGAAGCTGAATGTGATATGCTCAAAGCGAAGTGTGATGCATAATATGACAGTACTGGTATGTAAATGTTACTTAATTACTAAATACAAATGTATTCTGTTTTATGTTTAAAATATTGATTTCTTAATTTGGGGTTAGAAAAGTGGGGCCATATACTGTTGTTAGTCCCAACTAGAGTAGAACTATTGACTCACTGGCATTAAATTAGTGTTAACATACCATTCAGCAATTGATTTAATAGATCTGTTCCGGGAACCAATAATAGGATACTGGCCATAGATTTGAGAAAGATAATAGGAACCCTAGTTCAGCTGACTCTATCCCAGTGGAGATGCAAAGAGACGTGGTTGCCCTCTCACATCTCAAGTGCAAAGGAGAGATGTCCCCTCCAAGGTTTTATAGACTTGTGTTTTTGGACTACAGCTTCCGGAATTCTATGCTCTTCTATACTATGTTGCCCGGGGAACTGTGGGAACTGTAGTTCAAAAACTCAAACTCAAATGTACCTACATTCCAGTTTCCTTTTTCACAAGGGAAATGTAAGAAGGAAAGAAAGGCACATCAGCAACCATAGAATGTCAGTCTAGGTTGAAGGAAGATCAGAGTGGATAAAGGACAGTTTGGGAGAATTGAAGAAATCCTTATCTTGCTGTCTATTTCTCTCTATGGAAAGATATGTATCTTCTTCAGTGTAAGCTGAGTTGCACCCAGTCACCTCCACCACCTGCAGCCAGTGTTTGGAAAAGTGACCTTTTTGGACTACCAGAATCCCCCTGTTCCTCATCATCCCAACTGCTGACCATGTTGGTGTGGGATTTTAAGTATTTTAGTTCAGACTCTGCCCACAACAACGCTTCAAGCTGGTCCAACCAACCAACCAACCAACCAACCAACCAACCAACCAACCAACCAACCAACCAACCAACCAACCAACCAACCAACCAACCAACCAACCAACCAACCAATGAAAAAATATGTAAGTAATTAAGTAAGTACAGTACTGTAAGTAAAAATGAAATAAAGTTAGTGCTGTGCAGATTTGTGTGGTTTCTTTTAAAAAAAAACTACAATTTCCAGGATTTCCAGAAATTCCCAGACAGTTTAATTTTCTGGACTTTTATAGTCCAAAGACAGAAATCTGTACACCTCTAAATAAAATACTGGGAGTTGGGGAACCACAATCAAGTCAGCAAACAATGCATCCTAAGAACTGTACAAATTTTCCAGCGGTGGCACCAATGGTAGGGAGATGATCAATTCACACAACCATTCCACTCTGTGGACGTCAGACTCACTTCTTGTGGTCTGCTTCTTGGTGGTTTGACACCATTTTAACTGCCATATTTAAAATTCTCTGCTGTAATTCTGCTCATACAGCAGAACATTCCTAGTATCTCTTCAAACCATAAAGCTGGAATCTGGAGCCGTGGAAGATGACAGTTAAAGTATCAATCTGCAGTTAAGTGTGCGGAGGTGACATAATAAGGCACCCTGACAGCTATAAAGTTTCAGGGTCAGACTTTCTGGCTAGAGACCTCCGTTCCTTGTGCTGGCTCTAGGCAGCCTTTATTCCCAGGAGGAAAGGAGCTTGGTCTCAGAGGAAGTGAATTTAACGAAGCTATTATCAGTTTGTCAGAGACCATTTGTGTGGTCTCAGAAACAGCCAGCTGGCACTGTTCACAGCTTCTCTTCCTGTCAGTGACCATCAGGGGCTTTATGTGATTTCGACTGGCTGAATGACTCATTCTTCTGGTTACTGAAATTGGATACCCTCGCCCCCAGTTTTCCACATAGTTCCCGAAAAAAGGAAAATATTTCAAAGGACTCCTTACACATTTTGCATACTTTTGCCATATTTAGTACATTTGTGACAGTCACCTCAGAAATTCTGGAAATGTGGGAACATTGGAATGAACAGAAATCCATTTCACCTTCACACCTATCATAAGTTGTGCATTCTTTCAGTTGCGCAGCGTCATGTTCTTTGAATTAATTAATTGGGTCCCGTCAAGACAATTATGACGTGTGGTGAAACTTTTCAGGCTTGAGTTTACAAGAGCTGAGCAGGGCAGTTAAAGACATGACATTTTGGAGACTGCTCATTCGTAGTGCTACCATAAGTCAGTGGTAACTTGATGGCACTAAAGAACAACAAAACAACAACTAGGTAGAGAGTACTCAGAAGTGGCTTAACATTCCCTTCTTCTGGGAACACCTTGGGACTGTATAGCTGCTACAGACTGGCTCTTCTCGGATGCACAGTGGAGAACTGAGCTCCCAACCTTTGGCTCCACACCCAGATACCTAAATCACTGAGTTATCTTCTACTCTTTACCCTTAAATGTTATCACCCAGGCATTAATCATACAAAGTTTCTTCCCTGTGTCTGAGTCAATTGCTATCAATTCATGGTATTTGAGATGTGGAGGTCCAGGGCCAATTAATTAACAGTGATGTGTCTGATTAATTTTATTTTATTCACTTTGCATTTTATGTCAAGTTATCCATGTTTTCCCTTACTACTCATCATGACTAATCAACTATCAAGAATGCATATCTGTCTCTGATTTATACAGTTCTGTTCTTGGACCAAGCCATTTTTATATGGAAATTTTTGACTGCTTGCTCATGGTCCTCGTTTATCACCTGCCATTTACTGCATTTACATTTTGGGATGATACTGCACACAGTAAACACACACACACAAAAACCCCTTCAGAATCAAATAAACCTGAAATGTGGTACAATGCAAATGTTGTATGTATGCAGTTTATGGTGATGTCATAGTAAACTTCTCCAGGTAAACAATGTATATTATGTGGGATAAGTCCCGGTACTCCCATGCAGCATGTGTATTAGCCACATCAATAGTGCTACCTGCCTGGCATCCACTTCTGGACATACTGCAACCAGGAAGCTGTTGGAGTTATTTCAACCTCATATGCTGCCTTTAGTAGGTCTGGCTAGAAGAGACCTTTTTGGGCTGGGGTGACTGTCAATCAATCCAGCAGTAACCAATTGTTCCCTCCCTGCCTCTGATTTCACCGCCACTCAATGGGACGGTGCAAGAACTGGGTTGTCAGGTCTCACGACCCAGGCTGAAATCTCAAGCAGTTACTGTGCTGTTCTGGTTTTTGAGGCAGGGAGAAAAACCTCAGGATGAGCAGCCCTGGAAGAGAAGAAAATGGGAAAACTTATTACATCTTCATCCCTTCTAATTAAAGATCCCAATACTTAGATCTCATGGAATCTGGCCCCAGTACTTGACTCCACAGAAATCAGTTTGTGACAGACTACACACAGTATAAGATGCAGTTAAGGTTCTGTTTGTATCATTCATTCATTGACTATATGAGGGTTAAAGGAAGGAGCAGTGGATGTGATCCTGATCTCCCGTTTCATTGCCTCTGAGTTTGAAGATCTTGCCAAGAAGATACCATGTAAAACAAACCATTTCATGGCAGTATTTTATAATCCTACCAAGATCTCAAATATGAGAAAAGACATTACACCAGCTAATGAAAAATAGCTTCAAACCATTTTAGATTATAAACGGATTTTCCCTAGTGGGAGTTCTTGCCAGTAATGGTTTGCAGCTAAATGTAACCACACACACATTTAAGGTTAAAAGTGCTCCATTAATAACTTACATTAGTAAGCTGAAAACATACACTTGAGAGTCAAAGATTATGGAAACAGGAAGTCCTCTTGCATGGAAGGCCTTCTTCTCAATCAATGCCCTGTTTTGGTTTAGCTGAGAAAGATGATTAGAGTAAAATGTGAAAAAGCTGCAAACATAATGACAAGGAAATGGCTTGCTCCAGGTTTTCTTCCAAATTTATTTATTTATTTATTTATTGGATTTATATACCGCCCCATAGCGCTACAAGCACTCTCCGGGCGGTTTACAATTTTAATTATAAAGGCTACACATTGCCCCCCCAGCAAGCTGGGTACTCATTTTACCGACCTCGGAAGGATGGAAGGCTGAGTCAACCTTGAGCCGGCTACCTGGGATTTGAACCCCAGGTCGTGAGCACAGTTTTAGCTGCAGTACAGCGTTTTAACCACTGCGCCACGAGGCTCTTGTTATGACTTGGCTCTTGAGAGAAATAGTTGCAAATAACTAGGAAGCAATTACAACTTTCCTCCCTTTGGAAATGTAGTTTGGTCTTTTCTCTTATTCTTGCATTATGTCAAAATGCTAGGAACAATTGAATTTAGTAGGAAAAGAGGAAGACTGAACATGAGATGGATTCATTCACTAAAACAAGCCATGGCCTTTCCTTTGAATTTGATTTGAGCAAGGCTATTAATGGCAGGCACTTTCAGAGACCATTAATTCTTTCATAGAGTCACCATAAATTGGAAGCAGCATGACAGCCCATAACAACAATGGCTTTCATCACATGAAGAAGCAGGAAGCTAGTTCTCTGCTGGTTTAGTACAAAGCTGAAGTAGTGGAATGAACTACCTCAGAAGATGGTGGGGTCTCCTTCATCAGAGATTTTTGAACAGAAGTTGATTAGCCCTCTGTCAGGGAAGGTTTAGCTTTTGATCCCTACATTGGCAGAAAATTGGACTAAATGGCCCTCAGGCTGCCTTCTAGAATTATAAATCTATGATTTTATGGGTTATAGTCAACCACTATTATTGTATGCTATAGCCTTTTACAAAAAGGATTGGCTTACTTTTGAATGCTTGGACGGTAATATGCTGAAATGCCCTGAATAGAAAGCATGCTATAACAAGAGGCAAAAATAAATGAATGAGCAGGAAAAAAAAGCTTATTCCAGAACTTAGGTTGTAGGCAAGTTTAGACATACAAACAAACAGCAGCTAGATACTCTTGTCAGTCTGCATAACTTGCCACCGGCCCAGAACAATAAAATTTATTATTATTTTATTTGTTTTTTTTTTTACAGTATTCAGTTTGTATGTGCCCTTGTAAGGATAGAGAAACTGAAAATTTGAAGCACATCCTTTTTGAGTGTAATTTTTACAGAAATGAGCATATCAAATTCCTCAAGCCCATAATGAATGTCTTCCCAGGTAGGACTCTGATGTGGTATAAAAGGTAAAGGTAAAGATTCCCCTTGACAATTTTTGTCCAGTCGTGTTCAACTCTAGGGGGCGGTGCTCATTCCCATTTCCAAGCCATAGAGCCAGCATTTTGTCCGAAGACAATCTTCCATGGTCACATGGCCAGTGCGACTTAGACACAGAACGCTGTTACCTTCCCACCAAGGTGGTACCTATTTATCTACTCGCATTTACATGCTTTCGAACCGCTAGGTTGGCGGGAGCTGGGACAAACAACGGGCGCTCACTCCATCGCGTGGATTCGATCTTACGACTGCTTGGTCTTCTGACCCTGCAGCCCAAGGTTCTGCAGTTTAGCCCACAGCGCTACCACGTCCCTCTATGGTATACAAAATATTTATTAAGTGACACAAACAAGATAACCACCGAATCAGTGGCCAAATTCCTTCTCTCTGCCCAAAGTATATGAAAAACAATCTTGACCTCTACCTAACCCCATCATAAAAAAGCAAAAACAAAAAACCAATGTATGGGTAATCTATTTTATCAATTTATACTGTTTTAGCTGTCTTGAAATGTTTTAATTGCTTCCAATTATTTTAAATATTGCATGTATGTATTTTAAATAAAGATTGATTGATTATTCAAATTGTATCCCATTCTCTGGGCGGGTTACAACTCATAAAAGAGAAAACAAAAATAAAAATAGAAATATTAAAACCAATAGGAATAACCCTAAAAAAATAAAACAATGTTACCTCAGGATCTTCAACATTAACATGACTTACTGACAAGGTATAGCACAGTTAAAAAAAACAACAAAAAACAAGAAGCCAAATGTGGCCTGCAGGAGCCTCCAGAAATGAGTTATCTGAGTGAGTACACCATGGTCAAAGTATGCGGGACTTGTGAAATTAAATGAGTTCTTCAAATTAAGCTCCAACAATAAAAGTCATCTAGTTTAGACAAAAGGTTGTTACAGGTCTATTAAAGTTATTGTTAATAACAGAGAGGAACCCATCCAGAACATGTTTTGTAATTTCCTTCAATGAATCTAAAAGAAGATAAAATTAATTGCAATGGACGTGAGAGTGATGAATTTACTATACTGGCTTCAACAGACATGCTTCTCTGCTTCTGTGCAGTCACAGAATGATGTGTATATCTCACTATGCAAAATCAGAGACACTATTTCTCACTATCCACAAATCATGCATTTTTCAAATTATACACAGGTTTGAGATAATGCCGGAGAAGTAGTAAGGCAAATAAAGACGAAGAAATCACCCTTCAGTCACATGAGACCAGATATTACATACATAGGAATTTAATTGTTTTACAGTAAAAGTTATGCTACAACACATAACTGTATTTTGTGGAAAACATGCTGATGGCAGCATCAGAACAAATATAGTACTGTTTTAAAAATTAACCAGAATGCCGATCAAATATAGGAAATTGCCTGGTTATTTCCTGGACTAAATATTAAGCAATGTATTTGTTAGTCTTTTCAGAAATGAAGTTGACTTAATAGATGAGGACAGTAAGAGATAATAATTGGGGAAATTGTCCCTGACTGTTATTCAAATGGACAGAAGCCCTTTTTGTTTCCAAGATGACAAATGTGAAAAGGAAGAAAACAGAATTTAATAAGGCTTATTTGTATGGAGGTGCTTAAATGTATTCTCCTTATAGAACAATGAGGTTTTTTTATAAATGGTGTTATGACAGTCTGTTGTGAAAGGAATTCTACATTTTAGGAATGAGGTTCATGTGCTAGAAAAGTATATATTTTGCGTCAAAAGTAAGCAGGATTTTGTGTCCTTAAACCAAAAAAAGGTTGCATTATTACAAATTAATCTGGAGATGGTATTTAATACTAGTAAAATTGCATTGTATAGAAACTAAATATTCTACACTATGTTGGAGATGCGCTCAAGTTATGGGTACATATTTACATATACGGTGGGAATGTACCCCAACTGATCAGCTGGAGAAACAAAAGCTCTGAAAATCACATTTCATTTGAGGAGTTAGTTCTAAATCAATGTTAAGTCCAAATACTTACACTAAATCATCTGTATTGTACTGTAAAATTACCCCAGTCCAGCCACATACGATTCGTTGCAGAAGCTCACTTCAGCCACTACAAATTATGGTGAAGTCATGTATCTGTCCACTCCAGACAAGAGGTATTTATTCAGAAGTTCACAAAAGACCCCTTTTAGACAGCAGTCACTCTGGTGATACTGGCTGGATATCACAGAGTTTTTGGTGAGCCACAAATTGGTTGATCTGAGGCTGGACATAAGACTGTAAATGATGTCCAGAACTGAGGCTACAATAGAATAGATCAGTGAGTGATGAGCTAATTACCTTTCTGTTAAGAGCCTCATAAAAATCATGTGGTGATCTACAAACAAACAAATAAAGAGAATCTTTTATAGTCATATATAGATCTTGTAGGTGTATACCTGGCTATAGGGCAAAGAGGGAAAACATACCAGACACCTTTGAATTACTACTGTTGTCATCCTTTACGCTGCACAAGCAAGGGGCTGCTGGGAACCGGAGTCCAATAACATCTGGGGAAAAAACAGACATTCGCTACCTCTTCCTGCAATGTATATCTGTGCAAACACCCACAGTTTGCTCTGTGAGCTGAACAAACATTAGCAAGCCATATATATATATGGCTTCAAATATATATATTTGAAGTTGCTCCAAGTTAATGCTTCATTTAATCTGTTTTACAAAATTATCTGGGGAAAAGAAATGGTCTCAAAATACTTGTATCCCTAGAATAGCTGCAAGGAAGACATTAAAATCGTTATGACTAATGCCACTGGCACTGTTGTCCAGAGGCTGTTTTAGGACAGTGTTTTTCAGTGTTGATTTGGGAGCAAAGATGTCAAAAAGCAAGAGGTTTGGCAAAAGAGAGAAACACTGTCATAAACTTTTTTGAAGTGATTTCTATTCCCAAGTTGTGAACCTATTCGTGAAGCTCAGCACAACATCATGAAGGAAACAATCACAAGGTTGGCTTTTTCTTATGACTCATCTTGTGTGCGTGATGTGTGTTCTTTGAGTGATCTAAGAGCACAGACGTGTCTGCTCAGTGATCACCCTGTACAAGGGACACACTCTCCCACCATATAGAACCCACGAACCAATTGTGCACCTGGAATTTTATGGAGCCAGAGATGAAATCATTTGGAGACATTGCACCAATAAACATCTGTGCAAATTACTTCCCAATCTGAACACAATGAAAAACTCAGTCCTGGAAGATTTGTGGAATAATAGTGCCAGTGGCATATAATAAATGACAAAAACAGCTTACAATCTCAGCATTTTTTATTTATTTATTTATTTATTTTGAGAAATGAGGGTGATCCTGCCTCCATAAGAGAAAGTATGGAGAGGCTGATTCGCCATCCTTTTTCATTCTCACTGGCAAATGTAGAGTCGAATAATCGCTTACCCCAATGTCAGGGTGTGTTACTGGGGACCAAGGCTGAGATAATCCACACAGTGGTGTTCCTGATTACTATGTATTGGTTTAAAAGGTGGAAAACCAATAGGAGAAGAACTGATTTATGCAAAATGTGATATTGGACACCATGAACTGTGAGAAAGATGGATACATAGGTTCTGGCTAAAATAACTGAGAACTCTCACAAGAAGCTAAATTTTATTCCATGTCAAATAATGACATTCCCTGTATTATATTACAAAAACAAAATAAAAAGCAATAGATCTACCTGTTGAATTTAGCTGATGCAACTGGGAGATAGTTTCAGTTAATTGGGTTTGGAAGAATATAGCAAAATTCACAGATCTTTGAGGTGGAAATAACTTGAAGAAAAAAAATCCAAAACAGAAGAAAGAAAATTTGTCAGAGTTTGTAGTAGAAATGGATATATTCACCTCCCTTTGTTTTCCTGTCCAAGCCCATGAAGAGCCTGGCCGTTGGGAAGCTTGGCAAGGAGACCTGCCATTTTTTAAAAACGGTAGACTAATAGGGTAATATTATAGGGACACTTAGGAACTGCGCTGTCACTGCCAAATGGAAGCTTGTGAAACCTAATGGTTTTGCACAGGATTGATCCAAACGCAGAGGAAAGTTTCCAGAGTACTGGCCCTCTTTTCTGTTTTGATGCTCAGCTTTTTCAGACTATTGAGATTCAGAGCAGGAGAGATGCCAAGCCATAAATTATTGGATTGGATTGGACAAAACGTTCTTTCTTAGAGTTACACAGCAGCCCACTAAGCTTTTGGCAGGCAGACAAGACTGGAGTGCCCCCCTTCTTACTTCGTCACTTGCTAAGAAGTCCAATAGTGTTGCCATGCTCCATCCTTAAAGTCTCCTGACTCTTGATTAAATGACATTTCAGTAAATAGATCCTGGAAAGCTAACCTTCTTTTTGGATTACAGTTCAGAATGCCTCCGGGAATCTGTGAGTTCAAGTCCCCAAAAGTTATCTTTCCAAGCGGAGGACCGTAGAGACCCAACCCAGGAAACAGAATGTATCGCTATTTATAGAGGCAATAACCCTGGGTGAAAAATCTCTGATCTGTACAGTACATTGGGATAGGGCTGCACATTACATTCAAAAGATATTTGTTACCAAAACAACAACCCCATTTTTCACTTGCTCCCCTATTTCCTGACTTGTCATGGCAATGCCACATAAGCTGTAGGCATAGGATTCTAGAGCCACGCAACTAATGGGAAACAAAACATGAGGCTGATCATTTTATGTATTACTAGGGTAGAACCTGATTCAAGATGGCATTTTAGTAGCCCCAGGCTACCTGAAACTATGGACAGCTGATGCCAGTTAATGTTGGCAGTCTTCAGATAGATAAACCAAAGGTTTGACTCTGCATAAGGTGACTTTGTATGTTCTTGTAATAAGTATGGATATGGCATGGCTTATTGGAATGGGAAAGGAGAAGGAAGCATCTTAAATTAGAGATGGGCACGAACCATAAAATTAGTGATTCATGATGGTTCATGGTTTTTGACTATTGAAGCAAAATGTCCGGCACTTCGTTTTGCTTTGGCAAGATGGTATCTCTGAACTGAACCATAAATTGAACTATGAAGCATTGGTTCCTTTGGTTCGTAGTTTGGTTCGTGGCCATCTCTGTCCTAAATCTATCTGCAGCAATTCTGCAATGCTGTTCTGCATCAGCAAAGTCAAAGCTTGGAGAAGCTACTTTTTGATCTGTCATTCCCAAAATCCCTTTTCCCATTGGCTTTGGGAACCTAGGATCTGGGTGCTCTTTAAAAATATATACTTTTCTAAGCTCCAAACAAGTTTTTCCACAATTATTAGAAAAACTAGTTGATCTGATATTTGGAGAATGAGGCTTGAAAAGGTCAACCATGAATTTTTGAAAATGCTGGCTGCAAAAGATACCAATGGATAAAAAATGTGTGTGTGTTTAGTCGTTTAGTCGTGTCCGACTCTTCGTGACCCCATGGACCAGAGCACGCCAGGCCCCCCTGTCTTCCACCACCTCCCGGAGTTGTGTCAGGTTCATGTTGGTTGCTTCGCAGACACTGTCCAGCCATCTCATCCTCGGTCGTCCCCTTCTCCTCTTGCCATCACACTTTGCCAACATCAGGGTCTTTTCCAGGGAGTCTTTTCTTCTCATTAGATGGCCAAAGTACTGGAGCCTCAGCTTCAGGATCTGTCCTTCCAGTGAGCCGTCAGGGTTGATTTCCTTTAGAACTGATAGGTTTGTTCTCCTTGCAGTCCAGGGGATTCTCAAGAGCCTCCTCCAGCACCACAATTCAAAGGCATCAATTCTTCGGTGGTCTGCTTTCTTTATGGTCCAGCTCTCACTTCCATACATCACGACAGGAAAAACCATAGCTTTGACTATTCGGACTTTTGTTGGCAAGGTGATGTCTCTGCTTTTCAAGATGCTGTCCAGATTTGTCATCGCTTTCCTCCCAAGAAGAAGGCGCCTTTTAATTTCAGGGCTGCTGTCTCCATCTGCAGTGATCATGGAGCCCAGGAAGATAAAATTTGACACTGCCTCCATATCTTCCCCTTCTATTTCCCAGGAGGTGATGGGACCAGTGGCCATGATCTTAGTTTTTTTGATGTTGAGTTTCAGACCGTTTTTTGCACTCTCCTCTTTCACTCTCATTACAAGGTTCTTTAATTCCTCCTCACTTTCTGCCATCAGAGTGGTATCATCTGCATATCGGAGGTTGTTGATATTTCTTCCGGCAATCTTAATTCCGGCTTGGGTTTCTTCCAGTCCAGCCTTCCGCATGATGTATTCTGCATATAAGTTAAATAAGCTGGGGGACAATATACAGCCTTGCCGTACTCCTTTCCCAATTTTGAACCACTCAGTTGTTCCATGACCAGTTCTAACTGTTGCTTCCTGTCCCACATATAGGTTTCTCAGGAGACAGATAAAGTGGTCAGGCACTCCCATTTCTTTAAGAACTTGCCATAGTTTGCTGTGGTCCACACAGTCAAAGGCTTTTGCATAGTCAATGAAGCAGAAGTAGATATTTTTCTGGAACTCTCTGGCTTTCTCCATAATCCAGCGCAAGTTAGCAATTTGGTCTCGAGTTCCTCTGCCTCTTCGGAACCCAGCTTGTACTTCTGGGAGTTCTCGGTCCACATACTGCTGAAGCCTACCTTGTAGGATTTTGAGCATAACCTTGCTAGCGTGCAAAATGAGTGCAATTGTACGGTAGTTGGAGCATTCTTTGGCACTGCCTTTCTTTGGGATTGGGATGTAGACTGATCTTTTCCAATCCTCTGGCCACTGTTGAGTTTTCCAAACTTGCTGGCATATTGAATGTAGCACCTTAACAGCATCATCTTTCAAGATTTTAAATAGTTCAACTGGAATGCCATCACCTCCACTGGCCTTGTTGTTAGCCAGGCTTTCTAAGGCCCACTTGACTTCGCTCTCCAGGATGTCTGGCTCAAGGTCAGCAACTACATTGTCTGGGTTGTCCGGGATATCCACATCTTTCTGATATAATTCCTCCGTGTATTCTTGCCACCTCTTCTTGACGTCTTCTGCTTCTGTTAGGTCCCTCCCATTTTTGTCTTTTATCATGTTCATCTTTGCGCAAAATGTTCCTCTAATATGTCCAATTTTCCTGAACAGATCTCTGGTCTTTCCTTTTCTGTTATCTTCCTCTATTTCTTTGCATTGTTCATTTAAGAAGGCCCTCTTGTCTCTCCTTGCTATTCTTTGGAAGTCTGCATTCAAGTTTCTGTAACTTTCCCTATCTCCCTTGCATTTTGCTTCCCTTCTCCTCTCTGCTATTTCTAAGGCCTCGTTGGACAGCCACTTTGCTTTCTTGCATTTCCTTTTCTTTGGGATGGTTTTCATTGCTGCCTCCTGGACAATGTTACGAGCCTCTATCCAAAGTTCTTCAGGCACTCTGTCCACCAAATCTAGTTCCTTAAATCTGTTCTTTACTTCCACTGTGTATTCATAAGGGATTTGGTTTAGATTATACCTGAGTGGCCCAGTGGTTTTTCCTAATCTCTTCAGTCTAAGCTTGAATTTTGCTATGAGAAGCTGATGATCAGAACCGCAGTCAGCTCCAGGTCTTGTTTTTGCTGACTGTATAGAGCTTCTCCATCTTTGGCTGCAGAGAATATAATCAATCTGATTTCGATATTGCCCATCTGGTGATTTCCATGTATAGAGTCGCCTCTTGTGTTGTTGGAAAAGAGTGTTTGTGATGACCAGCTTATTCTCTTGACAAAACTCTATTAGCCTTTGTCCTGCTTCGTTCTGGACTCCAAGGCCAAACTTCCCTGTTGTTCCTTTTATCTCTTGGCTCCCTACTTTAGCATTCCAGTCCCCTAGAATGAGAAGAACATCTTTCTTTGGTGTCAGTTCTAGAAGGTGTTGTAAATCTTCATAGAATTGTTCAATTTCAGTCTCCTCAGCAATGCTGGTTGGTGCATAAACTTGGATTATTGTGATGTTGAATGGTCTGCCTTGGATTCGTATTGACATCATTCTATCATTTTTGAGATTGTATCCCATTACAGCTTTTCCCACTCTTTTGTTGACTATGACGGCTACTCCATTCCTTCTACGGGATTCTTGTCCACAATAGTAGATATGATAATCATCTGAGCTGAATTCGCCCATTCCTGTCCATTTTAGTTCACTGATGCCCAGGATGTCGATGTTTATTCTTGCCATCTCCTGTTTGACCACCTCCAGCTTCCCAATGTTCATAGATCTTACATTCCAGGTTCCTATGCAGTATTTTTCTTTGCAGCATTGGATTTTCCTTTCACTTCCAGGCACGTCCACAGCTGAGCGTCCTTTCGGCTTTGGCCCAACCACTTCATTAGCTCTGGAGCTACTTGTACTTGTCCTCCGCTCTTCCTCAGTAGCATGTTGGACGCCTTCCGACCTGAGGGGCCCATCTTCCAGCGTCATATCTTTTAGCCTTTTGTTTCTGATCATGGGGCGTTCTTGGCAAAGATACTGGAGTGGCTTGCCATTTCCTACTCCAGGTGGATTGCGTTTAGTCGGAACTCTCCACTATGTCCTGTCCGTCTTGGGTATCCCTGCACGGCATAGCCCATAGTTTCTCTGAGTTACTCAAGCCCCTTCGCCACGACAAGGCAGCAATCCATGAAGGAGGGATAAAAAATACCAATGGATAAAACAGCTTTGAGCAGCAGTGAATCAGAGCAGAAATACAATAGAGACATCCCATTTGGAAAATGATATTTCCATATGGAAATGAGAAGGTAAGTGCCACAAGGGGGAATCACATGATTTATTGTTTCATGGTCAGCTAATAATTTAAAATTTCACACTGAAGTAGCAAAAAGTCAAACATCAAGTAGGTTCTTTGGTTACCACAACATATACGGTGTGTTTTCTGCAATTATGAATGAATGCTGCAAAACAAGAGGAGCTAAGTTTCAGTCAACCTATTTTGCTGCCTAGATGACTTTCGTTCTGCTTTCTGGCTCAACCTATTTTTGTAAGCAAGCAGCAGTTTATGTATTTCTAATGGGGCAAACGTATTTTGGGTGGAGAACACAATTTGAAGATCTGCAGTTTCATTGGGCCAAACAGTATGTAGAGTACTACTATTCCATACTCATTGTGTTCATGGTTGTTGTGGCCAATTCATTGCCCATGCTCAGCCTTCTGATAGTGAGCCTATCCTAGGCTGGTCCCAGGATGGCAGATATTCTGTCCACTCTGATATATTCAGAGCCTTACCAGTTTGGTAAAACCTGTGAAAACTTGCACTCCAGCAGCATAGCCATTGAGGGTCCAGGGTCATTTTTATGGCACAGCAGTAGAACAGAACTTTGTGAAAGAATGAATGGAAAAACATAAACTGTAATGGTTTGAAAAGCTCATATAATCTAGTGTCTTGCTTTCCACAGTGATCGACTACATGGCTCCGAGAAAGCAATAATAATTGAATTATAGAACTGTACCATCAGAAGAGACTCCAAGGGTTTTTGAGTCCAACTATCTGTTATAGGAGAAAATTCATAGGCAAAGTGTCCCTGAGAGGTAACCATAAAACCTCTGGATAAACCAAGGAGAATCCATTATCTGAACCAAGGAGACTCCATTGACTTCTGAGGCAGGCTGTTCCACTGTCAAACAGTTATTATCAGGGAGTTCTTCTGTTTAATCTGAACCTCTTTTCTTCTAATGAAAATCCATTCATTCAAATCCTACTCTCTGGAGCCAAAGAAAACAAGCCTGCTTCGTTTTCCACATGACCCTTCAGTTCAGCCTGACGGACAGACATCTCATAGCCAATTAAATGTGGCTCACCTTGGAGAAAGGCAAACTGGAAGGCTTTGAGGCCTAATTAGACCTCATTCCACCCAAGTTTTCTGTTCCTGTTCTGGTGTTTCCTTCTGAGCTAGGCAAAGCTAGGGCTAACTAAGTCTCAAAGCCTTCTAGTTTAAGCTTTCCTCCCAGGTAGGCCACATTTAGTTGGCTATGAGAGGTCAGTCTGTCAGGCAGAACTCCCAGAATGGAGAATGCTCTTGCTGATAAACCTATGCACGCTCAATCTTATAAGAAACTGGTTGTTTATCTGTTTGAAAGACCTTTTTTTGAGGATTGATATATCAGCCCCTGTAGCCTGGATTCTTTCCAAATGAAAAAAGGGAGTGGGACCAACCATTCTCTTTCAAGATAAGCATGGTTAGTCTTTTAAATTTGTACGAGCTATTTTAAAACTGGGGACATTTAGGGTCACTTCTTTCTGCAGTGGGGAAACAGGTTTTTTTTAAAAAAAGAATTATAACTCGAAACCTCTTTTTCCCAAACCTCTCCAAATTTGGCACAGAGCAAAAGCAGACTGTTTGCTATATCTGTGCCAGATTTGTTTCAAGGCTCTATATTTTTTTGGGGGGGGGGGGAGCTACCCCTATTTTTAGAATTGTCTAACATTGTAGAATGTTGATTTGCTCTACTGCACAGTAACATAGCTGCACCACAATGCAGCTGTAATTCAATAAATAATCACGCCCCTGGAGATTAGGAGTTTATCTGCAATCCCACAGATAAGGAACAGCAGACAGGAGAATAACTGGCTTCCTGGTTCATACAGAGCACAGCAATCTCTCTCTCTCTCTCTCTCTCTCTCACACACACACACACACACACACACACATCATTGACACTATCAGTAAACAGAAATTCAGAAATGAATAATTCTTAGCTGTCAACATTATGCATGTTTTGAAAGGACCTGATCTCTACATAATCTACATCTTTCTGTACCTTCCATTCAAAGCAAAATGCACAGGAAAAGAAATGTGTGATTAGGGCAAAGTAATAGGACCGAACTGCAAGTATTGAAAATAGGGATGTGCACTAGCTCCCCCATCTGGTGCATGACCAAATAAGGCCACGTAGATTGGCTCCTGACTATAGATGGGGACAAATTAAAAATATGGCAATTTGTTTTGATCCATTATTCATCAAGGTTAATGAATCAACGAACACGAATATACAAATATTCTTCAACACATTGCTGAATTGATTCATCGATTTGTGTGCACTTTAAATGGCTATAACATTAGCCCCCGATGGCCTAGAGACACCAAGTTTGCAGTGAAGTGTACTCAGCTGCTTCTCTACAACTCCTGAAAGTTTGGTGAACATTGGATCACGGACCCCCAAGATGTATAGTCACAAACAGGACTCCCCAGGAAACCTCTCCCCAGGTACTTAGAGAATCCAGAATCACAACAGAGCCTTCTATGTCTTTCCCCAACGTGTCTGCCAAGTTTGGTGAAGATTGGATATTGGAACTCCGAGTTATTCACCTACAAACTGGGTCCTCCCAGGAGAGTTTACCAGACAGCACAGAAGCCCATGGCATTGAGGGAGTTATATTTAGCCCCTGCAGAATGAGAGGTCCCTTTGGCAGAGGCATACATGAGGCACTGAGTTTGTCTTCAGCTCAGCACAACATTACATTTGCCAGTGAAGTAGAGTTTGCCCTCAGGAGGACTGGAGGCAAGGAGGTATTTGGCAACACAGCAGGCTTTTTGGCTCCGTCGGGCACCAAGGAAATTGGCAGGAGGAAAACAGGCTCTTTTGGCCGCATCGGGCACTGAGGTAGTTGGCAGCAGCAAAGTACCGTGTCTTGCCCCATCGGGGCACTGAGGCAAAAGGCAGGAGAGCTGTCTCTGGTCTTATTCAGCAACATCCGATTTGCCTGCAAAGGAAATTTTTTTGCCCCCAGGAGGCAACTGAGGTTGTTTGCAACTTCCAACAGCACCAGCAGCACCATCAGATGAACAGAGTCGGTGCTTCTCACAGCGGTTAATCCATGGGGCTGCGGAGCTGTCGGAAACAGATCAGCTCTGTAATTTGAACCCGGGTGATGGGGAGACAAAGATGCCCGTTTAGAACTGGAAAGCTGGGGATTGCTTGCAACTTGGCTGCTGATACCACCTGGATGTGATAAAAAATAGCCCTTGGAGGTTGGTGGGGGGGCTTAGACAGGCCGGCCCCCTTGGCATGGGTTGAAAACCAGATGAGCTCTGCCGTCTGAAGCTGGGCGATGGGGTGATGGGATGATGCCTGGGCAGGCTTTGGGTGGGGCTGAGACAGGCCCTCTTTGGCACGGGGGATACCTGAATATGGACAGGCTTTGGGTGGGGCAGAGCCTGGCTTAGGAGACTCACCTGACTACCAACATCTAACTAGACTTCCTGACAACCTTCAAAGAAAGAAAGATGCTTGTGTTGAAAACCAGAGATATTTGTCTTTAATTTTTGGATTACAAATCCCAGCAGTGCCTACCTACATGCTTGTGGGCTTCTGAGAGTTTCACTCTGAAAGGCAATTTTTTCCATGCTTGGCAGTGCTCTAATGCTCTGATCCTGGCAGTAACTTCCATTCCACTCCTCAACATTAATCAGAGTGCATTATGCAAAGCAAGTACACATATGATACCCTACGTTTTCTGCCCCAACCTCCCATTGCAAACACTTTGGGTCTGGATTGCATCTTGGCATCTACATTCACAACATTTTATTGTGTGGTGGGAATCTTCACTGGTCATTTGCCATTCACATAACTTTCTGAGGTCATTCTGTCTGAAAGATGCAAAACATCTTGGGGGGAAAAGTCTCGCAATAAATCTGCAAGAAACTGTCATGAATCCAAGAGTCCTTTTCTTGGCCCAAAGCAAAACTAGTATTAAATGGCTTTGGAAGGTGGCCACCCATATCTCTTCTTCAGAAAGCCATTTTCTTTAATTTGTGCCTCCTTATTTATAAATCAGTCTCTTTAGCATTCCCCTGTCCTTCTCCAAATGAAGTATCTGTAATTAAAAAACCGAGATCTGTCCAAGGCTACACTTTCTTTAAGCACACAATGAAACATGACCCTCTAATTTTCTTGTTGCTGTGTTTATACCAGTCAACATTCTCACTTGTTCACTCTTTACTTCCTCATTGCTGAGTGTAGGACAACTTTCCAATCCAATCATTGCTTTTTTCTTTCGTCAGGAGGTTAAAATTGACACACTGACTGCCAGCACTTCTCTGTTTATACAACTCCAGTAAGACGTCATTGATGTTTTTATGGTTTTGTTTGATTCCCGCTTACATGGCTTGATGGTTTGTTTTCCAGCTCACTAGAACTCACATGAGGCTTGATAGGGCTATAAAGATCTACTGGTGCTTTTAGTGCCTGCATGTCTTCATGTATGTGATTAGTGAGATAGATGAGAAGTTTGCATCTGTGCAGGAATGTTTTGCTGCCAATTGGATGTGATGCAGAAACATGGATAAGTCTTTCATGATGCACTCGATGAAATTCCATGTATTTTGTGTTGTGTGTCTGCATTTTGGTCTTAAACACAACTTGGTAAACTGTGCAACAGAAGTAAGCCAATAACACTGTAGTCTGCCTACACTAAGGACTGAATGCTGTTTAGAAATACAGCCTCACAAATCTAACTGCTGTATGTAGTAAGGAGACTGCAGCCAAGAAATCAGAAGAAGACTGAGACTAGGGATGTATCAGTGGCATAAATCCAAATGGAGACCACAACTAAGAAGTCAGAAGACTAAGATTGGGGAGGGCAACAATGAAGGAACTAGAAAAGATAATCAAGTGTACGAACGTGTCGCTGGAGGCCAAGACCAAGATCATCCACACTCTCATATTTCTGATCACCATGTATGGGTGTGAAAGCTGGACAGTAAAGAAAGCAGACAGAAAAAAAATTTGAAATGTGGTACAGGAGGAAAGCTTTGCAGATATGGACAGATATCACATCAAGCCTATAAAGCCTGAACTATCCTTGGAGACAAAAATGTTCAAACCAAGGCTGTTCTACTTTGGGCACGTCATGAGAAGACAAGATTCTCTGGAAGAAATAATAATGCTGGGGATAGGTGGGAGGCAGCAAGAAAAGAGCAAGATCAAATAAAAGATGGACTGATCCCCTAAAGAAAGCCACAGGCTTGAGCTTGCAAAAGCTGAGCAGGGCAGTTGAGGACAGGATATTTTGGAGATCCCACTTTCACAGGGTCACCATGAGTTGGAGGAGACTTGATGGCACATAACAACAACATGCAGTCTGGTGACTACATGTCCTATTTTTTTGGTTGGACAGCCCCCTACTTGAAGATCTCTGCTACTGGAATAGCTCTCCAGTTCATTCTTGCTCTGAAGTTAGACTGCCTCGTAGGGCTTCCAGATCAGCACAGGTATCATCAACCACAAGCAGATCAGCAGCATCCCGTTCCCTAAGATTTCAGGGCCAAAACTGGAAGCCAGAAGTTGGGTCATTGTGATATCACAGGAGAAGGTTCCAATAATGTCATAGAGGCAGGATGAGCACAGTTTGGGAAGGAAATAAGGGCAACACACATGCAAACATTTTTGCACTGCGCCAGCGTACCTAGGTGCAAATAGGTAGAGATGGATGCCCAAGCTTTAAAGACACCTCTTACACAAAATTCTTATTTTCTTCTCCTTCAGTGATGCTCATGCTGAGATTTATTTTCCTGCCTAGAGACCTAGAAAAACATGGCAATGTCCTGAGATGCCAATTGGTCTTCTGAGACCTGGGAATTCTGCAATGCAAATTTCATTCCCATCACAAATGTGATTCAAATTATTTTATCATATATTGAAAGAGCAAGCAAGTGGAGGTCATGGGGCTTGCAGACTGGACAAATCACTCTGATGATTTGCTCAGAAACCTTGCATGTTCATACTTATCAGAGGGACTTTAATAGGCATAGGCCTTGTAAGGAGTGCTGCAAGTTGACTGGATCTCTGTTTGCATGAAGGAAGAGTATATATTTACACCAGTCCATACATAGAAAGAAAAGGCATGTTTTCTGCTTCAGAGAAGGCAATCCCCCATTTTAAGTGCCATCCACTCCAAAGCTGGTTTAAATAGTTAAGAATCTTGAGAAACTTTACAGTTGTCCCTTGAGAGTTAGCCCTGTTATCATGGCAGATGGACGAAAAACATGTCACCTTGCCATGGTGTCTCCCACTAAGGCAAGATTATGCTATTTCTATTTACATTGTTGTTTTGTTGTTGTTTAGTTGTTAAGTCGTGTCCAACTCTTCGTCACCCCATGGACCAGAGCATGCCAGGCCCTCCTGTCTTTCACTGCCTCCTAGAGATTGGTCAATTTCATGTTGATAGCTTTGATAACTCATGCTCTGTCGTCTCATTCTCCTCTTGCCTTCACACTTTCCCAACATTAAGGTCTTTTCCAGGGAGTCTTCTCTTCTCATGAGATGGTCAAAGTATTGGAGCCTCAGCTTCAAGATCTCTCCTTCCAGTGAGCACTCAGGGTTGATTTCCTTCAGAATGGACAGGTTTGTTCTCCTTGCAGTCCAAGGGACTCTCAAGAGTCTCCTCCAGCACCACAATTCAAAAGCATCAATTCTTCGGTGGTCAGCCTTCTTTGAGCAGTTATTTCTAAAAGTGTATTTGTATATATGAAAAATTCCATTTATTTATTTACTGTATATAAATATAAATGTTGTGGTGGTGTGAAAGCAGCCTCCATTCCTAAAAGACAAGATAAGATAATGTGTCTGTTGTTTTGTACTGCACAAGTCTTGAGGGGTTTTGTCTTAAATTTTCCAGACAGTTTTTAACACACTGTACTTAACTGAGCCCTGGAGTGACTTAGATTAAATCCTACAATAACGTAATACTAGCAACAACTGACCTGAGGCGCCTTGGACTGGACAATAAACATTCCAGGCCTGAAGTATGGCCACTCAAGGTCATGATGTATCTGTCTCAAAGCTACTAATTAAGTCTACTTTTAATTTCATTTAAGGTTATTCTGCTCTCTCAGTCTAATCTTGGATAGAGATATCTTGGCCCAGATGAAAGCTTTGATTACACTATATTTGCTAGTAGGGGATATGCAAATACTGCCCAGTCTGATTCATATCAAACTATTTGCTGTAAACATCAGGCTGATGAGCCCAAAGCTGATTTGGAGGTGGCCTGAACTGTTGGTCTCAGTTTTCTGCTTATCTTCTCATCTATCTTGCTAATCACATACATGAAAACATGCAGGTAGTAAAAGCCCCAGTGTTTGTATGGAAGGGGCAAAGGCAGGGCTATGACCAAATTCTGTTGCTTGGTATAGCAAATCACACTAGAGCAGGACCATTGAATCAATGAGAATTTGGTGAGTCAATTCCTCTGTGAATTCCATTAATCCAATAGACCTATTCCAACTGCAACGTATTAGGCTAAACTAAGTCACAGTTAGAATAGACTCATTTGAATCAGTGGAATTAACAGAGGAGTTAACTCACCAAATCTCCATTGATTCAATGGGATTACTCTAGTGTGATTTACTACCCTAAGCAACAGGATTTTGGCCAGTGCTGTAACTTTGGGAATTCAGTGAGTCTTCATTAGGCAGAGGTTCTTTCCTTCTGTTGCCTCCCCCAGGAATTTGTTAGGGAAAATGTGTTGGAAGTGTGGGAAAGTCCCCTTAACATCCTCAACCGGTAGGCTGGTTTGTCCAATAGCACTCATTTCACTGCCTAACCCAAATCAGGAAGTTGTATGTTTGGCACGTACATATACTGCCTGGCATCCACAGAAAGAAAGAAAGAAAGAAAGAAAAAAGCTTTGTAAACAAAGGCCAGCAGCAGGCATTAAAAAAAAAGAGAGAAAGTAGAAAAGAGTGGAAGAGAAAGATAGTCCATTGTGGTCATTTGACCTATCTAAATCAAGCCCATAAAAGAAATCCAGCCAGCCATCCCACATTCACAGACACAATCCCAAGTTTAATTAAGAGTCAGTGTTGCTGTCTAAAAGAAAAAGCAGAGCATTTTAGAACATTCCAGAGCTTGAGGGTGGCCCCTGAGGCACCTTTTACTCACGTCCTAATGTGCTGGTGAGGATAGTAGGTCCAAGAGAAAGACCTCCCCTCTGATTGTTGACACCTGGGTAAGGAAATAGTTATCGTCAGATAGCCTGCACCCAAGCGGTACAGAGCTTTGTAAGTAAGTCATAATCTGTTCTTTTAATTGTGTCTGGTTACTGAAATATGATTATAGGGCATGGCTGGGCCAAGTCTGATAAATGGAGAGACTGTTCTTCTCTGAACATAACAGTACAGAGCAAACTCACACACAAGATTGGACAGCTGCTGTGGAGACACAAAAAAATAAATGAAAGAAAGATGTGGTCATTCATGAACTCAAGCTGAGGATTAGTGAGGAAGAAAACTGATTCAAAGTTTTTCAGTTTATGACAGTCTGTTTAATCAATGCTCCTCTTGGCTGTCCAGTCTGTTTGTAATTTCCTTATCGCAGGCCATAATCTGTTATAACAGTACAACCACAAACATTCAACTGTGGTTAACATAAATACTTTGAATGAACAAACCATCCGGAAGCATCTTGCTTTCTCACAAATTAGGTTGTTTTCTAGCAGGAAAAAGTGCCACTTTTGATGCTGTCTCAAGAAAATTCGGATGCCGTTAAAGCAGAGGTGGAACATTTTCAGCCCTAGGATTGAAGTCAGCCTTCCTTGGTCTCAGTCTGATCCCACGTGGTTCCCTAGATCATAGGTTCTTATCTGTAGTCTGCAGGGCCCCTCCTGGGGGGTTCGAATGATGTCCTCACGGGGGGTCTGCAAAGACTTGAAGAAATGTTATAATCTTTTGCAGTTAAGAAAGAAAGAAAGAAAGAAAGAAAGAAAGAAAGAAAGAAAGAAAGAAAGAAAGAAAGAAAGAAAGAAAGAAAGAAAGAAAGAAAGGGAAATGTAGAAAAAATCTTAATTTCCCTTGCTTGTTTGTGTAAAATTTGGCTTTTCTAATCTGCTGCCTCCATTAAAAACAAATAAAAGGAAAAAATTGACTATGAAAATAACTGATAACAAATAAGTGTTTGATATTTCTGCAGATGATGAGAATGTGCAAGTGAATGATGTTGAGTGGTTGAGAGACAGCATGTGACATTTCTTGTGAGAGTCAAAGTCAGTCAGTGTCAGTGAGTGTTCCCATGGATGTGCTCTCCTCCGAAGATGCTGGCCACAGAGACTGGCAAAATGTTAGGAAGAACAACCTTCGGAACACGGCCAAAGAGCCCGAAAAACCCACAACAACCATGTTCCAACGGACTTCGTGATCGTGTTTCTTCTTCAATTTCTGCTAATAAACCCATTTGATTATTGTTGGGTAAAGTGACTTTTCCATATTATCACAATGAATTTCATAACAATGCATTTTGGCTGAGCCTCAGAATGGATCACTGGCTGAATCTGAAATGTAAAAGAACCAATGCTGTTGATGAAAATGCATCCTGTTCAAAGTAAAATGAAGCTTTTTCCAATCATCTTAAAAAGCGTGACCATCGATGAGACCCTTCATGAGAAAATTTAAATAAATATTTCATGCACTTCAGAGTTTTAAATCTTGAATTACGTCTTGGTGGTCTGTGGCAACAAAAGATATTTAAAGGGGTCCATGGTAAAGAAAGGTTTAAGAACCACTACCTTAGATAATATGCCATGTGCTGTGATAGAATTATTTTTTGGTCATTTCCCAGGTTTTGTATGGCATTTGTATCCTACCTTTCAAAACTACTGAATCAAATATTTTAGTCTAAAAATGTAAACATTTTGCACAAAAGAATGGTTTTGCACAAAAACTACTTCCACATTTTTTCTTTGCACAAAAAGGTCATGAAACTGAGGAGCGGAGAAGATAATAGCTCTTGTAATTTTACCTGGAGGGGAGCAAACTTTTGATATTTTGTGTACTCATCTTTGAGAAAGAAATAAGTGAAGTTTTACTTCCCTACTGTAGACCCATTATGAGAAATACACTGCCTTCTGGAGCTCTGTACAATGGCTTTTGCACCGTCCGCTCTTTTTTTCCTGGGCCTTGTGTGCATAGTTGGCTGCTTTTGCCATCAGCGAGTTTACTGTTCTTTAACATCCAGTGATTTTCCCGTAATACCCATTGTGAAGTTGCCGTGTTGACTCCCGACTGCACAGATACATAGATCACACATACTGCTCTAGAGCTTGTATCTGTTTACTACTATTGAACAGTCCAATAAAAAGCATCACTGCAACCTCTTTATTTTTTACAAGCTAAGTATCTAGCTTCCAACATTCATGTTTTGATTTCCAATATCATGTTGATTCAGAAAACAAACTGTGAAGCTGAAAGAAAGAAAGAAAAAAGCTGCCCAGTAAAAATGCATGCTCTGAGTAAGAATAATTTACTTATCAACTACTTTTTGGGTGAATCTACACAATATAGTTCGTGTAGGATTATTTTGTATTGATGCAAGCAAGTTTGATTTTCCACTGTGCCTTCAAAGACAAGAGCCATCCTGTTTAGCCTTGGTCACACTGCGCAGTTCCAGTATACTCAAGAAGAAGGGAATGCTAAATACAATAACAAATAATGCTGTTAAAAAAGATAAGGGATTAAAATGCTTTGGGGTCATGCTTTGGTTAAGCACATAATATCTAAATTGGTTGGCAACTTTATGGCTTTTCCTAGCTCTCAGTTTTTTCAGTGCTGTTCTATGCTGTTCAGCCTGGAGGCAGGCAGTGCATCACGGCCTCTCCCAATTTGAAGAGACCCTTGTCCAGCAGGCTGAGGCAAAGAGGAAGTCACAAAGGAAGCAAAACCAGGGAGCTGGACAGGGGACAGATTGGATTTGTCTCCAGTGTGGAAGGGATTGTCACTCTCGAATTGGCCTCCTCAGCCACACTAGACGCTGTTCCAAGTCCTCCATACAGAGCACGATACCATAGTCTTTCGAGACTGAAGGATGCCTACTCTATGCTGTCAAGTCATTTTTGACTTATGGTGACCATATGAATGAGCAATCTTCTGTGGTTTGCTTTAGGGATTTAGTCCACCTCATATTTGATTTTCCTCTTCTGCTGCCATCCGCCTTTTCCAGCATTATTGTCTTCTCCAAGGAATCCTGCCTTCTCGTGATGTGCCCAAAGTAGGACCGCCTCAGCTTCAACATTTTTGCCTCCAGAGATAGTTCAGGCTTGATTTGTAATTAGGACCAATTTGTTCTCCTTTCTGGCAGTCCAGGGCATCCACAAAGCTGTCCTTCTGCATCCATCACATTTCAAGCAAATTTCCTGTCAGCTTTCTTTGCTGTCCAGCTTTCACTCCCATACATGGTGATCAGGAATACAAGAGTGTGGATGATCTTGGTCTTGGCCTCCAATGACATGTCCTTATACTTAGTGATCTTTTCTAATTTCTTAATTCCTACCCTTCCTTGTGTCAGTTTTCTTCAGATTTCTTGGCTGGAAAAAGCCTATTCAAATCTTCTCAAGAGGGCACATTGGGTCACATTAGCAGGTCATATACATGCCCTTTATTTATTAACTTATGTAGTATTCAGAGAAGATTTGGTGAACAGATTGATAATTCCAACATCAAAATGTGCAACTGGGAATTCTGAAAGCAAATTTTGGGAGACAAGACGGTTTCCGTTTTAATTTCTGGATGATAACATGAGTTTTGCCATACAGCTTTAAATGAGATATGCAAATCTTTCCTTAAAACTAGGGAGAACAATTTTATTTTTTTCTCAGTTGCGAAAAAGAGATCAAAAAGTTCCAGCACTTGTGGGTGGATGTAAGGGGGTCTTGGGGGTACTAGGCCTGATAGAGCAACATTTAATTCGTTCATTCAAAATATTGATACCCTGCCTGTCTCCTCAAGGGGACCCAAGTTTGTGTACAATATTAAAACGAACAGTTATAGAGACCCTTTGGAGGAGTGTAAAGGCTAACATGAATTCCAGCAGCTGCAACTGCAGCTGTAGCTTTGAAGCATTTAAAAGACAAAGGTTCTCTTGAGCATGTCTAAATGGTGTGTCTGGAAGTGAAGAGAATGAATCCCAAATCTAAGATTGCTAGATCGGCAGCATACTATTCCCTGGCAATCTGCCTCCAAAGGCTAAGAGTAGAGAATGGGTACCAAATCTGACACTTGAGATCACCAGAACCGGAAACCTAGAGGCCTACATGCGTGTGTACATGTGCACAGAAGAAACCCATTGCACAAACCTTGGTTTTTTTCACTTTTCACTTTGATAGTGAGTGACATTATTTAGCCTGGGCTCTGATTCATTCTTCTTAAGTGCAGGAAAACAAAGCCGGATAAGCAAAATCAGCAAACATTCATCTGGGCAATTGAAACTTCCTGGATCTGATGACGTGCTTATTTTCTCTCCTCCTTTTCAAGACAGATCTTTGTGTTCTCATTTGTGGTTGGTTTTGCTGCATGTTGTATTTTTGCAGATCAATGTTCACACTATCTCATGTTGATTGCTTTGAGCTAATTAAGTAGTTCAGATGATTAACTCCTTATTGCGGCCACTTAGAGATAAGAATGCAACAAGATTTTGCTAACAAGAATTCACAGGTCTTTGGTCTCGGGGGACAGGGACAGAACAGTGCTTGTTTACATGATAGCCTCCCCAATCTACTCATACAGTATATCCATGAAGCACCTTAAAAGACTAAATGCCATATACCATATTTTTCCGTGTATAAGACTATACTTTTGTCTAAAATCTCTAGACTAAAAATTGAGGGTCGTCTTATACACGGAGGTAAGCTGAGGAGAGAACAAAAACAAGTGGAGAGGAAAGTAGGGATCCTGCAGCGCTTTGATCTCTTTCCCCCTACACTTGCTAACCCCCACTTAGATTTCTTAATTTTGGATTATAAAAGTGGGGGCGTCTTATACATGGGAGCATCTTATACACGGAAAAATATGGTATTAATTGTGCACATGTGAACAAAATTACTGTCTATGTTGTGCTTGTCTCTATTTTTGGATACACCTGTAAGGAAAGCAGGAAGAAGCAAAATGTTTTTCTAGCTAAGAATAGAATATTGAAGCAGTGTAGCCCAGATCTCCCCTATACTTCGCTTCCCCTCCCCTTCCCCCTTTTGATTTTTCTTAAAGAGAAAGGGAAATGTGGCCAAGTTTTGTTTTTTTACCCGGGGGCAATGGTGGTAGCATTATGTACTGAAGCTGTCATTGCTCAGCCAAACAATAATCATGTACCATCAAGTCCATGCTGACTTTTGGTGATCCTATTCAGGGTTTTCTCGACAGCGTGTCCTCAGAAGTGGTTTACCATTCTCTTCTTCTGGTGGCACCCGGGGACTGTGCAGGCCCAGTGGGGAATCAAACTAAAGGGATGGGACTAAGAAAGAGCAGGGCTGTGAGTACAAGACTTGAATCAAAAGAGCAGGAGAGCTAAAGAGGCTAGAGCTGCTGTTTCCCTATTTGGTCTACTGAGGCCCTTGCCAACTTGGTTTATTTCTATATGTTTGTGTTGTAGGGGTGAATCCACATAGTGAATTCATGAACTGCATGCAATTGAACTTTTTTAGGGGGTAGGGTTTTGAAGATTCTGTATGAAGAGCTGATTCTTCTATGTATTAGACAACCAACCCAGTTGAGGAAGACATCTTGGTTTTTTGTCTGAATCTGAAATACAATAGGACACTTGAACTTTGCAGATCTGCAAGCAACTTCTGCATTGGTGCTGTCACCAAGGACTTGGGTGCACAAATTGTAGCATTTTCTTGCTGTCATAATTGCTGAGGTTGCCTGTTATATAACTGTGAATAAGAGATGACTCAGTTTGTGACAAGGTTCATCAATAGGTATCTAAGGAAGTATAGAGCCCCACAGAACTTTAGAAGGAAGTTACAACAGTTTAGAAGGAAGATGTTGAGCTGGTATCACAGTAAAGGTAAAGGTTCCTCTTGAAATTTACAGTCCAGTTGTGTCCGACTCTAGGGGGCGGTGCTCATCCCATTTTCAAGCTGTAGAGCCAGCGCTTCTCCGAAGACAGTTTCCGTTGCCACGTGGCCAGCGTGACTAGGGAGCGCCGTTTTACCTTCCCACCGAGGTGGTACCTATTTATCTACTCACATTTGCATGCTTTCAAATTGCTAGGTTGGCGAGGAGCTGGGACAAAGCGACAGTATCACAGTAGAAGACTGACAATTTCAATGCCCAATGAAGCTCGAGATTTTTCCTCCATGCTCCACCCACTAAGATTACCAGTCTGGATATACTCCCTGGCAGCTTACTCTTAATGGCACTTCGCTTAGATCTCATACAAAGGGAGGAACTTGCATTGGTGCATCATGTTGGCTTTTCATTCTTGAATTCTCTTTTGTCTTTCTACTAGTTATTATAACTCACACTACTAGGACCGTACATGTGTCTGGATAAACATGTGTATTTTTGTATGGGGTTTTGAGTGGCCAACCATGTTTTCTTGTTGGAGTGGTGGTATCACTGCCAAAGTTCACAATAGCTGCCTCTTGCTTCTGATTTATGCATGCTCTGGGGTGGAGGTGATCCAATAAGTCTGGATGATCACGCCTGTAGCAGACTTCAAAGGAGCAGATTTCTTCTGTATTGGACCTAAAGCCTGTTTGATACCATCATACATTCCCTTGATGTTACTTGTGTCCGCTGCTATCTGTATCTGAGAGCAGAACTGAAGCCAATAATCATTGGAACATCTCCTGGCAGTCTGTTGGACTTTGCTACGAGCAACTCGAAAAGCCTGCAAGTTATACTCACTAGGACAGGCTTTGTATGCCAGAGCTATTCAACCTGCTCCTCTTGTTCTTGGAGTCACATAATGGTTAAACCAGGTCTTGGAAAAGCCAGGTACAAATCTTGACTCAGGCATGAACCCCAGTAGGTGTCCTAAAATCAGTATTGATCCCTGAGCCTTACCTCTCTTACAGTGTTGCCATAAGAATAAAAGAGGTGGAGAAGAGAAATTATGTACACTTCACCTTATGTTTCTTGAATAAAAGGCAGGATACATGTCTAATAATGATCAGAATCCCATTGGTGTTCCTGTAACATGTGAGCAACTTGCCATGGCTAATTGGGTCTCATTGATGAGATACTGGAATATGCTTTAGGCTCATGTCCCATTGCATAACTGAGACGCAGGCTGGCATCTTGTGAATTAGCTGCGATTAGCCATGGCAAGTTATATAAACTTACAGGATTCTGGCCGATAAGTGAATCTTAGCAAATGTTCTATGTGAGAAGAACTTAGGTAGAGTTTTTAGCTGATTGAATGGAGGAATTGATGGATTTTAAAGAGCTCCATTATTTTTTCAGCTGGTTCAGTGAAAGAAACTGGGTTCCGAGGACTTGGTAGAATCCATGGAGTTGAAGGAAAAGCTTCTGGGAAGTTATAATGGGGACATGTGCTCAGCTTACTGTTCAATGAGTTTAGCTGTGGAATTTTGCCAGTTCCTAAATTCTCATCTCACCCCTACAGCAGCCTTTACAATGTGCAGGGCTTCGTTTTCCAGTAATCCAAAGAGATGCTCATCCAGAGAACTCAATAAACCGTGTCTATTACAAACAGTAGATTCTGTTCCTGTTTAGCCATGCCTTTGTGTGGAAGAACTCCTGAGTTTTACTTCTCTGGCTTGGAGTTAGAATGAGGACATCCAGACCTGTCAGTGCTCATAAACAATGAAAGAAGATATACTAGATGTAAAGGGCAGAGGCAGACTAATTAGCCCTGAATATGCGTCTAAGCACAGTGGGATAAATGCATTTGGATCATTTGTTATTCCCGGAAATGTGCCAGGCTTTTACGCTCTCTGACTAACCAAATGCTCTGTTATTATAGTGGCAGTGCATGTAGCAAGCAAGCTGAGCTAGGGAGGAGGGGAATGAAGACTAGATAGATACTCAGGTATTTCCCCCCCCCCTTGCCTTTTCTAAATCTTTATATGGATTGGTACTTTTAGGCTTCCCTCCTGCTCCCCTGAAGTTACTTCTCCTTATTTCTCCTCCTGGTTAGAGAGAGGCTGCCATGCATAGTTTGGCTGCCTGAAAAGATTTGCAAACAATGAATCCATTTCCAGAGATATCTGTAAACAAGTTCAGAGATTATTTTGCCCCTCCTGCACCATCTACGAACGGATTTTAAGCAACAAATAGTACATTTTCCTTTTGCTTTAATTACAAATTTTGAGTAAATTTCTGTTCAACACAAGCTCAGAAATAAGCATCTGAGTTCCGATAGTAGAAAATTCCAAACAGTTATATTATTAATATTATTTAGAAACATTTTATGTCATTTTATATTAAAGTATCTCAGAGTATTTTGCAATTGAAATAGATACCGTGACACCACTCACAAAATAATAAAACAAAGAAAAATAAAATAAGCCATTGAAAACATTTAATTAAAAACAAGGAGTAATTCACAATGATACTAAGCAGAAAAATAACCCAAGCAATCTTTGCATCCCTAAGCCACTTCTAAATATTACTTTTTAAAAATAATAATTTATAATGATGTGTCATCAAGTCAATGCTAAATTATGGGTAGCCTTTTTAGAGTTTTCTAGATAGAGAGTACTCAGAAGTGGTTTACCATTCCCGTCTTGTAGGGCTTCCCTGGGACTGTGCAGTTTGCCCAAGGCCACACAGGCTGGTTCTATTTGCAGGAAGCACAGTGGGCCATTGAACTCCCAACCTTTGGCTTAGGTATCTGGTTGATACCTTCAGCCAGCTTAATTTGAGGGCTCCCTGGCTCCCTCTAATGACCTGAAAGTAAAATACCAGGCTAGTGATTTCTTATCTCCATGACCCCATTGTGCAGTGGTTAAACTGCAATACTGCAGTGAAGACTCTGCTCATGGCCTGAGTTTGATCCTGACAAGCTCAGGTAGCTGGCCTGAAGATGACTCAACCTTCCATCCTTCCAAAGCCAATAAACTGAGTACCAGCTAACCACAAAATAATTTTAAACAAGGTGGTAGAGGTTTGTACCACTGACTGACTGACTCACTCACTCATTTATTCATTCCATGGGAGGTTTGCAGCCCTCAGGCTTTTGGTCAAATCAGGATTTGGCCCTTGGCTAAGATCAGACTGCTGTGGTCTACAGTTGCTACCCCATTCATCGGCATCCTTCAGTCTCGAGAGACTATGGTAACATGCTCTGTATCGAGGAGTGTCCTCTCCAGAGCATGAAGCCTGGGTAGAGTAATTTGGAGGACAGGCTGTTACCCAAGCAGCAGATCCCCCCTCTCCATGTTGCTGAAATGGTCCAATGGAAAGGCAAGAGCCAATACAAATGGTTCCAGCGATGTCGCAGGAGTTGGCAGAACGACACATGCTGCCTTCGGGACTCCAGCTCCGGATTTTGCCTCGAGGTTAACTCCTGAAGCCTTTTTCATGAGTGGATATAGCCACAAGGCAGTGGAGATTTGAAATCGGAGTTTTCCTTCTCCTAGATGGACTGCCTTCCATGGCTGATGAGCCCCACCTACCCGGCCTGCTCTCTAATAGTGTGGAAGTATGATCCGACCCTTAAAACTTTCCTGCCTCCCAGCTAATGGTCAGATAACCCAACAGCAGATGGAATGCTTCAGTTTGTTTGTTCATCCATGAATGGCAGTAATTACAGATGGGCACGAACTGAAAAATAGCCAGTAAAAAACTTGAACTGAGCTAGTTCTCAGTTTAGCTCAGGGATCCTGTTTTGCTGAAGTGAAATGAAGTCCAAACGTTTCTCCCCTGTGGCACGTCGTTTTGTTTGGCAAAAGGGGATGCTTGCTCAACCCCCTCCCACTGCCATCAGGTCCCTACCTCGGCTTCAAGTTGCCACTGCCTCCTCCTCCATTGCCTCCTCCACACACCCCTGACATGAAGCCAAAAAACAAACCACAAACCAGTTTGTTTTTTGGGGGGTGTTGTGATAGTTTGTGATTCATAGTTTGTGGGTAGTCGTGAACCACAAACCATTGGTTTTTCCAGTTCATATCTAGCTGTAATAGAAAAAATGTTTCACTTGTTTTTTACAGGAATTTCTTCATATTTGCAGTTTCCATCATAAAAGAAAGATTAAAAAAAAACTTGACTTTTTTCCCCCAAAGACAATAGATCTCAGGGACCTAACATGATCTGAGGGAACTAACGTTAACATGTTTGTCATTTCCTAAGAACAACTCTTTGGCTTCCTTTGCAAAACGTTTGCATGTCCTTACTTTTAAAAGGATGTAATATTTCCCGTTATCATTTTTGCATATTAAACACACACAAACAATAATAGCATCTGCTAGTGCTGAAAAACATCTGGGACCAATATTTTTCTGTTTTCTTCTAATCTTGTAAGCTGCAATTTCTGCCGTTTGTCATTAGAATGTTTTAAAAGGATATCTCAAGTCCTCAAACCTTGTGAACATGTCTGAATTTGATCCTGGACTCCCTCCTTCCCAGAGAAAAATCCCTTGACAGCTCTATCGTGCTGCTAATCATCTGCGGCTGGTGGGAGTGAAGACCCAACTGGATGACGCATATTGCTAAACATGCCCATAAGCCCTCAGGGAACATCCTCTCTGTCCTAGAAATAGTTCGCCTTGTTTTGGTTACACGATAGAATAGCTCTAACTGAGGCACTCCAAAAGAATACAGATGCATTTACTAAGCAAAGAGAAAAGAAACAACCAAAACAACATGCTTTAAAAAAGAGACAGAGAACAAGCGGACCACGACCATGAGTTTTTCTAAAAATCCAGCCATGGATACCAGCGTGTGCTGCTTGAAACAGTGGCTTACTGAATAGGACTGAGGGTTAAAACAGAAAATCACCATTTGCTAACATTTTTAGCAAATATAACAAACCTAAAGCACAGATGGCCACATCAGTTCCACCTTTTCCCATTTTCAGCTAAAATAATTCACCCTCCCATTGTTTCTGTCCTATTTTTGAACAAATTTTTCAGCTTTAGTAAACTACTCAAAACTGGGGTGACAAAAATCCATCACCTGGCTGTTTTCTCAGTTTTATATAGTTTAGCAATCCTAGCCACCCCACTAACCTGTGATTCAAGATAATGGATAAATCAGTTTAAAAAGCACTGATCCCAATGTACTGCTTACACCCCTCCATTCAGCTGATGAGAGCAATGTTTTGTTGTGCTTCACTTTCTGTTCTTTAACCAGCTATCAGTCCCAGAGACGACTTACTCTCTTATCTTGTGGCTGCTAAGTTAATGCATGAGTCTTTGGTGATGGATTTTGTCAAAAGCCTTTCAGAAGTCAGAGTAAGTAACATCAGCTAGAAAAGACTGAAAACCTTGATTTATGAATCTGTAGCTTCTTGTTCTACTGCATTTGGTTCTTAAAACACTGACGAGTTCTTGAGCTAAATGTACAAAAAATGTCCAGTATCCTTAAGTCAAAAGAAAATAAAATTTGATGCTTAGGGCAAGACCATATATTTTGGCCTCCATAGAGGCAATAGTCTCAGTTAGTCCACCTAAAAGCCTGCTATCATACAATGACCACTCTAAACTGCTCTGTGTGGGTATTGTCAGCTCACAGCGTGCTTAACACAGAGATCGGATGAGTTTGTTCTTCACATCTCTTGGGTTAATCTCTGGAAATAAAGGCTTTTGTAGGGCAAAATGACCCAGCATGTGTGTTAAGCTGCTACACACAGTAGTTTTACTGTGTGAAAAATGTTGCCTTAAGGACCAGCTTAAAGTCTAGGGTCGGCTGGGAGTGCTAATAAATCATGCCTCTTCCACAGGAGAGTATGAACCAAAATTGTAACTGATCGTCCATTTTATTGAGGATATTGTGCTTCTCTCATTCTGTTCCCCTCACATTCTGAGGAGTGCTTCTCCATTCACATATGATTGCGCACTGCTACATATGACATGCCAAAAATTCCCAAAGTGTTCGGCATTTATTTAGGAACCACATGCTGTCAGTGCCTTCATTTGCTCTACAGTAGTTTTGTCCTTTATGCATCTAAAAATCAGGAAGGTAGGTTTGAGCAGTTAAAGACCTGGCTGGTCTTTATAATTATAAATATAATTGTCTACAAGCATCTTGCCTTCAAGACTGTAAGTCAACAGCTGCAAGATGTAAAAGGACAAAGGCATTATCACATGGAGCTTTGGTGTTCATGTGCTGACATTTGACCAGTGCCAGCTCTGCCATCGGGCAGGGTGAGGCAGCAGGACGTGAAAAAATGAAGAGGTGGCGAAGTTCATTGGTTCCCACACTGGAGAGCATTCTACCATGACACCTGACCTGACTCCTGTCCTTCTCTTTCCAGACACCCATGCTCCACATTGCCTTTCCTGGCCGCAGCTTTCCAACTTCCCCTCTCCTACATGTCCAGTTCTCTGTTCTCTTCTCCGCTGGTCCTCACATTCCCCAATGTCTCTATGAAAGAATCACCAGGTGGCTGAACCAACTTTAAGAGAGCCAAAAGCTTGGAGGAAGAAGCCACCGAGGAAGAGATGGAGGAGGCAGGAAGTGAGGCCGGCAGTGATAGTGTGGGGATGCAAAGCAGACATGTATGTGTGGGGAGGGGCAAATAGAGGGCACTGGATTGGTACCCTCTATTTGCCCCTGCTTCTCCTGCTTCAAGCTGTGGGAGATGCTGTATTTTTGTTGCATGGATTCAAGATATACTGAACCCCTTACTTGCCTATAAACCCGTCCCATCCCTCTACCCAGACATTTAACTTCCTTTCTGTGATTTAAGATAAATCCTTAAGAATGACAACACTAACTAGCTATATTGAGAATTAATTTGCACCCCATTGTATCTTTAAGTTGGACACCTGGGTAGATAGCTTGGAAAGTGATTTACAAAGGGTTAGTGTTAGATCACAGGGACAGGAGAGGTATTGTATTCGTTGGTGACACTGTATGAGCCATTAGGGTGAAAGCAACCTATAGCAGCTCTAATAGAGCTTTGAAGGTAAGCAAGATCTTTAAAGAGTATTTTTCTCAGCTCAGTTTCCCCACGAGTTTCCACCGTCAAGCAAGGATTCAAACCCAGATTTTAAGCCCTAGTTTGCCACTCTATCCACTACACCACACAGTGGTGACACTACACAGCTGTAAATAGAATGATTGTGTCATTGCCTGAATTTAAACACCCCTATGCCTGGAGATAAATGCTGTCATTATTGTTACTAATAGTGAACTCCATAATCTGGACTATTTAAAGTACTGCTTTTTTGGGTGGAATGGGTTACAGCAACAGATGCATAGTGGAGGTTAAGGCTCCAGTTCTTCATAAAATCTAGTGTGACAAATTTTTTTCTAAGGCAAACCATATCTATCTATCTATCTATCTATCTATCTATCTATCTATCTATCTATCTATCTATCTATCTATCTATCTATCTATCTATCTATCTATCTATCTATCTATCTATCTATCTATCTATCTATCTATCTATCTATCTATCTATCTATCTATCTCATGCTGCTTGCTAGACCTCTGTAGTGTTTTTAAAAGCAGGAAACTGTTTGTGTTTCTAGATTCCCTGTAGAACCACATATGCTCCTCCCCATTTCATACTTCACTATAGATTAAATATATATGCCTATCATGTATGGAATTAGCCAACAAATTTGAGTGTTGCACTTTAGAGGACAGACATGAAACTGTGCTTCTCACAAGGAAGATGATTCTTTTGTAGAAGATGGACAAGTCAAGAGATCACCCTGAGAGCAATAAAGTAAGAATTTCTTATTCTGTTGCCAACGGGATGCATACAGTAAATTTACTTAGGTAGACGCTGGAACTTTTGACTTACACAAAGAGGTGGACTGATCACCATAAATGATGGAGGTCTTTAAGTTCTTTTGTAGGCAGGTTTTTCAGAGTAATCTTAAGTGAATTATCCTTTGGATATCTTTTGTCAGCAGATTCAGATGTGCTGTGGGTGATGACTTCTTTATGAGCTTCCCAGGGTATCAGCGTGTTAGATTAGAAGGACCTGTGGTCCCTGGTACATTGTGGTAATTCTTATGTGTGTGGTTTTTTTTAAGGCAAGGCATCTTGTGTATTTGTGCTCTTAGTTTGTGTTCATGGTACAGCTTGTGTTTCTCTTTTCTCTCTCTCCTTATCTGAGGAGGATATTGCCATAAGGTAGATATAAGAAGATGCTGAACTTGGTTTTCCTCTTTGCCACTTCACAAATGTATCTTTATCTTTTAGAGACTGTAAGTTAAGTGGTCACTTACTGTATAGGAATGTCTTAGCTTTAGCACTACAGCTACAATTTTTATGTCACACAGTGCTACCTTGGAGAAGGGGTCAGTAAGAATTCAGCACATTTTAATGTTATTGTTAAGAACTGGACAACCTTAATAAATGCTTTCATAAATGGGACAGAAAGAACACAAGCTTTTTAAACACATGTACACACACACACACACACACACACACACACACACAGAGAGAATCTAGGAGAAAGCATGGCACAATTTTGACCTTCAGGCGGAATGCTCTAAGTGCTTTCCTCTTAAATATCTGATTTTTAATCTCTGTGCTTGAAATCATCTTTCTGATGCAATTAACACAATAGTTTAATTAGTGTAGTTACATCTTATTGATAGGTTTTACCTCTTATTGATAGTGTTGTTACCTTTTATTGATATCAATAAGAGGTGTTACCTCTTATTGATATTGACAGCTAAATTGCACATGGGTGCAATAGGGGGTTTCTCCCAGCTGTGTCTATTGAACTTGGCCAGTGCAAATGAATGAGAAGGACAATTTTTAAATAAGAGCATACAAATCATGAATTTCTTTATTAGCAGGATGGAAATAATCTGAAACCAGAAATATTCATATTTGGAAGAAAAGGTGAAACTGTCAAATTTATCCATAACTCAGACCCAACAATTTCCCATGGATCTACTGTATACTGCACTCTCTGCCAAGAATTAGCCCAAGAGTCATTAGGTTACAGATCAGCTGAGGCACTGAATGTTTCATAAGTGATGAGCAATCAACTGATCCAGACCTATATTCTAAGATAAAATGTTATAAAGGCATATGCCCCAAGAGACTGATGAAGCATATGAGGGGAGGGAAGATCGTTGTAGTGTCTGATGAACTTGAAGACTGTCTGCTGGCATCTAGGAGAGAGGGGTGAGAAAGGAGTGCATATATACACATACATTTATTTAATCAAACTCTCAGTAGCAAAAAGCAAATCTTATTCTACTTGCAAGATCTGGCAAACATCTCAAGACTTCAGATGAGTTAAGTTTAGGGTGGTGCTCAGTTTTGCCCCTGAGTCATAAGATCTAGGGCAACAGATGAACTGATAAAGACAACTTGCCTGGACGCGGTTAGATGAAGAATAAAAATGCTGTCACAGCTACTGTAGGTGGTTTCAGTAAAGATATATTTGGAACTTCAGTGTGTTACTGGATTTATTGCTGCATAGGAATGTTGAAGATACTATGACTTGATCTGATGTACTCTGTCCAGACCCCAAATGCCTTTGTTTTCAAAGACATGATGCTTTCAGATGTGCATATATTTACAAGGTGTGTAAAATGTTGAATGGCTGTTTCAGTTCAGCAGGGAAGTGCAGTGCTTCTGGAAATGAAGGATTGGCCAGCTTTACACTCTTACCCAGAGGATGACTGAGTGTACTTGCAACACTTTTTCATTTGAAAGGCTGTCATACAGAGGAAGGATAAGATCTGTTCTCATTTATCCCAGAGTACAGCACACACAACAATGGGCTCAAGTTAAAGGAAGCCAGATTTTGGTTGAATATCAGGAAAAACTTCCTAACTGTTAGAGCAGTATGAACCAGCTACTGTACTTCGGGAGTTGGTGAGTGCTCCAACCCTGGAGGCATTCAAGAAAAACTTGGATAATCATCTGACAGATATGCTTTGATTGTATTCCTGCACTGAGCAGGGGGTTGGACTTGATGGCCTTGTAGGCCCCTTCCAACTTCACTTTTTTATGATTCTATGATATGTGACTTACTAGGCTAAATTAAGTTGTGGTTAGAGTAGGCCCTTTAGAATTAATGGAACCTGCAGGAGACTCACCAAATCTCGCCCACTGAGTCAATCAAACTACTCCAGTGCAATTTACAGGAATAAATGACAATTGAATGATGTTGGCTTGCCACAAATTCCATTAGTTAGAGAGAAACAGCATCCTAGCATTCCTTTCAGGCAATGGTAAGAGAAACTTTTAAAATAGACCAAAGCAGTGGATATATCTCTAATTCCACAAATAAATGGAAAGTTTCAGGCATCAGAAACAGACTGACTTGCTATAAATTGGCATGATATATGAAGAAACTGATCTCTAGGGAGTATAAACTGTAATTTATTTCATGCTCTACATTGTGTTCATTTTTCAAAAATTCTCAAAGATCCTATTTTTAGGATCTGTCTTTTGCTTCAGATTGCAAAGGGCTAAATATTTTTGCAATATTACATTGAGACCCCTCAAATGATGATCTCTCTTGACTCAAAAGCAGCTGGATAGAAGAGAGGAAAGAGAGAAGAGATTTTGCTTTTGATTGGAGCACTGACACTAGGAGTTGAATGCTATTTCACTCTTTTCCCACATTATCCCCTTAGCTGAATATGTCATCTTCCTGGCTGCTATTAACCTACGTTGGAGAAGGAAACAGAGGCAGGGCTGAAGTAGTTGTCTTCCTTTCACCGTGGTGGTAGTAACTTTGGCTGATAAAAATCAGGGAAGAGTTAATAAAACCCATTCCCCTTATGCTGCTGCTCTGGATAAAACCAGTAACTCTGGCTACTTCCAAAGGTCATTTAAGCATCAACAAAATGTTAGGAGGTCTTATCCTGGATCTCTCCTCCCGCATCTGTTTCAACCCTGACTGTTTCTGAGTACAATCTCTTGATGTACTTAATGTTCCAAAGGCAAGAGACATTGTGTACGACTCCCAAAGGAAAGGGTTTCAGGGGACAACCACCAAGGAATTGGTTTCATTGTGGAGAAACAGTCTGAGAGTCATATGATATTTTTGTGAAAATCTGGTTGCTGGTGTCAAAATAAATAAAAAGATGTTAAATATGTGGAGCAGTACCGCTTTCAGAGAGTTAGCTTTGAAATAGAACACATCATCCATTCTTCCCAAAATACACTGCAATAATTTGCAGAGCCTAAGCCTGCTTCTGGTCAAGCAACAGGGATTTTTAAAATCTTTCCTGGCTACTGATGCTGGCTTTTATAACTTACATTTATGGGAAGACTAGGGTCAGCACCGGACAGCTCCTACAATGCTGTAGATTGAAAAGATCAACTGCTGATGACTCTCCTACCCCTTCTTGCCTTGCCTTATTTCCCCCTTGCTGGGCCCATCAAGGAACATTAGATGGCTTTGTCTAACTACACTTTTAATTTCCAATAATGCACCTGACCTAAAGTCAGTCATTTAATTTCCCATAATGCACCTGACCTAAAGTGAGGCATTGTGGGAAATCAGAAAGTTGTCTTGACCCAGGGATCCATTAAAATAAGATGAGATGCTAAATGGCATCCATTTTAAGAGGCCTCACAGCATTCACACACACACACACACACACACACACACAGAGAGAGAGAGAGAGAGAGAGAGAGAGAGAGAGAGAGAGAGAGAGTTTTAACATTCTGGAGGATCTCTTGGCTACTGACAGGGTTACTCACAGAGGAGAGAGGCCCCCACGTCTATCAGGGGAAATCCTGAAGGAAGCTCTACTTGTTGGATCCTTCTGCAGAAAGCTGTATCCCAGCAGGTGGGTTGTTGTACTCAGTAGCTCAGAGGCAACAGCTATCAACATGAATCTGAGGGGAATGAGAAAAAAACACCCTTAAAATCTGAGTAAAATCCCTCTGAATCTGAATCACCTTTTGGATCTGAGTGTTGTTTTGGGAACCATCAGCTAGACGTCACTGTCAATTGATGTAACAACATTAACTGTTACCTAAACAGAAGCCACACAAATATTGTTGCCTTGTTTAGGGCTATAAAAATACCAGGCATGATATGATAATCATCAAACATTTCTGGAAAGGTGCTGGCTCCTTTTCTCAGAGTTTGTCTTTTCAATAGTCCTGTATAATGAATAAAAATGCTATAGGTCCCTCACTCTCTGTTACACTGGAAAATAATTACACTGGAACATTACAGTATAGACTTTCTGAAAGAATACAAATGACAGGAATAATGAAAAACATCTAAGATAATTAGATCCAAAACACAGAAATATGTGAAGTAATATCTATTGTGTTGCAAAATTATGTATCTGATCCATTCCCAATATTCCTTAAACTGCTACTGTAAGGCAATAAGAATCAGCCTCTTTTTCAAAGCCCTGGAACAGGTTGAAGAATCCATTCTACTTCTGTCTTATTTTAAATCCTAATTTTTATTGAAATTTGGAATTAACACATAATAAAAAACGTCAAGCACTTGCCAATATGCCAACATATACAGGGCAAATTGATCAAAATACAGTAGGCCTCAGTTAAGAGGAACTGGATTAACAAAATGTTTATTCCCTGTGGTGCCTTCTAGGCCAATGGTAGAATGATAAATTCATATTCCCATCCCTGCCAAGATATTCTCATTCTGATCAACTGCAAAGCAGAACTACCTGGGTCTATCTATTAGACCAGTGGTTCTTAACCTGTGTTACTTGGATGTATTTGAACTGCAACTCCCAGAAACCCCAGCCAGCACAGTTGGTGGCGAAGGCTTCTGGGAGTTGCAGTCCAAAACTCCTGAGTAACCCAAGGTTAAGAACCAGTGTATTAGACCACAACATCTTCTCAGGGCCAGCAGATGTCATTTTGATGGCTGAGGCAAAGCACAAGAGGGTCCCACTTCCATTCCATAAACAGAATCCCCTGTGGCCATTGAATCTTGGATAGTGGTTGTTGTGGGTTTTTCGGGCTCTTTGGCCATGTTCTGAAGGTTGTTCTTCCTAATGCTTCGCCAGTCTCTGTGGCTGGCATCTTCAGAGGACAGCACTCTGTGCTCTGGTGTAGTTGGCTTGGGAGTGCAGTATTTATGGCTGTGAGATAGCCTTTTGTCTTTTTCTGTAGATGGGTGATTAGTGTGTATTGTTGTGGGTGTATTGTTGTGCTAAGGAGAAGAGATTATCTGTCACTGTGGTTGATGGGTGTCATTAGCTGGTCTTTTGTGTGTAGTGATTCCCTGTCCTTGTGGTTGGGTAGAGTTCGTTGACCTTTTGCACGCTGTAGTTTTGAGAGCTGGGAGCCAAGTTTTGTTGAGCTTCACACTTTCCTCTTTTTTGTTGAAGTTCTGCTGGTGCTTGTGGATTTCAGTGGATTCCCTGTGCAGTCTGACGTAATGAATCTTGGATAAACTAGACAGCATGTTCCACTGCAACTGAAGAAAGCAGACTAGACTAAGGAGAGGGGTACAGGACAGGCTAGCCTCTAGATTCAGGAGAAACATGTGGAAGCTGTGACTGCTGCACCTGGGATCCAGCATCCGCCACCTGAGGGGGCGGCTTGACTCATCCTGGCCCAGCATCTTATACCACCTTCTCTTACCATTACATTTTGAAAACTGTGCAAAAAATACAGTATTCTTTATTAGCTTGTTCAAACCAATCAGGTATCCTCCAAATTGCTTGGATTATAGTTCCCATAAGTCCCAGCCAACATGACCAAAGGTCATAGGAGTTATTGACACAAACTTCTAGAAAACACCAGATTGTCTGTTCTTGCTGTTAATTAAAGTAAACCTATTATGCTGCCTGACATATACACCAGCTTTGTCTCATTTAAATAATAAATTATATGCTTGCATTACTTTTCTTTTTTCTTTTTAAAGTGCCTGTTGAAGGTAATAGTAACAGACTGATACCTGGCAACCAGCATTGCTGCAAATGGCTTGACAGAGGTAAAAGCCATTTCTTTGGCTGCTGTTTCGCTGAAAAACAGAAGCTGTGAAATTGAAATGATTTATTTGTGCATATTTAATAGTCTTATGGAAGAGTTCAGCATGACCCAGTCTCTGATGAAGTTGTGGGTGGAAAAATAAAAAAACCCAAAGCATAATCCTTTTAAGAAATTAGAAAAATGCAGATCATCAAGAGGCAACCTTGATGATCTGAATGAATGGTTCAATGTATTTGGGAAAAGCAAGACAGTGATGGGAGATGTTGAACTGCCTGATTCAAACACACACACACACTCAGAGGCTTTGAGAGAGAGAGAGAGAGAGAGAGAGAGAGAGAGAGAACGAATGAACGAACGAACGAACATGACAATTTCTCTCTCTTGGAGACGTTTGGTGAAGAATTCCCCCACAATGGCTGTGGCCATCATAATAGTGAGCTTCCACTAAGTGGAAAGTCCAGGTCACAAACATTTATATTCTGCAGCAATGGATTTAAGACTTCAGTAGTTGTAGAAGGGGTAGCCATGTTATTCTGTGCAAGCATTATAGGCAAAGCAAAATACAGTAGAAATAAAAAGTAAAAAAAAAAAAAGACAAACCTTTATGTGGTGGCAGCTTAAAGACTAACCTTTATATATTTTTTTTAATGTGAGCTTTCATGGACAAGTCCACTTCATCAGACATAAGAGAAAGAGGTTTAACGTTTGACAAAATATATCACATGATTTCAGTAGTATTACTAGTTACCTTGGGTATTTTGCCTACAAAGATGGACATATATTCATAACATTCTCATTACTGGATGTTCCTCATAGGGTTTTTGTAGAGGTAATATGTTCTCTGAGGTCTTTGTTGCTGGAAAGAAGTGTTTTGTATGAACAAATAAGCAACAGAATCGATAATGAAAAACTCCCATTTAAATGGTATGAGTTTATTAATCCTGCAACACGAACTCACTTGAGATGTTGCACTCATAATTATTGATTTGGAGAGCTGTTTATTTAGACCTAGAAAATCCTGGAAAGTGTTGTCCTAAGTTCGAAACAACTTAATTGCACAGGAAATACTAGCACTATTACTACTACTGTTACTACTACTAATGATGATGATAATAATAATTACCTTTGCCAGGTATGATATGAGTAGATTGTGTATCATGTGTACTTTGTCTTTTAAGTACACTCATAGAATTGCATCACTGCATAAGATAGCAAAGGTGTTTCTGTTGTAATCAGTATGAAGTTCAATGAAATAAGTTGGTATCTTTTATTAAAAGAACCTTCCCAGGATTTCACCACCTCTTGCTGACGTTAGTGGCACCACAATAGTTTCCTCTCTCACTAGGCCCCTGTGTAAATCCATGTTACAGATGAGTTTGTCATGAGGGCAGAGGACCTCTGGTATCAAATCCTTGCAAGTGGTTGAGTACAGCATAGGGTGATCTGAAGGGAGGGAGGAGCCAAACCCTCCACACTTCCTCCTCAGTCCAACTGCAGCTTAGAAATAACTACAGGTACAACAGTTAGACCACCACGAATTTGACCAAACTCGGGGAGGCAGTAGAAGACAGGAGGGCCTGTTGTGTTCTGGTCCATGGGGTCACGAAGAGTCGGACATGACTTAACGACTAAACAACAGTTAGAAGCAGTAGGTTCAAATTCTCCCTTGAGCCCATCTGTTCTGTATTTTACACCCCTCTGTCCCCCATGAGAAATAAGTAGAAGCCTGAGATCAGACCTCTCATCATATCTAGTTGCATTCAGAAAGATTACATGGAGATGCTTCTTCAACTGCTCTGAGACTGCCTTACAATTTTGATGACCATGGTAGTGGCAAAATTTTGATGGTTGCAACAGTGTACCATCTGATAGGTTCTGGAGAGTCCAATGTGCTTCACCACTCCTGATTGTCCATCTTATATGATTACAGTCTATTGATACCCCTGCTCCATTATAATGTCTGGAGCTGGGTTCCTTCCTTCCTTCTTAAACCTAGGACTGATTTCAGATTGGAATGGGAGATGGGCAGACGTTCCTCCTGAATTCAGGAGCTAGTTTTGGAGAGGATAATTACAGGATATGTCGATGCATTCCTCCATTACCCCATCCCCATGCTCTTGATGTCAACTCCTGAGCTTGCGGGACTCAGAAATGTACTGCTTCTCCTCCCCACATCCAAGGTTAGGTGTGGGGGTGGGGTGGAAGTATGCCTTGGTGTTCAAGGGATATATTGGAAAGTACTTATGAAATGTCACCTGGTCCATGAATGTTGACAATATAAGAGCCAGGGAAAACAGCCTTGTTCTTTAGTGTTTCTGACAGTTTTCATTTTTCGTAAGAACTACAAATTTAGGTCAGAAAGAGTAAATGCTGGTTTTTCAGAAGAAAGCAGGAAACACAGGGTAAAACTGCTCTTCAAGTACAAGCTCATGTTAGTACGTCCATTAATTAGAAGTAAGTGGCCTCTTGTGAGTTTAAAAATACAGTGTATTGATACTTGTGTGCAGGCTTATCTCAGCTATTTGCAGATGGAAAATTATTTGGTAAATCTCTTAGAGACTCAAATTCCAACACATAAATTATTACTAGCAGTGGGAAAAGAGATGCATGAGAACCTTCCTCCTCCATCACACCAGAACAGCAGGATCTAATTTCCAGAGTTCTCTATTTTATTTATTTTGATAGAAATCATACACAAGAAGTCATTTGCCAGGTCGTTATGAAATCTACCAGTTTGAATGATGACATCAGACAGCTTTGCCCTTAAGACTTAGGGGTTGAAAGAGGGCACTTGCCCTGGGTGGCAGATGAAGGGGAAAGCAACATTTGGGGGTTCCTGGCAAGTGGCTGGGGGAAAGTCTGGGGGGGAAGTGGTCTGCCATGAGATGTACATATGCAACCAGGCTTGGTCATCATGGGATAGCAAGGCAGAAGAGGAGAGCAGTGAAAGGCTCTCATTGTCACTGAAAGAGCTAACCTGGGTGGTTAGAACTAGCAGTGAGAAAAAAGTTAAATCAGGTTGGTGCAAAGAGGAGGAAAGGGGGGGAGAGAGTCAGATCAGAAGGGAAGGACCAGGTTGCATGTATGAGAGAGAAAGGCAAAGTTGTGTGAATAAGTGTAGTAGGGAAATAGCCCCATGTCAACCTGGGAGCAAACAGTTTTGGGGAGCCCTATCAGAATGTGTAGTTTGTCCTTCGACCCAAGCTGTAACCCGATTCTTCAGACCAGTTAGTTTTAAAGCGCCCTAGAATTTGTAGTTGAAGCCACCACCAAAAAAGCCTGTTCCTTGTTGAAGCCTTCCTTGCATGTCTCGGAGTGGCTACCCTCAGCGGCAAGGCCTGGGAGGATCAAGCGATATGGGTATCTATTTTTTGGAGGAGACATTTCAACAAGTATCAAAGACCCAAACTGTTTAGGGCCATGTAGATCAAGACCTTGAATTGGGCATGGAAATTGAGCCAATGCAAGTAGGCCAGGGTAGGGGGTAATAGAATTTAATTTATTTACCTCCATAATCAGTCGGGGTCACATGTTTTGAATGTTTCTTGGCAAGTAGGGCCAAGAGGGTAGCCATGCCCCACCTGCCATGGTGTGTTATCTCCACTAGTATTACCCTGCTTATCACAATCATAGCTAAACTGCAGACAGCACCTGTGCCCTCATTGTCACTCCATGGAATGTGGACAAATAACAAGGCAAAATTCATAGATATGAAGGAACAGGCATCTAGTACACTCATCTCTCTTACAAATTCTTCTTCTGAATATACTAAGCTGTGATATTTAATGCTACCACTCTGTGGTATTTAATACAACATGAGGGCTAGAAAATCGGAACGTTAAGTAAAAACTTGCCTGTAATAAAATAGGCACATAACTCTAATAGAACTCATCCTGCCCAACATTATACTTTAGTAGCTATGACAACAATATTAAAATCCAAAATAATAGGCAGGTCAGCAGAAGGTTTTTTTTGTGAAGAAATGCCAGATCTGAGACTAAGCTCTTCCTGTTATCTAACAGCGATATTTATTTAACAAATGAAATACAACAATAAATATAGGCAATAGAATAAACGTAATACGAAAAGAAACATTGTTCTCCGATACTGTTTCATTACCTTGTGTTCTTCTTTTTAGCTCGTGTTTTAGCAGGTGCTTCCAACTCTGAACTCCAAGATTTTTTTTTTCCAAATCAGAAATCAGGCAAAATGATCTGACTTTGAGAGGGGTTCTGTAGGCAACCTCTGTTTGCGCATGTAGTGAATGGAAACTAGATTTAAATAACACAAAGTGAAGCAGTGAGATTCCACTTTAGAGATGGGTGAGAATTACTTTCAGGTTATTCTGATAAGAATTTACCAAAATCATCCTATTCGGGATGAAAAGGTACTTGAGTTGTTTGTTTTCTTTTAAATGGAATGTGGGAGACATCAAAATTAGCTTTGCATAGTTAATTCTAGAAGTGTGGAATCATGGAAACATAGAACCATAGAATTGTAGAATAGTGAAGTTGGAAGGGGCTTATAAGGCCATCAAGTCCACTCCCTGCTCGATGCAGGAATCCAAATCAAAAGATATCTGCCAGGTAGTTGTCTAAGTTTATCTTGAATGCCTCCAGTACTGGAGCACTCACCACCTCTCGAGGTAATTGGTTCCACTGTCATACTGCTCTAACAGTTAGGAAGTTTTTCCTGATATCCAACCGAAATCTGGCTTCTAGCTCTGTGTTTTCAGTCATTTTAGGATTGCTCATGCTATCATGACAAAAAGACATTACTGATACCAGTAGATTACTTTGTGGGTTTTTCTTATTAGGTCCTTGGAACTTGGATTAGTGGGATTCAGAAAGGAAAGATGTAGCAGTCGTACAGCAATGCCAGTGTCAATATGGCTGCCTTCATGTGTAAGCATTCCCCCTCATGTTTCAGGCTTGGACAATTGCCCTGTGTACCCCCTCCCCCTTTAAATGACCCTGGTTTGACTGGATCCTGCCTATTATGTCTTTAAAACAACTGTATTTGGCAGGTAGGAAACTGATTAATTAATCCTACTGAAATCATATATACTTACATCCTAATAAATAAGCCTAAGATCATGTTGTCTGGTTGTAATCATACAGCCATTTACCTGGCAGTAAACCCTTTTGAACTCAATGGGACTTATTTCTGAGTAGACACATATAGGAGATTATATGTATTGGGAGACTGGAATATTCCACATGCTTAGTCTTACATGGATGTTCAGGGTATTTTTCCATCTTAGTGCTTTCCACAGTAACAAGAAATGATGGATAAAATTTTCCTTAATAACTCCCACCATCACCAAATGAGTAGCACAGTGGGAGCAAGGGGAAAAATACTTTATAATTATCATTTTATTCTTCACGAAAATTACTAGGAGAAAGATAATTGCATTTCTTGGCAACCCTAAATGCTTATAAGAAAATGTTTAGTTCGAGCAATATTTAGGATTTTAAATCCTGTGTAAACAATATACTGTAGGAGGATTTCAAATATAATGCTCATCTTTATCTCTACTCTCTGGTAGCTTTGTAATTTGTAACATGACTCAGTGTATTCAATTTTGTTAATAATCTTTATTTTATGACAACCATACAAATATGCTGAAGATGTTTATAGATCTCTACTGAATAAGTGAAAGTGAATGTGGAACTACATAATCGATTTAGCCATCATTCCACAAGTGCGCTAATTAAAAACCAGTGCATACCAAACTATCTTGCGCATGTCTCTCTTCAGAAATATGATCATCTGGCCTGATCCAGAAGCTCTCATTCCTCTTTCCCTCTTTCAGCTTCCCCTGGCACCCCATAGATGTCATCATCATCATAGGCATCCTACAGTCTCGAGAGACTATGGTAACATGCTCTGTATGGAGGACTTGGAACAGCGTCTAGTGTTTTGATGCTGTATGAGAAGCTGGAGTGACTTCTCCAGGGCACGAAGCCTGGGTAAAATAATATGGAGGATAGGCTGTTACCCAAGCAGCAAATCCCCCCTTTCCATGTCACTGAAATGGTCCAATGGAAAGGCAAGAGCCAATACAACTGGTTTCAGCGACGTCACAGGAGTTGACAGAACAACACGATCTGCCTCCAGGACTCTGGCTCCGGATTTTGCCTCAAGCTGATGGACTACAATTCTCCTATTTGGAAACAATGGGGAAGTCATTCAAGTCCATTTCCTTATATTTTTAGTTCTCACATATATATTCTTTTTCTCTTTCATTTAAGCCACAGACATTGCTAACAGAAGCAACCTAGTCTCAGCCCAACCATAGCCCGACTCTATTTTCTTATTATATCTACATCCCACGTTTTTTTCCCCTCTAAGGCACTGGTTCTTAACCTTTGTTACTCAGATGTTGGCTGCTGGCTGAGGTTTCTAGGAGTTGCAATTCAAAAACACCTGAGTAACAAAGGTTAAGAACCACTGCTCTAAGGAACCAAAATTGGACTATTCTTCCCCAAATCATACTACGCTGGAAAGGGAGGCAAAAGCTTTAATGCGAGTTTAGTCAAATCACCTGCAAATTCTCTGTCCTCCAAGTGATAAGATTTTATCCATTGTGTAGATACTGCAAAGCACCAACTGTGGTATGAAGAAATTCCAGAGAAGTGAAGATGTGGGGCAGGGTGAGTCAAGAAAAGGCAGCTGGGGAGGCATGGGGACAGCTGAAGCAAGAGCTGGGCCAGGGACTGAGGCAAAAGAAAAGTGCAGCACCATCTTTGAGAGAAGCAGGCAGGTATTTGAGATCTTTTCCTTCCTGTTGCTGCTGCCATCTCTCATGCAGTGTTTTCCAGTCTTGGGTCTGAAGATGCTCTTGGCCTAAAACGTCCAGAAGCCTTCACCAGTAGCTGTTCCGGCCAGGATTTCTGGCAGTTGCAAGAACATCTGTGGATCCAAGGTTGGGAACCATTGCTCCAGTGCAGCGGTCCCCAACCTTTTTAACCCTGTGGGCAGTTTCTCAGGTGTGCGTGCAGGTGTACATGCAAAGGCGCAGGAGGGTGCTCGTGCAGGTGCGTGCACCCTTATGCACATGCACAAAGGAGTAGGAGGGTGCTCATATGGACGCTCAGGCGTATGCGCAAAGGGTGCTTGGCGGGCACTCATGCACATGCGCTAATGGGTTAGGGAGTGCTCGTGCAGGTGCAGGCAAGCGCACTCATGAGCAAAGGAGGGAGTATGGGCAGGGGTGGAGGGGAAGGTCTGTCTCTGTGGCCTGGTCCGGCTCAGGCCATGGACCGGCACCAGGTCATGGACCGGGGGTTGGGGACCTCTGCTCTAGTGGACAAGGGCAGGGCAGTGAAGACAACTAGCAGCAGGTCTAGTTACATGCTGCATATACACTGCTGACCCATCCTGGCACCAGAGGTGGTTTTTGACACTGTCCCTTTCACATTGCCTTGACTTCAAAGACAGCTCCCTGAGAGAGTTATCTGAGCAGTGGGTGGGCAGGGCTATCACTGCCCCATCTTTTTCTTTGTTTTGAGGTAGAAGTGGGCCTGTCTTTGTCTTCCTCCTTCTCGTGTCTTTCACACCATTGCTGTGGAAGGCAGTAATGGAGGCTGGGTGGTCATGTCTCCCAAGGGCTCCCTTCCTGTGGAAATGCATTGTAACCCAAATGGTAAGTGAGGGTGAGGGGAAAAAATTATAGCTCTAGATAAGACTCCTGTCTATCTTATTCACATTTACCTGGGACAAGCACAAGCTACCATCCCTTGTGCAATGCCTCTTTAACTGCTCAGTGCTGAGCCACCATAAGAACTTGGAAATGTCCACCTTTGTGGATCAAAAGTCCCAGAATCCCACACCCTACATGCCCAGACTACAAGTCCCAGAATCTACCAACCCAGCAGAGCCTGTGTATCATACAGAAAAGCAACAGACAAGGGAAGATGAGATGGTGACTGAACAGGTGAAGGAACATGATCAGGAAGATACGTTCCAACTACCACTCTCTAAAAATGAAGCTGCCATTGTTTGACTCTGGTGTATATTCTGTCAAGGCCTTGAATCAGACTCTGTAACGGATAGATTCCATAAGAGGACATTCACCTGTTCCACTCAGGCCTTGCTGCTATGTGTGCCTACACCAATGGAGGCCCAGAAGGTGTTAACTAGGAACTGAGCCTTCCTGGTGGTGGCTCCATCCGAGGTTCAACCCCAGCTTCAACCCCCCTCTCTCCAGGCCTTTTACAAGCTATTTAAGGTAGAGCTCTTTAATGAAGCCTTTAGTAATATTCTTCCCTATGGTGGTTTTTCTCTTGACTCTCATTTGTATTACTGTATCTACTTCAGTTATTGCCACATATCTTTATTATTGCTGTATTTTAGTATTTTTGTTGTTTGTATTCAAGTTTATTTTTATAATTTGCTGGTTGGTATGGTGGTTGGAATATTTTAACTCTTTTATAAACTGCCCAGGGCAGTGGCTTTTCACTGAATGGGTGGTATAAAAATTAAACAAACCAACAAATTTCAATTCTAATCTCCTCACTCCATGCCTTCTGCAACATCTCCTGCTTTGAAAGGTTGCTTTGAAAAGCAGAAATCAGTCAAATTCTGGCTGGAAAAAAACCTTTTTCCTGCATTCCTCCTCAGGAACTGCTGTAAACTGTAGGCAAGAAAACCTCATATGTGTTTTTCTTTTTAACTGAATCTTCACACCCATTTTTAATTTGAAATTCTGAACTTTAATTTCAGTGGCCCAAATCCTCCTGCCAGTGATACTAGCATAACACAAAGAGCATAATTTTGCAAAGTGCCTTAAATTCAGAAATTGACCATTAAGAACAGAATTAGAAATTTTTAATTTCCAAAAAATGACTGCAGATGACAACATCATCAGCTTTACAGGACATAACTCAGAGAGCAGGATTTTGCCATTCTATGCTTTTCTCCTTCTGTGAAATAAAGCAGGATAATTATTACTTGTTTGCTTATATAATTTAAAGGTTTTGTTTGTCTTTTTCCCTTGCAGGAGCCAAGTTGGTTAATATTACACCATGAAAGCCAGCCTCTGCTTGTAATAATCCCAAGAGTCAGATTTTACATGGTGTCCCCTACTTTTTTTTTTAATCCTGACACGAATTCTGTAAAGTAGGTTGAACTGTGAAATAGTGACTTGTCCTTTTACTGTAACTCCAACATTTTAGCTGCCTTGTACTTCACCGGAGGAAGATGTGAGTAACATGCCTTTTGACATTGTTTATTCCATTGGTATTTTCCACATACAGACTTAACTTCTAAAACCAACAGTTGTGTTTGTCTAAATTGTCTGTAGCTAATGGGTCAGCTAGTTTGTTCCCTTGTCTTTGACAACTGCAACAGTCAAGGGAATCCTATCAAACTCTGGAGAAAGCCCTGCTGACCTCTTAGGTCAGTGATGGTGAACCTTTTTGAGCCCGAGTGCCCAAACTGCAACACAAAATCAACTTATTTATTTCCAAGTGCCAATACTGCAATTAAAACCTGAATGCTGAAGTTTTAGTTTAGAAAAAACAACTGCTCCTGCAGTGCAAGAGTTAAATGCTTGGCATCCCTCCCCCCCAATGGATGGTATTAACAAATAAATACTTACTGGTCCTCCAATCTCCCCTTGGGCTAGACTGGTAATGCTCCCCTCTGCACCAGCAGAGGGGAGTGCCAAAATCCAGGATCGGAGGATGGGTAAGCATTTCTCTATGGCGACTTATGACTTGTGTGCCCACAGAGAGGGCTCTGTGTGCCAGCTGTGGCACGCGTGCCATAGGTTCGCTATCACTGTCTTAGGTCAACAGACTGCACAGAGATGGTGTGATTCTTGGACAGTGAGGATGCCATGTTAACACTTCTAAAATATATTTGACATCCTGGGTTTTGACCAACTTTGTTAGTAAGGCAAAAGCAAGATGTGACCAAAGGATCTTGCAAAATGCCACTGCCAGGGCATTGGACAATACAATCTACTTCTCATGCAGCAAACAAAGGTTGTACAAAATTATGCAATCCCTCAGATGCCACTTACACTGCTCAGCTGCCAGGGTTTCGAAGAAATATTTCCTGATTATCTTTCAGGCTTTTAGACCCAGGTTATTAATCAATGTCCATTAAAGGAAAGCAAACAAAAGTACATCCTTTCTGCATTGCACAAGTGAAACAAACATATGTTAATTTGTATTTCCCAGCTGTTTGGACTCTAACCGGAATCTCATTCATACTAACAGTAACAAAAAGCACTAAAGACTTTGTTAAGAATGACTGTTGACTGTTTCATCTGCCTCCTTCTAGTGCCCAAAACAAGACTGGGTTCTCTCAAGTATATAACGAATGGCCTGAGTTGAACTCTTAGAACCAGGAGGCAACTCCACTGATTTTTCTGGATAGCAATAAAGCATTTTGGGCCATGGTACCCAACATCTTCTTTAACACCTGAGCTTCAGCTAAGCATGTAGTGGGCAGTGCCAATCCAAGGTGTTTTGCTGCCTAAAGCAAAGGATAAGATGGAGCTACATGCCCTGTATAGAAGACAACTGAACTGGTAGCAGCTGGATTTTATGCATATAGTATTAATAATAATCGTGCAACATCAAATACATTCTGACTTATGGAGACCCTTTTCAGGGTTTTCTAGTAGAGAATACTCAAAAGTGGTTTTCCCTTCCTTTTCCCTGAGGACAGCCTAGGCTTCTGCAGTTTCTCCAAGTCCCCACAGGCTGGCTCTTTCAGTATGCACAGTAGGTAATTGAACTCTCAGTCTCTGGCTCAGCAGCCCTATCTAACTTACTGAGCTATCCAGCCAGCTATACTCTACTCCAGGGGTCAGGTATGTGTGGCCTTCCAGATGCTGTCTGACCACAACTCCCATCACCCATAGTGAGCAAAACCAATGTTGATGGTTGATGGGAGTTGCAGTGCAGCAGCAGCTAGAAGGCTAAAGATTCACCCTCCTTGCTGGTCTCCAATATGATGCTTGATGTACGAGACCCTTGCTGCATCCCATAGAACATATTTTGAGTTCTGTTCCTCTAGCGTTATAGATTATTGAATTGCTTTTAGAAAAAGAAATGTTCTGTAATCTAGGAAGCCCACATCCAGCAAGCCCCATCCTGCATTGCAGATGTGATTGTTTTTTTTTTAGTACTTTGCTGTTCGAATTTCATTTTGAATTACAGAATTTAAAAAACTGTTGAGAAGACAGTGGAAAATTACTGCATGTAAATATTTTTGCTACTCACATCTGTTGTTGAGATGGAGTAATGGAAGACTCATTAATTGGGCCTAATTGGCAGCTCAACAGACAGTATCAGGAACCAATGACATCGCTAGGGATAAACATCTAGAACATAAACCATTAAGTGTGATACATGGGCTTGACGACATTGGCATCGAAGAATTTCAGCTCCAGAGATAAACAAGACCAGATTTCCCAGTCTTCCTAATGGGGTTTGTTTTCCCCATCAAGAAAACAAATGGGAAGCACTGCTCAGTCTGTCATACCACAAACACAGAACTTCTGACTAGTTAATGACAAGAAAAAGGTTAAGAAGCCCTGAATCAGAATCTTTGCTTAATTGGACCTCAAGGATTATCAGGATTTATTCCTTCAGAACATGTAACTGGGTGGGGGTGGGGGCAGGTTATGGAAAAGGAAAAAAAAGCATTGTATAATAATAGCAACAGCAGTAGAAATAGCAATAACAATAACCAAAAAATTATGCTTACGATTATCCCAGTGTCAATCCTGATATGGCTAAGATGAAACTATATGCATTTAAGAGGACGTAGAGATGGGAACCCCAGTACGGAGGTTTGTGATAGCTCCTTTCCCCCACCTCCCTGGCTGGACCTCCCACTCACCAGCTGGCGCGTGCCCCTCTCCTCCTCCTCTTCAGCTGTTTGACCAGTCTCCAACAGGAGTACAGGCTTCCCTGACCTGCCTCCTTGACTGACCGCTCACTCAGACAAGGGGGCAGAACAGGCCAAGCTGTGCTCCTACTGGGGACTGGTTGAACAGCTGAAGAGGAGGAGGAAAGGAGCCTTCTCCAACGGGTGTGAAGGTCATTGGCCAGGGAAGCTACAAACTGGCCCAAACCTCTAAACAGAGGTTTGGGCCCATCTCTATGAGGGAGATATCTGAAGGTTTGGGGGAAAGTTTTGCAGTAGTGTGAGAAAATTGTTTGTGAAAGGGTAGTTGTAAGATTCTTTAGTGATGAAAAGCCACAAGAAATAAACTAATGAACCAAACCAGCTCAATGAGGACCTAGCATGTGCCGTGGACACAGAATGGTAACTGATTTGAGAAGTAGGAGACTAAAGAAAGAGAGAGAGAAGAATGGAAGGGAGTACACCTTTTTAGATGGATCTCTAAGAAGGCAAATTCCTTATTGAAACCTTTTCAGTGCAGATCCTCTTGTTACACCAAAGGCCATTAAGAAGTTAGATTAACACTGGCACCTCAAGACTCCACCGTTGGCAACGGCAAACAGTGGCTGCCTTCCCTCAGCCTTTTTCCCAGCTCCTCCCAGACCACGAAAGGCAATCCTTCTTTTATTTCCCCTCTGTTGTTTTCTCCTACTTCTAAAGAGCTCCCTTCAGCTGTACTTGTTTTCTTTGCATGCTCTTTGCCATGTGACATACTGTACATGGTTGTCCCTTTCTTTCCTGCTTGACCCAAAAGCAGGGAAATTTGAATGTGTTACAATTAGTGACATAAAGATTATGTATTAACTTCTCAGCTCTGATTGTCTTTCTACCGTCTTGTCAGTGGAAGAAAGACACTCTGCTCTGGAGTCTTGCAAAGCTTTATCGTGGAAGCGGACAGCCTAGTATCCTCTTCTTGTACCATAGAGCTGTAGCTATTGCCCCTGGATTTGTGGGTCAGTGGCCGCAACAGTGACAGAGCAAGAATGTATACACCAAAGTTTTCTTGAGATGTGATGTGGTTTCCCAACACAAATCTGCCCACTGCTTCTGTAAACGGTAAAAAGAATAGCATAGCAACTGCCTTTGAATGGATATACTTTGTGATTTAAAAATACATTTTTCTGGACCATCAAAAGAGAAAGTAAGATTTGTTTGGGTTTATATCTACAATACAGAATGTAGTCTAGGGGTGCACAAACTATCAAAGAAACCCAGTGTCATTAGGGTGGCTGTGTGCCCTCTATTAAAGTAGGATTTCTTGTCTTTGAGGTATGTAAGAGAACGGTCCTGTACTATCTCTACTGCTTGAAGAGTTCTATCTCTACTGCTTGAAGAGTTCTATCTCTACTGCTTGAAGAGTTCTCCAAGTGTGCTTTGAAGATAAAGAAGAGAGTGGCGGGTTGTTGGAACCGCTCATCAACTGAGCAGCAAACTAGGGAGCCAAACAGGCCAGAAGGTCACATAATTGCCTCCTATCACCTTTTCAAATCTTTTCAGATTTTAGTAAATCTTATAAAAGAGCATAACCAATTTCATGCAAATCTGCACCAAGTCACACTTTTCCTTGCTCGAAGGACATTATTATCTTTCTACCCCAATTTTATGTAAATGTGCACCATCTTTCCTTCTTGTTTTTGGCAATGTCGGTGGACACACACGTTCATGTGCGCATGCTGCTGAAAGCAAAGAATTTGGCAAGTTACTGAATTTGCAAGGTATTTTGAGTAAAGGTCCTAGGATCCCCAGCCCAGGGGATTATGGGATTTGGGAGTCTAAAAAAAAGCAGGTTTCCCAAGTGTTGTGTTTATGAGTTTACTTTGAACAGCACCGATCTGCAGATTTGGCATCATATGCGTAAGTGGCTACAACTAATAACCATTCCTCAGTATTTTCAGTCCAAGGTCATCTGTCAAGATGTTAAGCTGAAAGTAATCATGATTTAATCAGTGCATTGGAGTGTGGAATTAGGTCTTCAGGAAGGAGCTACACAGATAGTGGAACATTCATAGCGGGAAGGAACTCTCCTTATTTGTCATTTGCTTATTGCACTTGCTTTCTTCCCTGCCCAAGCATAATAAAAGAAAAAAAATAAACAAAAGACAGGAGTGAATTTACTGTTAGCGATGCAGGTCTCCCTACCCAGTCCGTGACCTTTCATTAGCCTTTTCATCTTTGAATAATTATTAATGATCATTTGTGAACTCTAGAAAGCTATGGAATAAAACTCCCCAGGAGCTTTCCTCTATGGCTAACATTTTCTTCTTACTGGCCCATTTTGTCCTTAATTCATTGGACACTGTTTCAGTTTGTTTATTGCTCTAGTTGCTGTTCTAGTGATGCAATCACATCTGTGCAGTAGATGTCCTGGGGAAGTACAAGGACAGTGTTCCATTCTTCCTGGGACAATCCTGAACCACTAAAGCATGAAATAGGGAGCCCAAGAGGGAAATGTCCCTTTCCAAGCTGTGCAGGAGAGGGGATTATGGCAGATTTTTTGGCATTAGGTAAAATAGATTGCCTAATGCACAATAGGAACCTTGGTTACAGCTGTTCAGTTTGCAGAAGCAAGAGCCTAATTATTGCTTGGGATCTGCTCATGTGGATAGAAACTTTTATTTGTACAAATGCAGGAGTAGATGATAGTTTTAATCAACCTATAAGAATATAAAACAAACAAAAAACAACCAGTGAGCTTTCGATGATAAATCATCTTCTTCAAGGCTGTGCATCAAGTTCTTGTGGGTAGTTCCAAATTCATGTGCTTTTATTGAAGTCCCAACTTCACATGATGGATGGTGTAAAGGCCAGGTTAGCTTCTTAGATGGAAATAGCTGCAGAATGCATGTTGATTTCAAGTCCTTCTCAGCTAGCAGTTTGGAATTCATGGCCTGTCTCTTAAAACAGAAGATAGTTACAAGCAATCTAAGCCTTATTTATTTGTACAGATGCATTAACAGCAGTGAGCCAAGGAGATAAAATGAATACTGTATAGCAGTGGTTCTTAACCTTTGTTACTAGGATGCTTTTGAACTGCAACTCCCAGAAACCCCAGTCAGGACAGCTGGTGGTGAAGGCTTTTGGGAGTTGCAGTCCAAAACTCCTGAGTAACCCAAGGTTAAGAACCAGTGCTGTATAGAATGAGTATTCCAGAATACAATGAACGTATGGAGTGAAATGGGTGGAGTCTGCTCTTTTGCCTGACCTATATCCATTATTGACCTGAAGAGATTGCCCTGGACTGCTAGCATTGTTCGAAGTGGTTGAAAGTTAAAAAATAGTTTGAAGAAGAAATCACTTATTTGGGGGTACATAGCTATTTTTGCACAAGTCACTCTCCCAACCTTGACTGACTAAGGGTGACAGATTAAAGAGATAGGTGTCGGCACCGTGGGAAGGGAAAGCAGTCTCAAACCACTTTAAATTTCCTTTTTAAACACACACAAACAAACACATCTTATTAGATCAGTAGCATGCATAAACTAGCTGAGCCACAAAGATCCAACAGTCAGATTCCCAATTGACTATGGCAGGGCGGTTCACAGTAAGCATTCCGTTGTGAGAAAATAGTGGTTCCTGTCACTGGTTCTTAACCTTGGGTTACTCAGGAGTTTTGGACTGCAACTCCCAGAAGCCTTCATCACCAACTGTGCTGGCTGGGGTTTCTGGGAGTTGCAGTTCAAAAACATCCGAGTAACAAAGGTTAAGAACCACTGGTTCCTGTGAAGGAAGGAAATTCAAGCATGGTTTTAACAAATGTTGCACTATGAGATAATTTCGAATCAGCAACACAGTTGTAGATCCTTTAGATTACAACTGTTTTTAAGCAATGAGAGTCTTCCTTTGACAACCACAAAGAAGGCTTCCTGCCCAAAACAGGTGTTGCACCGCAGGACGGGAGAACTTTCGAAATGACCCGTTGGTGGGCAAAAAAAAAAAAATATTGAGAGAAATAAAACAGAGCTAGACTTCAGTTCTGCTTCCCTTTACCTAACAAGGTGTTTTCCTGCTACCTGTAGCAATCAATGTCAAACTCACCTGAAGATTTTTATGAGAGTGGAGAAATGTAATCATGACCATGGTGCAGGCAGCGTGAGGGTTTGGCTAAACTGTGGTGGCGTTCTGTGGATGTTTAACTGAAAAAAATGGCAAAAGGAAATCACTCAGGTGTGGAGATTTGGGGGTTTGGACTACATCTCCCAGAATTTCCCAGGGAGCTTTACCTGCCAGTTACAATATGGTGATGCAGATATGCTGCCTGCTGAATTCTGGGGGTTGTAGTTCGAAACAGGGATTTCATAGAATCATAGAATAATTGAGTTGGGAGGGGCCCATAAGGTCATCATGTCCAAATCTCTGCTCAATACAGGAATCCAGATCAAAGCAGATCTGATGGATGTTTGCCCAATTTTGTCTTAAATGCCTGTATCATTGGCACGCTCTTCACCTCCGAAGGTAATTCGTTCTACTGTTGTATTGCTCTAACAGTTACGAATTTTTCCTTAATATTCAGCTTAAATCTGGCTTCATGTAGCTTGAGCCCATTATTACATGTCCTGTACTCTGAGGCGATAAAGAATAGATCTTGCCCCAACTCTGTACGATTACCTTTTAGGTATTTGCAAATTGCTATCAAATTTTCCCCCAAACTTCATTTCTAAAGGGTAAACATGCCCAATTCTTTCAGTCTTTTCTCACAGGGTTTGAGTTCCAGTTCCCTGATCATCCTTGTTGTTCTCCCCTGAATTTGCTCCAGTTTGTTGGTATCCTTCTTAAAGTGTGGTTTCCAGAACTGCACACAGTACTCTAGATGAGGCCTAACCAGTGCCAAATAGAGGGGGACTAGTACCTCATAGAATTTGGAGACTATACTTTTGTTAATGCATCCTAAAATAGCATTTGCCTTTTCTGCAGCTGCACCACACTGTTGGCTCATATTCAGCTTGTGATCTACAACAATTCCAAGACCTTTCTCACTCATAGTATTACTGAGTCAAGCATCCCCCATCTTGTAACTGTGAATTTTGGGGGAGGGGTACAAAATTTGCCCACCTCTGAAGAATAGTGAAGAGTGTCTCAAAGAATTGTAAGACCTGACAGGTTCACAAACAACAGAAAAACATCTCTGAGGAATTCTTCCTTTTTGATCACTGAATTTAAAATAGAAGTAGCCTCTAATTGCTTCAAAAGAAAATCACAGAGATGGATTCCAGTCTGTCACCAGAGGTTTGAACCAGGATAGTGGATTCTTCTCACATAAAATGTGTTAAATGGCTTACATAGTGCCAGAAACTTGAAAAATATGAAAATGAAAGTGGCACATGCTGAGAAAATCTGAAACAGAATATAAAAAATTTCATCGTGGACATCCCTCCCTCTCCTGTGATGGACAATAGCAGAGTATGTAATGGTTGTTGTGGGTTTTCTGGGCTGTTTGGCCGTGTTCTTAAGGTTTTTCTTCCTAACGTTTTGCCAGTCTCTGTGGCCGGCGTCTTCAGAGAACAGGAGTCAGAATGCTGTCTGTGCTCTGTTGAGTACGTAATATTTGAAAAAGGCTTAGATATTTGACAACATATCAAAATCTGAGTTATTGAGTTCTGATGAATCACCCTAAAGTGACTGAGGGAGGCATTTGCAGGGAAGAATTCAAGAATGTGTATGACATATTTTGAAGTTACTGTCACCCAATATTCTTGCAACAACTTATTCCCATCAGGCACAAAGCTTCATTCAGCACAGCTTAGCTGAGCAAGGGGAACAGAACTGTTTATTTTGCTTTTGTTGTTTACTTTTCTCCTGGAAGGACAGAACATGATAAATGCTTGCTATATTTGCATAACACAATCCAACAGAAGGAAAACTCGGTCACCTGTTGATAGCCTTGTAATTCTCAGCAATAATGAAACAGCTTCAGGAAATACAATTTATCACCTACAATGTATTAACATAACAAGAAATTCCGAAAAGAGGGCACTTTTTTTTCCAAAACGTTGGTAGTGAATGCTTATGTACTATTAATGCCTGAATACTTCCTAGCATCAATCAGAATAGCTTTTCTATCAAAATAGCTTTTCTATTTTTCCTTTAGTGATGGTGCATTTCAAAGCTCTTGGAGACAAGTCTTGGTCCAACACGCTGGCCATCACATTATATTGCTTCGTTCATCTACTGATAGTGTGTTTTTATAGGGTGGAGAGGTGGGAGGATAAAAGAGAGGATTTAGAGTCACCTGTCATCATGGCAAGGGGGTCACTTGAGGACCAAGAGTTGGCTTCACTTGGCCTAAAACAGGCCTGCTCCCCTCAGGTGTAATGGAGGAGATGCCATATTGCTGGTATTCTCAGAGCTTTGTAAGTTTCTTCCAAGAAGAATATAATAACATGCGGAATCTATCCAAAACTCAACAGTCCTATTGTAATACAATTATTCATGACTTCAGCACAGTCTTGTATTTATTATTTTTAAAACGGTTGAATTCAAATTTAACTGCCAGGCTGTGTTAGCTTCTGAACATGGCACAAGGGAGTGGATGCCATTTTGTCTTTCACCTCAGGCAGCAAAATGTCTTGGCCCAACACTCCTACTTCTTTCCCCCAGGTCCCCCTATTCTGTGGACCTTCTTAAGGTATTTGAAAGGCTCCTGGCTGAGATCCTGTTGGCACAGTTCTATGTACCCAAGTCTGATGGCATCATCAGTTGTGGCCTTTTTGTTGCTGGCAGTGATCCTCAGGCCTTACAGACATCCCCTTGTCCTGAGGCCCAAGACTTGTACAGGAGGGAAAGGACTCTAGGAAGCTAGTGGTGTAGGGTGGGGAATCAGAAATTTTTAATTACTTATAAAAGGCCATAGCTGATTATATCATCAGCCTTATGCACCCAGAGTTATATCAACAAGATTTCACCTGCTGCATCTGAGCAGGATCAGAAGACAACAGGTTTGAAGACTTTTCTTTTTGAGTGACTTGCAACCGCGCTCTTCTGAGGCTTAGTCAGCAGCTCCAGCATTGAGAAGAGCTGACTGTGCCTAATCCAAAATGCAATTAATCTTTCAATTACATATATGTATATTCTTGAGATAAAAAAGTGAAGAATAAATAAATATGTTATCAGACTGTGATGAATCACATTTTTGGTGGCCTATGAGTGAAGACATATTTGCGTTGTATAACATAATAGGATGTAGTCATTGTATGAGAACTTGATACGGAGATAGGCTTCACATTGACCTCCATAAACTGCTTCCCATACTTACAGACCTTCATTGTACTCTTCAGTTGCACAACTATTGATTTTCTTTTCAAGAGCATTAAAGTTTTCATTTGTCAAGATAAGGACAAGGCCAACATTGAGGAAGTTCCGTTTCTATTATATCTGACTTCACAGGTCAATTTAGGCAAAGGCACTTTAAAGAAAGAGACTATTTTAAATTTTTCTCAATTATTGTTCTACATAAGTTCGTCATTCATTATGCAATATGACATGTGTGACTGAGATTATATCAGATGTCTCTTGAAGTGCCAATAATACAGCTGTAATATTGTTGGTGCTTGGCAGAAAAATCCTTCCATGTTTGTTTTTTTTACCATTCTTGCTTGATTTGAAACTGCTGTGTTTTTTTTTAACTTGATAGAAAAAAAAGGGGGTGAAATTTCTCCTGGGGTGTGTGAAGTTTGGGTATCTTGCTTGTCCCTTAATTACAAGGTAGCTGAAGTGGGCATGAGGGAGACACATGATCTCATTAAAGGGCCATCTTTCTGGTAGGCTGCAGTCTCTCTCCTGTGCATTAAAGACAAGAGGAAAAAGTCACTGGGAATTCCTCTCTTGAGGATTTTCCAAATTAGTATAGGATGCCAATGTGGCTGCAAAATATTGGAGTAGAATATGAAAGGGAGAAGAGACCGCAGCATCCTTATTCACTTTGCAACTACAGTAGTGCCTCCCTTAACGATTTTAATTGGTTAAAAAAAAATCGCTATGTGAAAACATCGTTAAGCGAAACACCATTTCCCATAGAGATGCATTGAAAACCGGATAATCCATTCCAATTGGAACGGATTACCATCTTTAAGCGAAAATCCCCATAGGAAAAAACGTTAAGCGAAACCCATTGAAATGCATTGAAGCCTATTTCAGTGGGGGAAAAAATTCACAAAAAATTCAAAAAGACTCAGAACAAAGCCAAATTAAGTTAACGAAGGTTTTATTAGGTGCACTAATGATTCCAAGCATTTTAAACATTTTTAAACATTTTAGAATGTTTTAAAAATAGCAAAAATGGGGCTGTAAAAAAAAGGTTAAGCGAAACAAGGGGACCTAAAACTGTCATCGTTAAGTGAAGCATGGTCCCGAAATCGTTAAGCGAAAATCGCCCATAGGGAAAATCGTTAAGTGAAGCGCAAGATCGCTCCAAAAAGCCATCGTTAAGTGAATTTTTCGTTGTACGAAGCAATCGTTAAGCGAGGCACCACTGTACAAAGTATGTTCCGAACATCACCAAAAGTAATGCAAACAAAATTCTAAAGTGCCTTGAAAATAAAGCAGGAAAAAAAACCCCTGAAGTCTCTTCTTTGAGGATTGAAAACATTGAGCACAGAGTTTGGCACCATGTCAATGTAACCATCAGACCCGATCCAACATATCATGTTTGCCAACAAAACCAGAACCAGTGGCAGTAAGCTTCTTTCTGGTCAAACCTTTCCTGGAATTTTCTGAAGGAAGGGCCAGTGGAGAGAGTGGCAGATTCACCTACTGTTCAAAACCAGAGCCTTGTAATTTTTTTTAAAAAGAAAAATTGGTGTTATGTGCTGTCAAGTCGCCTCTGGCTGACGGCTGCCCTGTGAATGAGTATTTTCCAAAACGCCATGTCCTCAACTGCCCTAGCCAGCTCTTGCAAACTCAAGCTTATGGTTCCTTTAGGGAGTCAGTCCATTTTCTATTCACTCTTCCTCTTTTCCTGCTGCCTTCCACCAATCCCAGCATTATTATTATCCTTTCCAGTGAATCTAGCCTTTTCATGATACTGTATGTCCAAAGTAGGGCAGCCTCAGTTTCAACATTTTTGCCTACAGAGGTAATAGTTCTGAGATTGCAAAAATAGTTTGTTGCTTTTATTACACTTTCAAAATGTAAACTTTTCCTTTCCCACTTCTCGCAAGTACCTACTTTTTACACAAAAAAACATCCACCTATGTTTTCATTCAACAGAATGGAGCCAAGTAATGGGAGATTTTTCCTTCAACACGCCCACTCTAATTATCAATGTAAATTTAAAGTACATTTAAACCATAAAAAGAGAAAGTTAGTTCTCATTAAGTTGCAGTTGTGAGGTAATGTAATTTCTCCTTTGTTACTTGGACATGAATTAGTTACAAATAACTAGTTACTTTGAAGCTGTGCTTTGAAGGCATCCCAAGCATTTTTCATGTGGTGATATCCAGCTCTTCTCCACCTGCTTTTTTTGCACTTGGTTGGTAGCAGCTGGGCAAAGCTAAGAAAAGTTACTTTGTGGACTCCAACGCTCAGCATAGGTAGCCAGCAGTGCTCCTTCTGGCTGGGGATTCTAATAGATATACTTTGCAGTTGTATGAAGCTGGTCTGACCACACATGGCCACCAATCTCCTGATATCTTGGCCACATAGTCGACAAAAGCAATCCTTAGCCTTCTGTTCAGCTTTGAAGCAAGGAGAGGGCTTGGTTTGCCATAACACTTTGAGTAGGTGGGGCTCGTCAGCCATGGAAGGCAGCCCATCTAGGAGAAGGAAAACTCCGATTTCAAACCTCCACTGCCTTGTGGCTATATCTACTCATGGAAAAGGCTTCAGGAGTTAACCTCGAGGCAAAATCCGGAGCTGGAGTCCCGAAGGCAGCTCATGTCGTTCTGCCAATTCCTGCGACGTTGCTGGAACCATTTGTATTGGCTCTTGCCTTTCCATTGGACCATTTCAGCAATGTGGAGAGGGGGGATGTGCTGCTTGGGTAACAGCCTATCCTCCATATTACCTTACCCGGGCTTCATGCTCTGGAGAGGACATTCCTCGATTCAGAGCATGTCACCATAGTATCTCGAGACTGAAGGATGCCTATGATGATTGGGGATCATCTCTATCCAGCACTTGATTTGATGCTACAGCCTCTGGAAATGGAATTCTTAATGCCTTTCTAGGCCGTAGAGCAATTTTAACTTTGATACTGCAAAACCTAAGTGAAAAATATTAAGGAAACCAAGAATCAGACGTTGCTAAAGGTCTCTCAACACTCATGGTGAGAACTGAGCCTCCTCTTTACATTGTGTCAAGATGTCACCTTTCACCCTCTGCTATGTCAACAGAAGGTACACAGGACTGGCCGCTACTGTAGCCTAGGAGAAACTTTCCTCTTCCATTCCTCCCCTCAGTGCTTGGCTGTGAGGAGTACCCCCAAGCCATTTGATAGCAGTGGCTCTAAGACCCTGACTTCAGTGACCTCTCACAGCGTGGCATTATTGCCAATGGCATCTGGCTAAGTGGGGGAACAGCAACATCGAACTTTCTCCCAGCGCTCTGCCACATGCCACTTGAGGTGACTGCCCAATGACAGGGCAGGGTTAACAAAGAACCAAGAATCCCCTTTCTTCCACTTGTGTCTGCTGCACTCTATGAAGCCAAACAAGAAAAGAAGCCAGAGAAAAATTATATGAAAAATATCCAATGAAAAACGAGGAGACAGAGCTATAGGATTCCAACCTGGAGCGTCTCTAGCCAATTTGAGGCAAATGTTTTCCATGAATTTGATAATTATGAAGAAATTGGTTTGAGAAGGAAACTTATAAAAGCCTCTTATTGGAATGCTTAACACTTCAGTTCCTTTGATTGAATGAGAAAAACAGAGTTACAGTTTCTTTTTCCTGAAATAGTGTTATTACTGTTGCTTTTGTGTGTAACACATTATTTTATTTAAATAAATTTTCCAAGCGGCTTCGCCTATAAGGCAGCATTCTTGCTAATAAACAGCATACAATTAACACACTTTTAAAGCAATGACATGTAAAAATTTGATGCATTATCTCACCATTGTCATTCTTTGCATGCTGTGAAAGATTTAAAATAGTCAGTTTCCTGTGCAGTAAACACTGCAGAGAAATGAAGATGCTGAAATATGCATTGACCTTGTCCAGGATATGAATTTTTTCTAGCCAGTAACACCTGCTTCAATTATAAATCTCCCTCCAAAAGACTTTTCCAGCTCAACATTTAATCTAAGCCAGTCTCCTTCCCTCCTTTCCTCCTGATGACCATAATGCTTTATTAGCCTTTAATATAGTTTGAGAGTTGAAATGTATTTATTTTGAATTACAGTCATAAAGTTAAATAATTATGAAGAAATTGGTCTAAGAAGGAAACTTTTGAGATGGAATTGGAAAAACACACACACACAGCACAATGAAATTGGTGTCTTTTGGACTTCATCAACTCAACTGCTTTGCAAGCAGGGAAGGCTCATGAGCTGAGTCAGTTTTCTCGCTTATTTTCAAATATTTGGCACCAAACCAGCCGTGTTTAAAGAAATGATCGCGTGGGCGTTAGGTGAGTCAATTCCGCTACCACAATCGCAACAGAGGCATCAGTTTTCACAAAGCTTTCAGGATCACTAGCTAATCTTCCCGTAACATGTCTGAATGTCTGAACAATTTCTTTTGCCATATGTGACATAACTTGCAGCTCCATTTACTGTATCTAGAGCTTCCCGAACGCATTTGAAATGCTTTTGGCTTGACGCTAAAAAAACCAATTTTGTGTTCTCCTGTTTTCAGTTTGTGTTCTCCTGTTTTCAGTTTGATTTTTTAAATGATGTCACCTTACTGACAGGATTGGAAGTTGGGGATTGAAGATAGTCTGTACATCAAATGATTCTTGATAGTTGACTGGACTACATTCTTGTTGAGAATTTTGACTATAACATGTATTCTCATAACATCAGCAGAGTAAGGAGATATTGGTTAGCAGAGATACTTATGACACTATGACACTGAAAGAGTAAAACCAACAATTTAGTCTATTTACATATATACATAGAGAATAGACATTCCTCTGGCAGCATAACATGACATGAAGCAACACACAGCATAGGAAAAAGTGATTTGACTTACAGCAGATTTGTTGTTGTTTAGTTGTTTAGTCGTGTCCGACTCTTTGTGACTCCATTGACTCCTGTCTTCCACTGCCTCCTGGAGTTGGGTCAAAGTCATGTTGGTAGCTTCGATGACACTGTCCAGCCATCTCATCCTCTGTTGTCCCCTTCTCCTCTTGCCCTTACACTTTCCCAACATCAGGGTCTTTTCCAGGGAGTCTTCTCTTCTCATCAGATGGCCAAAGTATTGGAGCCTCAGATTCAGGATATTTCCTTCCAGTAAGCACTCAGGTGCCATCATCTGCATATCTGAGGTTGTTGATATTTCTTCCGGTTTGGGATTCATCCGGCCCTGCCTTTCGCATGATGTATTCTGCATATAAGTTAAATAAGCAGGGAGACAATACACAGCCTTGTTGTACTCCTTTCCCAATTTTGAGCCAATCAGTTTTTACATATCCAGTTCTAACTGTTGTTTCCTGTCCCACATATAGATTTCTCAGGAGATAGATAAGGTGGTCAGACACTCCCATTTCTTTAAAGACTTGCTATAGTTTGCTGTGGTCCACACAGCCAAAGGCTTTTGCGTAGTCAATGAAGCAGACGTAGATGCTTTTCTGGAACTCTCTGCCTTTCTCCATAATTCAGCGCATGTTAGCAATTTGGTCTCTAGTTCCTCTGCCCCTTCAAAATTCAGCTTGTACTTCTGGGAGCTCTCGGTCCACATACTGCTGAAACCTGCCTTGGAGGATTTTGAGCATCACCTTGCTAGCATGTGAAATGAATGCAATTGTACGGTAGTTGGAGCATTCTTTGGCACTGCCCTTCTTTTGGATTGTGATGTAGACTGATTTTTTTCAATACTCTGGCCACTGCTGAGTTTTCCAAACTTCCTGGCATATTGAGTGTAGCACCTTAGCAGCAGCATCTTTTAAGATTTTAAATAGTTCCACTGGAATGCCATCACCTCCACTGGCCTTGCTGTTAGTCAAGCTTTCTAAGGCTCACTTGACTTCACTCTCCAGGATGTCTGACTCAAGTCAGCAACCACACTATCTGGGTTGTCTGGGACAACCAGATCTTTCTGGTATAATTCCTCTGTGTATTCTTGCCACCTCTTCTTGATGTCTTCCGCTTCCGTGAGGTCCTTACCATTTTTGTCCTTTATCATGTAAATCTTTGCACAAAATGTTGCTTTCATATCTCCAATTTTCTTGAACAGATCTCTGGTTTTTCATTTTCTATTATTTTCCTCTACATCGTTGCATTGTTCATTTACGAAAGGCCTTCTTGTCTCTCCTTGCCTGCATTCCATTTTCTGTAACTTTCCCTATCTCCCTTGCATTTGGTTTCCCTTCTCTTCTCTGCTATTTGTAAGGCCTTGTTGGACAGCCACTTTGCTTCCTTGCATTTCCTTTTCTTTGGGATGGTTTTTGTTGCTGCCTCCTGTACAATGTTCCGAGCCTCTATCCAAAGTTCTTCAGGCACTCTGTCCACCAAATCTAGTTCCTTAAATCTGTTCTTCATTTCCACTGTGTATTTATAAGGGATTTTGTTTAGATTACACCTGACTAGCCCAGTGGTTTTTTCCTACTTTCTTCAGTTTAAGCTTGAGTTTTACTATAAGAAGCTGGTGATCAGAGCCACAATCAGCTCCAGGTCTTGTTTTTGCTGACTGTATAGAGCTTCTCCATCTTTGGCTGCAGAGAACATAATCAATCTGATTTTGGTATTGCCCATCTGATGATGTCCATGTGTAGAGCTGCCTCTTGTTGGAAAAGAGTGTTTGTGATGACCAGCTTGTTCTGTTGACAAAACTCTATTAGCCTTTGTCCTGCTTCGTTTTAAACTCAAAGGCCAAACTTCCCTGTTGTTCCTTTTATCTCTTGACTCCCTATTTTAGCATTCCAATTTCCTATAATGAGAATAACATTTTTCTTTGGTGTCAGTTCTAGAAGGTGTTGTAAGTCTTCATAGAATTGGTCAATTTCAGCCTCTTCAGCATTGGTGGTTGGTGCATAAATTTGGTTTACTGTGATGTTGAAAGGTCTGCCTTGGATTCATATTGACATCATTCTATCATTTTTGAGATTGTATCCCATTACAGCTTTTCCCACTCTTTTGTTGACTATAAGGGCTACTCCATTTCTTCTACGGGATTCTTGCCCACAATAGTAGATATGATAATCATCTGAATTGAATTCACCCATTCCTGTCCAATTTTAGTTCACTATGCCCAGGATGTCAATGTTTATTCTTGCCATCTCCTGTTTGACCACATCCAGCTTACCACGGTTCATAGATCTTACATTCCAGGTTCTTATGCAGTATTTTCCTTTGCAGCATAGGACTTTCCCTTCACTTATAGCAGATAAAGATGTTCATTTAACACATGACTTATGTACAGTTCTGTGACCAATCAGAAAATACATTACTTCATTTTCTGTTACACAAAGTTTCATCATGTACACAGCTGTGCAACATTAAGTCTTAATCCTTGATACCACACCTGAATACAATCAGTACTGTGACTCAGGTAAAATCAGCCATTTTACATTTAGCTAAACATTAATATTTAATACATTTTCATATCAAAATCTCAACACCCCTCCTTAAATTTAATTGTTGTATAGACCAAGCTTATTGCATAGATAAACATGCTTTTGGATTGACAATGGCTTCGTGAAAATGTCTGTAATATTATTTTCACTTGGACAATATTGTAAATCTATCAGCCTCTCATCCACAGCACTCTTTATATTGCAATACTTTATGCAAATATGCTTGCTCCTACTCTTCATTTGACTCTCAGTTGCCAACTGAATGCAGCTGCTGCTGTCACTATGCACTGTGACAGGTAAATCAATTTGCATGTTTACATCTTTCAGTAACTGCAAAAACCATGTGACTTCTCCACATTAATCACTTAATGAAGCATACTCAGCATCTGCTGTGCTTGTGGTAACTAAACCTTGCTTTCTAGACTTCCAGCCCAATAAAGCTTCACCTAGACTGATAAGCCATTCCAAAAATTGACTTTCTATCAGTTTCACATGAACTGCAATCTCAATCTGCATAGCACTCTAATTTCAGATTGTTAGATGTGTTCAACTTGCAATCTATGGTTCCCTTTAAATATCACAGCACTCTTTTGACACCATTCTAGTGCTTTTGCAAGGTTTTGCAGCACTCTGACTTAAAATATTTACTTTGGCTGCAATGTAAAACTTTGTGAACAACTCTTTTCTCTGGCACACATGCTGAGAAGCTCTGCTATCTAAAAGCCAATAATTACTTTGGTTGTTTTCACAAGCTTTAACAATAGCTAAATGGCCTTCACACTTCCGTGTTTGCTCTTTAAACATTTTCTTTTTTCTTTTCTCCAGTCCATCACTTCTGGGAAAGCTTTTAGAAATATGTCCAGTATGGTCGCAATTATAACATTTAGGAGCAAAAACTTTTTCTTGGCTGGCTGTGAAGTCATCATCCAGAGACTCTCTTGGTTTATGCTGATAAACGGCCTTCTCCGCCACCTTATCATGTCGCCTCTGGTCTTCCTCCACAAGTTTCCCGGACAAATATTGTACTGTCAGGTCTTTCTCTGGCATGTTTTCCAAACTTATCACCAGATTCTCCCAGCTGTCATCTAGGCTGCTCAGAATCACGAAACACTGGTGTGACTGGTCAAACTTCATCCCTTGCTCCTGCAGCTGGAGAAATAAATCTAAATTATCTTTAATATGGTTAGACACATCTTCTCCAGGCATTAAACTCTTGTGATATAGCTTATGTGCCACAGCCATTTTGGACCCAGCTATATCTCATACATAGACATTCCTGAGTGCCTGCCAACACTCTTGGCTTGTTTTCAGATTCCTTGTGTAAGTTAGTTGTGAATCTTCCAAGCACAATATTATTGTGGCTCTCGCTTTATCATTGTTTGCATGTCCCTCATCATCATCATCATCATCATCATCATCAGGAGGAGGATTTTCAACATACTGCCACAGTGACTCTCTCCTCAAGTACATCTCCATCTTAAAAGACCAGAGCATGTAATTAGTGTCATTTAGTTTTGTACACATTATTCCACTTGCCTGCTACATCATGGAACTTGCTGTTACAGTCTGCTCTGCTCCTCATCCTCTGAAGTACTTCTGCTCTCAGTTAGTTCAGCACCATCAGAGCTCAGCTCAATTCCAACTTTAGCCTTGGCTTTTACATGTTTCTTCCTCCCAGACATCCAGCACTTATCTGCTTGAAAAACAATCTCCTCTGGGTGCATAACCCTGTTGAGAATTTTGATTATAACGTGTATTCTCATAACATCAGCAGAGTAAGGACATATTAGTTAGCAGAGATACTTATTTATTTAATTTATTTAATTTATTAGATTTATATCCCACCCATCTAGACCAAAGGTCTACTCTGGATGGCATGACAAATTTAAAAACAATAAAACCAACAAACATGCAATAAATCCAATATGTTAAAATTTGAATTTAAGATACAGCAGGATGGAAAGCCTGCCCAAATAGCCATGTCTTAAGTTTACTTCTGAAGACACCCAGAAAGGGAGCCAGGCAGATCTCCATGGGCAAGTTGTTCCAGAGGTGAGGGGCCACTGCTGAGAAGGCCTGGTTCCTCGTTCTTTCCTTCTGGACCTCCCTCGGTGTTAGGCCCCTCAGCCTCCCGGCCTGGCTGGAACGAGTGACTCTGGCAGAACTTATGACACTATACATTACTTCATTTTCTGTTACACAAAGTTTCATCATGTACACAGCTGTATAACATTAAGTCTTAATCCTTGATACCACACCTGAATACAATCAATACAGTGACTCAGGTAAAATCAGCCATTTAACTATGCAACATTAATATTTAATACTTTTTCATATCAAAATCTCAACAATTCTTTCACCAGCTTGTCATCATGAAATAACACAGAAATAACTTTTCAACTCAGGTTAAGTTCTACTGAAATTCATCAGTGGGATGGTTAGAAGAAACAAACTAATATGATACAAATGAGATTACCTGTAGAAGATATAAATAATATTAAATAATAACAAAATAAATAATATTAAAATACAGGCCACTTTGCCTGTAGATTTTAGTTGTTGTATTTTAAAGCACTTGCTTTTTATTTTAATAAATTGAGCCTATGACAAGACTATTGACGATCAAAGATCTAGCACAAATTTTGAAGGTTGAAGTTAAATGACCTCAGCATTAAAATAGAGTTTAGTGAATACAAGCATTGAAGTGCAGGTAGCTTATTTACAGTTTAATTCAAGGAAAACACTCTTTTCTATTAATTGCTAGTATCTATCTACATGTGCAGGCATCCATCCAATCTCTCTCTCGCTCACTATTGCTGGCTTACCTGGCCCTTTTTATGGGTCTCTAGTTTCCATCATTTGCCCACATCACAAGAGCTGTTCAGAAAATTCCACTCTCTCTGTGTTCATCCAGTGTATACATAGTGATGTGAATGCTACAGCCTCTCACTCTGGGAGAGAAACTGAAGGGGAAAACCCAAAATTCTCCTTGCAAGAGTGTTTGTGAAGTTGCTTCCCTTCTGGTCCATATGAGCCTTCCTAGCTTCTGGTCCATGTGGGCCTTCATCAGCTGGGGGTCCACTTACCTGTGGATGGTGCATAGAACATACAAGAAATCATACCTAGATGTCTATGCCAGTTTCAAAATGAGGTTGGCCAAATCAGTCTAGGAGTGTTGGTCTGAAATTCCAACTCTGACAATGTTGACTGAATTGTCCCGAACTTGACAGACAGAAGACTGCCAAGCACTCAGCCAGTTCAGAGGAGAGTGACAAGGATGATCAGGGGGCTGGAAACCAAATCCTATAAGGAAAGACTGAAAGAACTGGGCATGAGAAAAGAAGACTGAGGGGAGATAGGACAACACTTTTCAAATACAGATGAGGGTCAAGATCTGTTCTCAGTCATCCCAGAGTGCAGGACATAATGGGCTCAAGCTACAGGAAGCCAGATTTAGGCTTAATATCAGAAAAAAACTTCTTAACTGTTAGAACAGTACAACAGTGAAATCAATGACATCTGGAGATGGTGAGCCATTGGAGGCTTTAAAGAAAAAAATGGAAAACTATCTGTCAGGTCTGTTTTGATTTGGATTCCTGCATCGATCAGGGGGTTGGACTTGATAGCCTTATAGGCTCCTTCCAACTCAATTATTCTATGATTCTATTCTAAGAGGTTTGTTTCATTTCTCTGTCACCACAATTCCTGGGTAAAGGAAATGGACTTTTATTTCAATGTAAGGCACCATTTTGTGAAGCCTTGTATCTTTTCTGTACCATCCCCAAGAAGGCCTGCATGGGCCAAAAGCAAGCATTTATTATTTTTTAACTCGTCTAAGAGAGCTATCATCTACCTTTCCCTTTGGATTGGAACTATGCAGCTTTTTCTTCCTTCTGTAACAAATATTTTGTGGTGGTTATTTTTTTCTGGAAGAAAGGTCAAGCTGTTGAGGGTTATTACAATTGTGGTACAGACACAGGCACAGGATTAACCAGCAAATAAATATCAAGCTTTGAACTGTAGCAAGTCCTGTGAAAAATAGCATCTGACCAGAAAAGGCACTAAATTGTGCAGAATCTGGCCGTTTCTTGCACAGAATAGTGGATGAAAACAGGGTGGGGTGGAAATGAAACCAGAGCTTCATTTTTGTGGAAAGCCTGCACATTTCTTCGCTGGTTCCAAGGACAGTCTCAATGAGGGATCTCAGCATGATTCAGAAAATCACCATGGAGAAATGTTGCCAGTATTTGTCACACCCCTAATAGAAAGCTGTAGAGCTTCCTCCTAATATTATTTAAAAACATATGAAGTGTTCTTACAGAGACCTTGCGGGCTTTCAAAGTTTTAAATGATAAGATGATATTTGTGTTCTGTTGCCTTAAAAAAAAGACCCTAACTGTCCTTCAGCACATTAACAACAATTTGAAATGTACCTCAGGAAATGGCTGGATAGCTCAGCTATGGCTGGATAACTCAGTGAGTTAGGCATTTGGATGCGGAGCCAGAAGTTGGGCGTTTGATTCTTCACAATCACTCCTGAGAGAAGAGCCAACCTGTGTGGTCATGGACAAGCTGCACAGTCCCAGGATGCCCCTAGAGGAAGCAAATGGTAAACCACTTCCAAGTACTCTCTACTTGGAAAAGAATTTCCATACGTTAGAGTTGACTTGACAGCATACAATTATTATTATTAACTGTAATATGCAGGTTATGCACAACATCGGTTGGCATAAACAGCAGGTTACACACAACACTGTGGGATGCCTCATATGTATGCATTTACATTGAAGTAACATGTTTCCCTTCCTTTTGACCAACACCTCTGACCCCCACCAGATTTGCCAAAAAAAACCAAAACAAAACAAAACAGAAAGAGAGAGATAGAAATTTCTTGTTAAACTGAAGTGCACAGGGACTTTACAAGCTGAATGTCTCCAAAGGTTTCATGAAGCATATTTTAGCTTTAAAACATTGCACATCACTCCATGTGCATTGTTTAAAAAGAAAATGGTGGGATTGCTATCACCTCCATGGCAGCAAATTTGCCAGCACAGTGAAAGAATACTGTGTTCAGAGGGTCCAATGGGCTCACCCAGTCCTGAGAGCTGATTTACACTCATTCACAGCTGGAGACAAGGTGTTCTACCCACACTATGTTGCCCTTCTTGGCCTCAAGATAGAACCCTGGACTCTGAATGACAACAAGTCTAGCAGCTCACTCTACTGAGATGTCATCAAGATATCTCAAAATGCAAAAGCGATTGACTTAGAAAGCAAAGAGTGCCTACTAAATTGAGATTCATTTTGTATCTGGTGTATGTCCTTATGGTCTGGGGTCCATCTGATGCTTGTGGCGCAGTGGATGAACTGCTGTGCTGCAGCCAAAACTGTGCTCATGACCAGGGTTCAATCCCAGGTAGCAGCTCAAGGCTGACTCAGCCTTCTATCCTTCCAAGGTCGGTAAAATGAGTACCCAGCTTGCTGGGGGGGGGCAATGTGTAGCCTGCACAATTAACTTGTAAACCACCCAGAGAGTGCTTTAAGCACTAGGGAGCAGTATATAAGTAGCACACTTTCCTTTGTTTTGCTTTGCTTCCAACTTCCACATCAATTGGTAAATTAAAAACAAATAGTGCCAGAAAGCTTGCATTCATCGTAATACATTTCCCCTAATACAGTATATGCATTGTGCAGATTATTTTAACATATGCATTTTTGTGTGCAAATCTGAGCCAAGAATTCCACCACAAAATTGAAAAGTGCATGCGATCAGAAGGAAAATGATGCTCTGTTCCTTGTATTAGTCTGAGAAGCATGAATTCAGCTGATTCGCTTAAGAACGGAGATCAAACAAAATTCTGCCCCACCTTTTCCCTATTAGTAGGGAAAGTAGGATCACAGGGGGTTTGTGTTCCGAGAAGGACCAGATCCAGCTGTAAGAGAGTCCAGGCAAAGTTGGGAAAGTCAGGCAGGGAATTGTCCAAATCTGTGTCACACTGGGAGGCAAAAGTGGAGTGTCGGGAAGAGTGAGGCAATGCACCACAAATGGCCAACCCTGCCTCTGGAGAAACATTGAAGCATGAAGCTGGGCATACGGAACCGTGCTGATGAAAGGAGGTGAAAGATGAAGCATGAGTGATGTGGCTAAGAGACATTGCTGTGAACCCAGAAGGCTCTGGTGCTGATCTCACCGAGGCCATAAACACAAGAGGCCACCTTCTCTGTGGTTGCTCCTGGGTTGGACAATCGCCTCCTTCAGGAGGTTAGGCTAGCCTGTTCTCTTTTATCTTTCCACCGACAGTTGAAGATCCACCTTTTCAGGCAGACTTTTAATAACTACGGTATAACTGAGTCTCTAGGTGCTGGTTCCTCCCCCCCCCAAAAAAAGTTTCAATTGCTTCGTAATTGATTAATGGATTTTTAATTATTGCACCTTTAATTGCTTTTCAATCTATAACTTATTCTGCTTTTAGTATTACACAGGTTCACATTGTGAGATGTCTCGGGTCCCCTCACTGGGAGAAAATCAAAACATGTGATGAAAAGGCAATAAATAACCCACTCCTGTTGTTGTTTCCCAGAGACATACAGCTTTGGATCTTTAGATGCACTACATGATGATACCAAAGCATCGCCGTAACTAGTTGCAAGGAACAGATTCCATGTAACTAGGGTTTTTTGGCCCACAAGTAATACAATATTGTATAACTTTTTAAATGTAATCAGTAACATTTCAGAAGTTACATTTTAAGACATTTGGGCAGGAGTTTCTAAAGTTTTATGCCACTCTCCTTGTAAATTTGTTATTCACGATTCGTTGACCTTGATGAATTATGAATCAAATGAATCACTGTTTCCCCAATTCATGCCATTTCTAATGAAGACTATTTCTGAATGATGAAACATGAGCGTTTCTACAGCATTGGTCTTAATGGGGTGGTGTGGATCACCTGGATTTTACACAGCAAAATGTCTGGGGCAGCAGTGCTGAGCCTCTGCTCTCAGCTTGGCTATGCAGTGGTAAACACGGAAGCAACATTTCCAAGTCTACACCAGCTGTATCTGTCACTGCCTTGATTTCTTTCAGCAGAACAAAGCTAGGAAGAGGTTGCGTACCTTCAGTCTCTTCCTCATGGATGTGCCAAAGGGAGTATAAGGAGTGGAGACGAGTGCATTTCTGGCCCATGTCTGTTTCATGTGCATTTATTCATAAGTGCTTTTCCTCCACATTTCTACTAATGGACATGGTTTTTTAAAATCTGTAAGAATTCATGTTCAAATATGTATTTGAATGCCAACTTTTGAATGTATTTCTCACCAAGAAAACTGCATTTGTGGTAGCATTTTACCTCAATGGAGGTCTTTCTAAATATTTTCCCCCTAAAATACACATCTTAAAAAGTATGTGGTCCATTTCTTGAGTGGGGAATTGCATCAGAAAGTTTGGAGATGTACAAAATCTGAAAGGTAAATTATATTCCAACCAGAACATTAGTCTGGGAGATGCAGATCAGATTCCTTTGGAATGGAAACAAAATTTATGCAATGCAGAGGCAGTTTGTTTGTTTGTTTGTTTGTTTGTTTGTTTGGTGTGTGTGTGTGTGTGTGTGTGTGTGTGTGTGTTGGATTACAACACCTAGTTTCCCCAAGATAGCATGGTGACTGGCCTTGGTGGTGCAGGGATTCTGGAGTTATATCCAACAAAGTAACTTCAATCTCTGACGTAATAAAAACCTGTTATTTAGATATATGTCTGAACAGAGCTGTCACAGTACTTTCGAGAACAGCACTAAGAGTAAAACCTGTGTGTGTTTAAATTTTCTGGATGGGCCTCGTGTTCTGTTATGAATTCCAGGACTAATCTTCAAACCAGAAAGAAAACAGCTGTGTATTCAAAAGGCGGGGAATGCTTTTACAGCATCAACTACGTACCACTTGGCATCAACGGAGTTCCATACTTTAATTCTCCACATGCTGTAATTAGGACGGGCAATGTACAGATTCAAAATAGCACCTGAAAGGCCTGTTTAAATCTGCACACACTTTTATAAAAATGCCAACAGCTACTCATTTAATGATTACCCTCAAGGGAACAAGGGTTTGCTACAATGAGGGACAGGAAGCTGCAGGACTGACTACCATTATGGGCTATAAAGCTTTATAATGGGAAGGCAGTATTTAGACAGTATTTAAACCTAACAACATTGAGTATATATTTATTTATTTATTTAATTTATATGCCGCCCACTCTACCCAAAGGTCTCTCTTTTATAAATAGTAAAAAAGATCAAACCAAACATAAAGGACACCGAAACACTTTCAAAGCAGTAAGGCACAACAATCCATTAAAAAACTCCACTCAGGCAGCCCGTCACTCAGGGAAATCTTGCCTGAAGAGAAAGGTCTTCACCTGCTTCTGGAAGGACAGTTAAGATGGAGCCAGCCTAGCTTCCCATGGGAGGGAGTTCCAGAGTCTCTGGGAGCAGCAACAGAAAAGGTCCTCTACTGTATCCCCACCAAACGTACCTATGAAGGTGGCAGGACTGAGAGAAAGCCTTCTCCTGATAATCTTGACACCCCAGCAGGCTCTGGGAAGTCTGAATTAAGTCAGTTTGGACTAAAAGAAAAATCAAATTCATTCTGCCCCTGTTATTAACGCTTGCCAGTTGCAACAGTCATGCATCTCTTATCCTGGTCTCACTCTATCCTGTCAGCAGCCTTTAAACATGCACTGTGCAAGTACAGAACCCCCTTCAGTGGGCTGCAGCTGTGCCTCTGGAGTAACTGAACAGTAGGCGATTTGAAAATAAACAAACAACATAGTTAGAGAGCAAGAAATTTAGCCTTGGTTTTCTAATAGGCTTTTCAAATACCTTTCAACTGAGCTGTCCTTGCCAATAATCTTGCACTCAACCGCAACATTTTTGTGCATGTAGAGGATTTATTTTAGAATTTGTTTTAACTTCTGAAGACAACTGTTTACTACCTTCTGCCCTCAAATACAGGATTATCCAATATAAACCTATAAACAAAATTGAACAATGTAATTGACTCCATGTATGGCTACCAAAACAGCAACGCAGGAACGTATGATTGGGGCTGAAGCTCAGAAAAACCCTTAAACATCCTCTTCATGTTTCTCAAACAGATAATTCTCTGGGGAGGCTTATATAAGCATGAGGAAAATCCAGCAAAAGGCCAGTTGGAAGTGGCTTCTCCTTTGCTTGTAAACAGAATTTCCAGGCCCAGCAGTTTCCCCTTCCCAAATTTTTCAGGGTCAAAACCTGAGCCTAAGAGGTGTGCTCTTCTAGTGCAACAATTGTAAATCATTGTGTGTGTGTGTGTGTGTGTGTGTGTGTGTATGCACACCAGCACACTCATGAGACTCATACAGAAAATGAAGATTTCCTGCAGCACCTTCTAAGCAAGTGTTGTGTGTGCCAACATACATACCACAAACACCTTTGTGTTAAACCTAGTGCCAGTTGAGAATGAAAAGGAGATGGGTGCCCAGGCTTTTGAAGCCATTCCACCCAGTAAAAATATTATTTTTCCGCCAGTGGTGCTCCCAGCAAGATCTTTCTCCCGGCTTAGAGACTTGGGAAATGATAGCAGTTCTCCACAACTTCAGCCAGAAACATGACACCTTGGGACCCTACCTGTAAACGAACCTGCTGTAACAGCCCACAGGTTACCATGTGTACATTATCCTCTGATAATGGAGGACCTTTTCTGCTGCCATTTATTATAAGTATTTTAGTGTAGACCTTCATTGTATTCTGAGGACAATGCACATGTGTGGGTGCACACCTGCACATACACAATACATGCAAATACACACTCACAAAACATTTTGAGGCCTGAACCAGTTTGGGTTTAATCAAAGATGAGACATTTAATTTAATCAAAGATGAGACGTAACAGCAAGAATGATTGGTGTTGATTTGGTCTACATCTCTCAGAACCTTCTGGCAGCGTGTGGTGATGGAGTTCTGGTGGCTGTGGGATTCTGGGACTTGTAGTCTAGCTGGTCACCATTTGCCATCTATGTATTTAATCCACTATTTTCCTCCTGCTTTCTCTGATCTTTCAGCTTGTGTACCAGCTAGATCCTGACAACCACCCAGAGACAGAAACTTTCTGTTGTCTGTCCATGTGCTGCTGGCGTATGTGAGCCTAGTGAATTATTTAGTGGAACTCATGCAGTATTTACCCTCAAACAACTCATACGGAAAGGCATCAGATGGTTTGCCATTGTTAATATGACTTCCTCACAGTTTAATTAAGCCCCTCTGCTTCCCTTGTTTTCTCCTCCACTGCTATCTAAAGCAACTGATCCCATGTGAATGCACCCAGAAATGACGTCCCTGTTTTAGATAAGCAAAGTATCAAAGGTGAACCACAAAGGGTGAGAGTCAAGTTGTTTTTCATCTGGATTTACACAGAGTGGTCACTTGGTTTCGTAGAGGTCACTGGTTTCAAGCCAAAACCATAAATGGCTAATTTATGATAATTCAGTAATATCTTGACAGAAACCTGAAAAGCTGACTTGGAAAGTCAAAGGTTACTTTAAAAGCTTATATTCTCAGCATCTTAACTGTTGGTAGGGATTTTTTTTTGTCCCGAGCAAATAAGATGCCGTTTAATTCAAGATATGCATTTTCTGTGAGAAGAAGTTACTGTGCGTGTAATTTACTTCACACAACTCCTTTATTCAGCAACAAGAATAAAGGCATAAGACTGCAACCTAAATGAGGATAAGTGACTGTTAGGGAAGGCAGAGAAGAGAGCAATGGTTATACCCAAAGCACTATTTCATGCTGTTAACATACTGTTGTACGCCACCCAGAAGCCACTAGTAATGGTGCAGCTAAAAAATACTGTAAATAAATAAATAAAATAAATATAATAATCATATGTTGTCAGGTGAATTCTGACTTATAGTCATTCTTTTCAGGATTTTCTAGGTAGGGGGTAGAGATGGGCACAAACTGCCCATCAGAGGCACCACCCGCAGGAAGTGGAGCAGGGAAGTCAGGGTGGCTGCTTCTGAGTGGGCGCCTGTCAGAAGAGGCGGAGCTAGGAGGTGCAGAACACCTGTTCGGCTGAAAAACATACCAGCAAGAACAACCAAAATGATCATTTGTTCTCGTCTCTAGTAGGGGGGGTACTCAGAAGTGGTTTACCAGTCCCTTCCTTTGGGGGCACCCTGGGACTGTGCAGCTTGCCCATGGCCACATAGGCTGGCTCTACTCACAGGAGGCACAGTGGGGAACCGAACTCCCAACCTCTGACTCCACAACCAGGTACCTAAACCATTGATTGGTCTAGCCAGTTGTTAACGTATGAAACCAGATTAATTTCAGGAGGTAGAAGAAGAAGAAGAAGAAGAAGAAGAAGAAGAAGAAGAAGAAGAAGAAGAAGAAGAAGAAGAAGAAGAAGAAGAAGAAGAAGAAGAAGAAGAAGAAGAAGAAGAAGAAGAAGAAGAAGAAGCAAATAGTTGGCCTTAGCTGGCACAAAGGGATGCTTTGGCTATGTGAACTGGATTTTTCAGGCCAACAATTTTTCATTCCCTGAGATTTCAGGGACAAAACCTAAGACAAGGGTGTAGGCCCTGGTGGTGTTACAGGGGGTGTTTCATTGTGCAGTGATTTGAAACTAATCTATGCCTGCATGTTTCTAAGCAACTTGTTATGTTTTGTGCCATCAATCAATTTATAGGGACCCTCATAGGGCTTTTAAGGAAAGTGAGATATTTAACAATTGGTTTTGCCAGTTCTACCCAGACTCCCAGTGAATTTCCATGGCCAAGTGGTGATTCAAATCGAGGTCTCCTGAGTCCTAGCCTGTCACTCTATCCACTACACCACACCAGGTAGGCTTACCACACAAGAAGAAAGTATATTAGTCTCTAAACTGGTGCTCCACTACATGAAATGTATGAACCCACAAGTTCTCTCCTCAGTCTAGCTTTTGACATACTGGCTTTCTGCAGATTTGTCACAATGCCAGTGTGACCTGGTGCTGGCTGGAAATAGATGCCTCTATATGGCTCAATAAGAAGCTGACGACACATACGAAAATCCAGGTCTATAGAGCATGTGTCCTAAGCACACTCCTGTACTGCAGTGAGTCCTGGACCCTTTGTGCATGGCAGGAGAGGAAGCTGAACACCTTCCATATGCGTTGCCTCCGACGGATTTTTGGTATCACCTGGCAGGACAAAGTTCCAAACAGTGTAGTCCTAGAACGAGCTGGAATTTTCAGCATTAATACATTACTGAAGCAGCGACGTCTACGTTGGCTCGGGCACGTCGTAAGAATGGCTGATGGTCGGATTCCAAAGGATCTCCTGTATGGAGAATTAGTGCAGGGAAAGCGCCCCAGAGGGAGACCACAACTGCGATACAAGGACATCTGCAAGCGAGATCTGAAGGCCTTAGGAATAGACCTCACCAGATGGGAAACCCTGACATCTGAGCGTTCAGCCTGGAGGCAGGCACTGCATCACGGCCTCTCCCAATTCGAAGAGACCCTTGCCCAGCAGGCCGAGGCAAAGAGGAAGTCACAAAAGCAGCAAAACCAGGGAGCCGGACAGGGGACAGATTGGATTTGTCTTCAGTGTGGAAGGGACTGTCACTCTCGAATTGGCCTTCTCAGCCACACTAGACGCTGCTCCAAGTTCTCCATACAGAGCACATTACCATAGTCTCTCAAGACTGAAGGATGCCTATCATCATATTTTTGTCTTCACTTGGAGACCTGGGGAAGCACAGCAACATCCCAATTTAGCATGCTTCATCTGGGTGCTCAGCACACATCATGGCCAGTAAACATGGGGCAGAAGAACAATTCCATCAGTATTTCTCCTGTTGAGTCTCAGAAGCCTTTAAAAAAAAGAGTCCAGAATTTTCCTCTTTTTTTTGCTGAAATGACAACCCACTTTGCAGAATCATTCCCAGATTTTCCTCCACCATTATTTGACCAAAATTGACCAAAACTAGGAGTGGTGTACAGTAGAGATGCAAAATGATGGCCAGGAAACCAAGGCACTGAATTATGCTGATTATGCCTCTCGCACCAGCAGCACAACCCAGAAACACTTAGCAATGAAACCAAATTCAATCTGTGCTGCCACAGCTACTAACGGTGAGTTGCACCTCCATGAACTTTAGAGGTAGGTGCTTTTCTCCCTATGAAGAAATTCAGTGAAATGGTCTCCATAACTTCCTCTTCCCATTAGAATTTTGAGAGATGATTTGTACATACTTCAATCATGCCAATTCAGTTTAAAGGATTCTTGGGTTGTCAAAGGAGCAGGGACTATCCTGCGGCAAAGGCCTTTCTTTAATCTCCTGTTATGTCCAAGCTGGTGTGGAGAGCCAGTAGGAAAGCCAGGAAGCACATTATAAAAGACACAGACCTTGCTCCAAAAAGGGGCTGGAACTGAATTGAGTTCTCTTATATTACTTGCTCAGGGCACAAACTGCTGGTTCAGTGGTTTGGCACAGTTTGTTTGCCAGCTGCCCTCTGGCAGGTGGCCACTCAGTGGTGGAGCACTGGCTTCCCTGCCCCACTTCCTCCAGGCACCACGGATCAGCTGTGTGGCCAGGAAACAAACCATGGAACCCGGTGGGTTCATGCCCGTCTCTACTCCCTCCAGGCTCCACCCCTTTCCAAAAAGTAAGAAGTCTTAAAGACTTGAAAACCTGGGATTTAGTTGCCTCTCCAGAATCTCCTACTAGGCACAGTGCTCACCTGCGCATATAAGGCAGCTCCAAGGATTGTGGGGTTTCTGGAGGAGGGCAGTCCGCCTAGTGTTGGAGACAGGGCAAGGTTTGCAAGGTGGATGGAAACCTTAAGTTCGGGGTGTCAGGTGTCATTGGCTTAATGGTGAGATCTTGACTCTGTGATTCCTTCAGTAGCAACTCAGCCTCTGAGTCCATATCCAGATCGTGATGCATCACAATTCACAGATCTGAAACAAACGACGCACCCTTTCATCCCGGTCTCCCTTTTCTTCTGTGCCACCCCTTTGCACAACTCAAATAGGGCACAGCCAGGCTCACAAGCCCTCTGAAGCCACCCAAGCTCTCTGCAGATGTGCAGGATCATGACAGAGCATTCCCACATTCCCATTGCCAAGGAACTCAGACCTTGAGATCCTTTTGTATTTGAGGCTACCCGGTTACAGTGGCAAAGGTTAACCCTTCCAATTTATTCCCAGCATCTGGTACTTGGAAAAGTTTCATCATGAACGTAGGTATTCCATTTATTTCTCATAAATAATAGCTACTGATAAATATAGCCTTGACAAGTTTGCCTAAGTACAAAATCCACTAAATATACATGAGGCACCCTACTCAAATGCATGAATATCACCAAAGCTTGGGAAATTACTTTGGATTATAGTGCCCAGAATGCACAGCTAATTTCTGGGAGATCCTAGGAGTTTTATGGGATTCCCGTCCCCCCCAAAGCTTTTGCTCACGTTCTCATATGCTATCTGGCTCCTGCCAAAGACACTCCTGCCTTCCAACTCTGTCCTGAAGTTGAGTCATGTTTCTGCAAATTACTCTCATATTCCCACCAACCTGCTTCTCTTTCATCAGGCTCAAGCTTTTAACACCCTTTGGTGCCTCTAGGGATCAATCAGACTGGAAACATGTTTTCTGCTGATGCATAATTTTTGAGGTGGAAACGGGTATCAATGAATGTGCTAGTCATCATTATCATAAAAGGAAATGAAGGTTGCCAGACACACACATTTACATGAAGCTAGAGGGTTTCCCAACTGCAGCAGCAGCAGCAGCAGCAGCTGCTGCTGCTACTACTACTACCACCACCAACAACAACAACAACAACAACAACAACAACAACAACAACAACAACAACACCAACAGCACCACCACCACCATCACCACCACCACCACCACCAACAACAACAACAACAACAACAACACCAACACCAACACCAACACCACCAACACCACCACCACCACCACCACCACCACCAACAACAACAACAACAACAACAACACTGTTCTTTTTATCCCCATGAATATCAACAAGCTTTTGGAACATGGACTAAACAAAGCTACACTGAAAGCAATGGGAGTCATGCATTAATCTCATGCACCTCTTTTTAAATGTGGATGACTTATTTCTCCAGCAGTATCTGAGTGAGTGCTTATAGAAGTTCTGTATGTTATTGCATTTGTTGGGCATCCCATGTTGCTTGTGCCCCAAATCTGGTGATATATTGCATCAGCTCAGGACACAGAGGTTGGGTTTAGCTCTTTTCATTGGACCCTTCATCCTTAAAACTCACCTGAAGGTCAAATTACACATTATGTTCATCACATGTTTTGCATTGGGGTGAACTATTTTTCCATATAAATTGGAAATTATAGGATCCAGACTAGGCAAGGAGTACACAATCCCAGACTATTTCTAATATCTGGGAAAGATGAGTCAGGCAAGAGCGAATCCCCCTGTTATCTCCAATCAATGATCACAGCAGAATTCCTTTATATGTTACTTGCCTTCTCTATTGTGGCATTTGGGGGGTGGCATTTGGAGGAATGGAAGGAGTTTGGGAGAAGGACCATGGGTTGGTCTGGGTCTCTCCATGGGCCAGCTCAGGCCCAAGATTGGAAGGGCTAATTTCCTATGACTATGGACTAGGGTTGACGTAAAATACACCCAGTGGCCTATACATTTCTCACCCTGCCATAGAAAAAGTCATTTTGGGAGATATAGAAGGATATGTTGAGGGGTTGCTTTTTTTGCCCAGGAGAAGATAGCATGTTTTTACTCACTTTATCCTCTCTACAACATGAAACGCCTTGATTCAAACATGAAAGATACATGAGTCAACACCACTGTGAAATGTGTTCTTATTTAGTTTTGTAAAACTTCCAAACTGGCACTCTTCTAGGATGAAACTGGATCGGCTGGTCATGGATCCAAACATGTTACTTGAATGTTGGTTAACAAGTGTTGCTCAACAAATAACTCTGGCCTTCCACTGGAAAGAAGAAGAAATAAACAGAAAATGGGCGTTGGAAAGATGTTCTAGGCTAAACATCTTACCCTGATGGATGGAAGCAAAAGCATGCCAACAGGGAAAATTAGAGTGAATGAACAAGCAAAAAAAGAGAGAAATGCTGCAATGCTCTTAAGGTTAATATAGTTGCTTTCCATTCCAAAGAGTCAACTTCAACCAGAGACACAAAGCTCTTGAAAAAATTGTCAACTTGGCATCTCCACAGTAAATACACTGGCTTCAAAATTAAGCTCCATTCATTCTCACAGTCTCTAGGGTTATAGACTGTGAAATGAGCAATTCCTAATATGTCTTTGCTTTGCTTTCCAGAGGCTGAATCAAGCCTACAGAGTTATGGATTCTGATGGTTTGAGTGGCTTCCTCTCCCATTTTTGCTGTCCATCTTGAGTTTGGGGTTTTGTGTATTGTGCAAGACTGTGAATGTAGAAGTTGGATCCAGCCTATCTCAAGGACTATATCATTTCATATGACCCTCCACAGCTTCAGAAGTGGCCTTTCTCTTGTTCCCACCATCCAAACAGCCTCACTTGGTGAGGACACAAGAGAGGGCTTTTTCCGTGGCAGCACCCAGGCTATTGAATACACCCCTCCGAAGGGGCCAAGTTGTCCCCCTCCCTCTTTTCCTTCCACTGATAAGCAAAGAATTAAAGCAGGCTTAATTTGCAAACTTAATTACATTGGACAAGTGTTCTTATGGAATGCTTCATATATATTTCCTGCCAATTTGGAATCTATGTTATTAAGCATGTTCAAATTGCATTTTTAATATTGCTACCTGTTTAATTGTTTTTAATATCATGTTTCCTTGTATTATATTTTCATTGATGCTTATTATATTCTTTTAATTTACTGTGAGCTGTCTTGACTATCTCTATTAGGAGAAAGGCAGTGTATTCGTTCCTGCCTTTAATTAATTAATTAATTAAAAAAGCAGGCACAGACATGACGGTAGTATTGCACAATCACTGACAGTCAGTGGTTTAAGCACAGAATGTGTCTCATCTCCTACAGTGTGATGATGATTGCCACCCTCCCCCAGAACACCACTCGTGTCTGCATAAAAGACATCTGCATAAATGTGTACATTTCTAGATGTCTGATCTAGAAATGTACACATACCTGCATGAAACCCCAAACAAATTGGTTCAGGCACCGCCACAGCAGCTCACAGCAAGATGATCCTGGTCTGTGTGACAAATATTTGGACACAAATTGGCCCAGAGGTATTCACACACAACTATTTGGTAACAAGAAAAACAGCATATTATAGTGGAAGTAGGGTATTCACTTATAAAACTTTATTTTTCTTTGGGTTTTCCTTTATGCATTGCTGGAAAACATTGCTCGGAACAAAGCAGTAACTGGAAAACAACACAGCAGAAAGAATTATATACATGTTAACTAGCTGTTTCCATAAATGAAGATACAGTGGTGCCTTGCTAGACGATGATAATCCGTTCCACTGAAATCGCTGTTTAGTGAAATCATTGTCTAGTGAAAAGCATTTCCCCACTGGAATGCATTGAAATCTGTTTAATGTGTTCCAATGGGGAAGAATCACCATTGTCTCGCGAAGACTGGCCATAGGAAAGCCACTTTGCGAACCGCTGATCAGCTGTTTAAATCACTGTCTTGCGAAGCTTAGGTCCCGAAAACACCTGTTTGCGAGTGCGGAGGGAGCTGTCAAAAATCGTCATCTAGCGAAAATCGGTTTGCAAAGCAGGGACCAAACATTGTACAGTGAAATTCCCTCATAGGAATCACTGCTTTGTGAATCGCTATAGCGATCGCAAAAAGCCAATGTCTAGCGAAAAAACTGTCATGTGGGGTAACTGTCTAGCGAGGCACCACTGTAACTGAAGCCTCCACCAGTTAGAACACCAGTTAAGAGAGACAATAAATTAACATTTCACCCACTCAGAAGATGAATTGTCACCAAATGTATTTCTTTGCATTTCTGTATCTAATTAGAGCCTAAGATGATCTCTGTTCACAATACATTTAAAATAATTTGTAATACTTCACTACCAGCAAATTCCAACTGAATCCCTACTATCTTTCTCTGGCCCTCCAGAAGCCATCAGTTTACGAAGAAATATACCCAGACCTTGCTTGTTGCCTAATTTGTTTTGATAACACTATAAAGTTTGTTTTACAAGATCTAATTGGAAAAAAAATTCTCATGGAGTAGCATAATTTGCCATGGCTGTTGGTGGTGGTTGTAAACATGTTCACTTGAAGAATGAGGTCCATTATTTTTATAACCTTGTGGTTAAACAACAACATGTCTTGATTCTTGAAACACAGAAATGTTTATTATTTTTACTAAGACCTGCTTCAAGAGGATGAAAGGAAATATGGATTTTTGACAAAAATGTGGATTTTTTGTTTATTCTTAGAGTACAAGAATTTCATTAACTTCACTAAGACCTGCTCAAAAGGATAAGGGAAATGTGTATTTTGGACAAAAAATAAAACAGAGATGGCCTTGCTTTTAATTTTATAGGTGACAGTCCTCCGTCTGAAGGGCTTCGTGAAAAGAGTCTTCCACTTAAGTGGTTTCCAGCTGTATGTCCCATAAGCTCCTGCTGGGATATGTAGTGATCAGAGATGGTTGTTGTGGGTTTTTCAGGCTCTTTGGCCGTGTTCTGAAGATTGTTCTTCCTAACGTTTCACCAGTCTCTGTGGCTGGCATCTTCAGAGGACAGCACTCTGTGCTCTAGTGTAGTTTGCTTGGGAGTGGAGTGTATTTATGGCTGTGAGATAGACGAAACGTTAGGAAGAACAACCCTCAGAACATGGCCAAAAAGCCCAAAAAACTCACAACAATCATTAGATCCCGGCCGTGAAAGCTTTTGCGAATACAGTGATCAGAGATTCTGGGAATTGTAGTCCAACGGCATTTGGAAACACAAGGTTTTTGAAGATGTCCTCTTTTAAGTTCAGATGAGGTTCTGATTTATGAAGAACCCTAAGGTGCAAGAGCAGGGCCATGACATTGCCCATCAACAGTGAACATTTGGTCAGGAGAGAGAGGAGACATACTAGTCATCCCCAAGAAGACAATTCAGTGCCTATCCAGCCCACAAGAATGCTCCAAGATAACGCACAAGCCCAGCTGGAATCTCCCGGGTTAAATGCTTGGCTACAGGGAATGCCTTCTTGAGAAAAAAAAGTAATCTCCTCAAAAGTAGGACGTTTTCTTGAGTGGAAGTTCTTAGTTCCAAAGAAGCCAGTGGGCCAAATGTAGTGGAATTCTTTTCTCTTCTGGTCAAATGCCTGCAGCTGAGTTGGGGAGAGGCATCCAATAGCAAAGCTATAGAAATCTTAGTTTGGGAGTTTAGTTGGAGACAATGACCATTGGTGTCTATGTAAGGTTCGTATAATGTGTCTATGTAAGGTGTGAAAAATAATCATCATCTGCCATCAAGTCAATTCTGACTCATGTCAACCCTTTCAGGGTTTTTCAGGTAGAGAATACTCAGAAGTGGTCTACCACTTCCTTCTTATGGGGGGATTGCCCTGGGATTGCACAGTTTGCCCAAGACCACTGAGGCTGGCTATACTTGCAGGAGGCACAGTGGGGAACTGAACTCCCAACCTCTGGCTCTGCAGCCAGATATCCAAACTACTGAGAGCTGTGGCTAATTAACAAAGTTCCATTGCATGTCTCAGTTGTGTGTATGGTCATGTGTCCAACAGCACCATGAAGCACCCCATCAATTAGCCATGCCAGTTACACAAACCAGTAGAGTTTCAAACATGGTCCTTTCTAGACCCAGACTCTGCTTGACATATATAAATGTGCTGGACAGCTCAGTAGTTTTGACATCAGGTGGTGGAGCCAGAGGTTGGGAGTTTGATTCCCCACAGTGCCTCTTTGACAAGAGCTGGACTCAATGATCCACAGGGTCACTTCCAGTCCTGTGGTTCTAAGATTATTATCCTGACTCCAGTTGCTAACTCCTTGCTACATATGATTTTTAGATTGCTTGCCAACACTACTTGAACCCTAACTGTTTGCTTTCTCATCTAACTGGACTGGCTTAGCTCCAGATTGCTCTTAGCCCCAGCTCTCTAGTACATTTCTGTTCACTAGACCTCTGCATGACCTTTTACCCCAATTCTGGACTTCCTTGACCAGATTTGCTTTGTGCCTTAACAGAATGGGATGTCATCTTTGAAGCCAGACCATTGGGGAGTAAGACAAACAATAGTGTTTGGAGCTGGGGTGACAGAAGAACATGGTCCAAAGAAGTTGTTCACACAGACACAAAGGAGGCAGGCAGGCAGGCATGAGCTGTCTGGTCATCACTTGAGGTGGGGTGGCACAATTTTTGTCCTAATGAAGTGTTCACTGTACAGAACATCACACACACTAATCCTTGAAGTCAAGAATGTATTATAGTCCATTTAAATGTCAGTAGAGGCCATTCTTACCTTTCTATGGAGGAAATTTCCCAAACAAGGGGCCAACACTAATCTCCAAAGCTCTGTCCTTAGTGACAGATAACTGGGTTTGTTGGTTTACCTATAAGCAGAGGCTTCCGAGACCTCTCTCAAAGCTTGGCCAGTTCATATGAGTAGATTCAGAGGGTGTGGCTTAAAGGGAGGAAAAACCAGCAACTAAGTAGAATAGAAGCTGTTCCCTTATCTCTATAAAATGTGAACATTCTTAAAATGTACGTTTACAAGTTTAGCTGAATGTTATTTGGTGACGGCAGAAGGGAAATAAAATTGGTCAGTCAGGAACTAGGCTTCTATCAGTATGCAGAAGTTGTTCTTTTTTTATATCACTCTAATTACGGAGTCTATTTGAGGACTATGGAAAATAAAAGAGTAGAGGAATTCCCCCCCCCCCCCCGTTATACAGCATCATAAAATGTTCCAAATATAGACTGTCTGTAAGTGCTGGGCTGCATTGTGGAGAAATATTTATTACCTGGATAGTTTTAGGTGTCAACATCTAAGTCCTCAAGAGACCAAAGTTCATTAAATTTTAAATCACATGTGGTTTGTTTTGTCTCAGAAAACTATTTCCTGCTCTTTTTTTAAGCTGACAAGATGACAGAGCAGATAAGGAAAGAGAAACACACATTCTTACTAAAAATCTGTGCATAAGACCAAATGCTCAGAGTGACAAGGGCCAAAAATCTAATGGGCCTTCTGGAAAATTTCTGGCTTGGGATATTTCAGAATTAGAGATGGGCATGACCCTGGGGGGGAAAAAACAGTCATTTGTGATGGTTCGTGATTGGCCATGAAAGACGAATCATCACAAGCTCACCAGAAAACCAAACCACAAACCAGTTTGGTGTTCAGTCCATGCCCAGTGGGGGGCAGTATCTTCTCTGATGTTGCTGCCGCTGCCGCCATACTGCATATATGCAGAGACAGAAGGCCAGGCTTCCCGAAGAGAAGCTGGGCCTTCGTTCCTGAAGAGGGCAGTTCAGGAGGAAGAGGAGAAGGCAGTAGGACCAGGTATGAAGGTGACAGGGGGCAGCAGGAATGGGGTGGGACTGTCCATTTTGCCAACACAAAGCGCTGGACAGAAAAAAGTTCAGCTCTTCATTTTATGTTGGCAAAACAGAATGCACGAACCGAACCACAGACCAGTCCGGTTCATGGGGTTTCCCAGTTCGCAGTTTGGTTCATGCTCATCTCTATTAAGAATTGTACAGTTGGAGAGTGTTTTGTGGGTCATTTAGTTGAACCGCCTGCTCAACGGCACTGCAGCGGAACCAGGGCTCACAGGATTGAAAGCTTATTTCAAAAACAAAGCTCTCTTTTGCCACTCCTTCCCATTTCCTTGTTTTCTCTGAACTTAACTGCAGTCCGTGGAGTAGCTGCGATAGGAATGGGTTTTCTTGGAAATTATATTTAGTTTCAGGCTTTCCCTGTTGTCTTGCAACGTTTTTGAGGGAGATTTGATCTTGAATGACTAAGTAAGAGTCATTAACTTTACAAAAGTCTTGTTCTCTATTTTTTTGATATGGTCCATTCCAGTTGTCTGCAGTTTTGGACTCCTTTTATGTGTTTGGAGGATGCTGGCTATAAGGAATCTCTTGATGAGCCTCTGTACTTCCAGATTCATCATTATATCACTGCTGCTCAGTGCAAGCAATCCAGAGGTACAACATCTGCTTTATGTAACTTTTAAGTCTCTGCTTAGAAAACTCTGAATATAAGGCAAATACAAAAACTCCTGTGCCATTTTGAACAACTCAGGTTTGTATTCCTTCTATCTGGAGTTAACACAAAACAAACATTGCATCATCCATGTGATGGGCTTTTTTTAAAAAAAGTTGCATGACCAATCTTTGTTTTCCTTGAAGACCTCAAGGAATGGGGAAATGTCCTGACCAGCTTTGGATCCCCAATGTTAATGGACTAAAATTCCAGAAATCCTTGACACCTAATCCTATTGGCAGGGACTTCTGTGAGCTGAGGTCCAACAACATCTGAAGGAAAGCTTTGTAACTGCTCCTCAAAGTGCTCTAACCATCAAGAAGACACTCCTAATATTTTACTTAAATCTACCCTCTTGTAGCTTTAGATCCATTAGAGCCAACCTTTATCTATGCTGCATCAGTGAGCAATTCTTTGCTCTCTTCCATGTGATGGCTCTTCATATACCTGAAGAGTTCTGCACCCAGTGAGCACCTGTTCTGACTCTGGTGCTACTGAACAAGCATCTGTAAAATTCAGTGGAATGTAAAGAGTGGCTTCCAGTGCATGGTGAGAGTGGCGGATGGGGAAAAACCCAGAGCTGTTCCAGTGGAAGGCTGAAACTGTATACTATCCCCAAGTGACTTGCTGGATCCTGGGTGGTGTTTGCAACACACTATGCAAATTACTAAGAAACTGGTTAATGGTGGGGGGAAATGCATGAAATCTAACAAGGAACTAAGCTAATGGTTCACGTCTGGTCTATATCACATACCACTTGGATCGGAGAACCTGGCTAACATAAGGACAGTTCTTGTTTCCAAGGAATATGTATGGAATTCGACTCCCATGCAATTCTCATACATCCCTCCTCTGTC